>NC_059433.1:51835979-52173479 GCF_021028975.2 Sphaerodactylus townsendi | reverse complement strand
TCCATCTTAAAGGGTCAAGTTGTATATGATGCAGAAGACATACATTTAAGACCTAGAGAGACACTGTCTGTCAGAGTAGACAACAAAGCAGTTTCATAACAGCCACTCCGTGCCCTTTTGTGGTGAAGGCAAAGGACGGGATAGAAATCAAATCAAATGATAAATACATTATGAATGACTGTATAGCAACTAGTGATCTGTGTTAGATCTATGTCTCCTCTCTTTTCCCAGTTTTTATTTCTTACCTGGACTAGGTTTGAACTTGTTAAATATAGAGCCTGAAGACTAGAAGGATCCTCCATCATAGGTTAATGTCTCTTGTGCAGACATTATTGTCCCAATTCCTGGTGGGAGGGAGGGAGGAAACTGGGGTATTGTGTTCTTTCTCCAATATCTGTTTCCCATGCAAATTCTTCCTTCCCTCATTCCAAATGTTTAAAGCTTACATCAGCACAGATGCCTTCAACGGTTTATAATTATCCGGGATTTGAAACCAAAGTTTGAAGCTGGTTTCAAATCCAGTAGTAAAACATATTACTTAGAATTCACTATAATTATCTATGGTAGACTTTTTTTCTCTGCACATTCCTTGAAAGAATATTTTTTTAGGTCAGTGAACACATAGTGTAATCTTATTCTAACCTTCATGTATTTCAGAGTCAAGCTATCATAATTCTTCCATTCTTCACCAATGCTGCTGCAGAAAGACTTGTGGACCTTAAAAAGGGACTTGACCAATTTGTAGCATTTAATTTCCCTTTGAGATCAAATGAATTTCCTAAAGGAACCTTAAGGTACAACAACTATGTGGACTGTACTAAAAAAGTAAGTGAAAAAAATTGGTGTAATTTACTGTTTTAGTTATTTTAAAATCCTCATTTGTCTGGGCCCTGTAGAAACCTGTAACATGCCCTCAGGCCCATTATGTACTCACAGTTCCATGAGTCATGAAAGAAAAAAAAAGTCTTATTTTATATAGAAAGCAATCCCAAGCAAGCCTACTGAGAATTCTACTTGGGTTTATTCAATTAGACTTGCTTCCAGAAAAATGTAGTCTAATGTGTGTGTAAAGTGCTGTCAAGACTCATGGTGACCCTGTAGGCAATAGATGTTCAGAGGTGGCTTGCTTTTGTCTGCCTCAGCATGAGCCGAGAGAGTTCTGAGAGAACTATGACTGGCTCAGGGTCACTCAGCCGACTTCATGTGTACGAATAAGGAATGGAACCCGGTTTTCCAGATTAAAGGCCACCAGTCTTAACCACTACACCACAATGGCTCTCCTAAGCTATACTATACAGGCTAGTATGATCCTGAGCATGATGATGAAATGTTTATATACACGTGTGTGTGTGTGTGTGTGTGTGTGTGTGTGTGTGTGTGTGTGTGTGTGTGTGTGTGTGTGTGTGTGTGTGTGTAAACTCATCTAAATGCACAAATGAAATATCTTTGTGTTTTAGATTCCTTGCGACGGATTTTTTTCTGTGCACACATAGATATAGTCTTTTAATGTACACATTTTGAGTAGGCTTTTGGATATCCTGTGTTAACTTCTAGAGACATCATGTGTGACTCTTAAGTGCTTTTATCTCTATAAGTGTCCCTCATAAAGCATTATCTGTTTTAAAATACATGGCATATACTATACTGAGAATTACTGTATTCTATAACCCTGCTGTCTGTCTTCCCACTTAGTTTCTAGATGCACTGGAACTATCCCAGAGTCCTATGTTGTTCCAGCTGATGACAGAAACCCTTTGCCGGGACCATAGACACATAATGGAGGAACAATTTGAAATCAGCTTTAAAAGGATTGCAAGAAGGTAATCCTCATCAGTAATTGTAAAACAATTTCTTCAGTTGTTTTTCTTTAAAACTAATCCCACATATCAAGAATTAGGTGCCTTTTGAAAGGACAAAAGTACTCAAACCAGAGATCTTTGGTCATTGAGGGCATAAATTAGTGTTACATTTTTCCATTCTTCCTGTAACTATGAAACAATTCTCATAAAGTAGAGAGAAGGATGATCCTTACTCAGTCATGACGGAAATGCAGTTTGTGGTTTGGGAAAATAGTTCCATCCCAGACTCCTCTTTTTCATTAGAGGGTTCAATCTGTAGCAGGGGTTGTTTGTGCTGTCTTCTAGCTATTGGATTTTCCTGTAGGTTTTTGCTAATGTACACAATGTTATTCTTACAGGACATGCAAGGTCAAGCAGTTTGCTTGAATTTTTCCTTGGAAGAATCCCAAGTTTTGCTTATTTTATTGTGTCACAGTTAAATCACTACCTAGGGCCATGTTTCTGGGAGAGATTTGGAAGTGTGAGTGGAGTTTTGCTAGAGTATGGTTGATGGTCATGTTTACCATAAATGTCTCTTTGTTTTTAGAGGGAGCTGTTACAAACAAGTGGTATTGCTCGACACTGTTCACAAAATGTTTCAGAGTGAAACCCTCCTTCCAAGTGCAACCCGTCAAGCCTATGTAGATCGCTCGCTTCTCCCTTTATTACTACACTGCAGTGTAGATGCACTGAATGATTTTTTCAGTAAGATTATTGTGGAGGCCATGGACTCACTGAGATCAAGATTTACAAAGGTAAAGGGCAAACTACATATTTTAAAACTAACATTGTGTAATAACTGTGAAGGTATGGGGTAAAGCCCCTGTAGCAGAATAGCACAATATACTGGAACTTAGTAGGAAGTCAGATGCACACAGCAGCTCAGCTTCACAGAAGTGGTCCTACTTTTATTTGTTCACAAATATAACTCACACAGACAAAGTGCTCCACCAGGCAGTGCGAAGACAAGTGTCTCACAGACCTAAGAACACTGCAGCCTTATACCTGGTTTATTAGCCAATCACAGTTCTTTACCAATTAAACCTAGAATGAGGCTGTGTCATTTGATATCTGTCAGTTAGATTT
Source organism: Sphaerodactylus townsendi (assembly GCF_021028975.2). Taxonomy (NCBI): domain Eukaryota; kingdom Metazoa; phylum Chordata; class Lepidosauria; order Squamata; family Sphaerodactylidae; genus Sphaerodactylus; species Sphaerodactylus townsendi. The sequence goes on along the minus strand of NC_059433.1, from coordinate 52,170,555 downwards.
TGATGATCAGACACCAGTTACAACAGTGCTCTGACAATAACTTGGCAGTTAGGATTATGTTTTGTTTGAAGAAGGGTGGTGTTGAAATATAGAAATATGAAGCTACTTAAACATTCTGCCCCATCACTTCATAACTGTTTTTTTCCAGTCAAGCGAAACTGTGTTTGATACCCAGCTTGCCAAAAAAATGAGCTACTACAAGATTTTGGAAGTGATGTATTCTCGTCTTGCAAAAGAGGATGTATATTCTAAGGATTCTAGAATTAACCAAGTGTTTCACGGCTCCACCTCTGTAGAAGGAAATGAGCTTACGAAGACACTAATAAAGTAAGGATTTCGTCTTTGTCCTTCTTATACCACTATGTTAGCAACTAGTTTGAACTTGAGATGAATTTAAACAATTTTTTTATCAACTACCTTTTTGATGAAGATTGATCTCATTGATGTTTGAGAGAAAAATTTAAAGGAGAAGAATAGAATAGAAATTAAAATGACTATTCAAGCCACTGTAGTACTTACCCAATAAAAACACAGAAAACATGAAATATTCCTTAGGGGTAAATATGACCTCACTTGCCTTGTTTTTACTGTGGAGGATGAGGGATTTACTCTACCGGTCCATATATCAAACGGCTAGATCACCTCTCCCCAGTCATTCTCTTTCACAAATTTCACTCTCTTCTGCCACAAGCAGGCCATTAGTAGAATTGCAGTTTGACCAGCAGCAGTTAGGCCCTCTATTTTTAAAAAAGTCAGAATCTCCTCCTTAACTGAGCCAGTATGAAGGTAGGAAGGAAATTATGGAAGCATGACTGGTTAGAGATATTCCCAGTTCACCTTATTTCTCTCTTAGACTTTTAGCAGTAAAGCCTGTTGTACAAACAAATTCAATGAGCTCTAGAAAACTGTTGGTGGGTTATCGATGCCTACTGAGGGGACCAGCCCCTCCTGCCTTTCCTCCCCCCTTGACCCCATGTCACCAGCTCTTTCCTCATCTCGAATGCCTGCATAATCATGTAAGAGTTAATGATGCCCACCATAGGGGGTGACCCCTCCTGCCTTTCCTCTCCCATGACACCAGGTTCTTCCTCCTTGTCCTCCTGTTGCCCGTGCCTGCTGCTCTTTCCAGTCATCTGTATCACCACACAACAGTTAAAGGCACAATTGCAGACGCCAGCAGTCACAACCCTCTCATAGGGAGCAGTTAACACCTGCGCCTGCTCCTCAGGCAGCTGCAGATGGTACAATGACTGTAATTATTTAGTAGTGGGGGAGAAGGGTGAGCATAAGAGAGAGTAAGTATCTGGTATCTGTGTAAGCCCCACCCCCAAGCACTCTCTCTGTGTGGGGTGTGTGTGTGTGTGGGGGTGATTGGCTGGAAGTGAGCCGTCACCTCCACAGCTAGCATTTTATATAGTAGGATAAGCATAAGCCAAAGTGTGAGACTTTTTCCATGGTTGCAAAAACCAAATAACTTCAGTTTCACAAAGAGAAATGAAGGGAAGAGAAAGGACTGGATTAGATAGATTTTCTTGGAAGCCCATCTCTGTGCTGCCTGCCTCACCTCTGTGGATGATGGTGAGGGCTGCAGAAAACAAATCTAAATTGGTGAGCCACCGCATTTACTCTGTGGGGTGGGAGAAGGAGTGTTTATACAAGGAGGGAATAATCCTTCAGATATGTTCCAGGTCATGAAGTACTCTAAAGTTGAGAACCAGTACCTTGAATTGGATTGGAAACAAATATAAGGACTTCTGAGTAGTTGGCAGTATGTGCAAAACAAATACCCCAGATAATAATTGTTTTAGATCAGCTGGAGTTTCCAAGTCTTATAGTGTAGTGGTGATGTCTGCTTTGATGCATGTGACATAATCCAACTAGCAGATATTGGGTCTTACCTCAGTTGATCCAGGAAGCTTAAAAAGTGCTGAAAAACACGCGCTCTCAGCCTAATTTACCTGGCAGGGTTGTTACGTTGATAAAATGGAAAAGGGGAAAATGTTTTAAGCCCCTTTGGGAGGATTGTGGGGTAAGAAAGAAAGAAAGAAAGAAAGAAAGAAAGAAAGAAAGAAAGAAAGAAAGAAAGAAAGAAAGAAAGAAAGAAAGAAAGAAAGAAAGAAAACTGCAAGGGTATTTTGAAAGTGGTGAAAATGTAAAGTACAATAATAAGACCACATATGTAGAAATATTTTAAAACCTAGATATAATAAGCCAGCCTTTCCCCAAAGGCCTTCCTGAACAAATATATCCTCAGGATAGGTTGTCTGGATCTCAGTGATGGCATCAGTTACACATTCTGAATGAGGGAGCTCCAGAGTTCAGGTTAAGACCTGAGAAAAAGTTGACGTTTGAATGGAATGCTGTAAATGTCAACAGAATAGTAAATTAGAACATTGCTATAATATACTGATGTATGTTTACTATGTTTGCCTATCTACTTTTCTGTTTCAAGGTCATGCTATGATGCCTTTACAGAAAATATGTCGGGTGAAACTCAGCTTCTGGAAAAGAGGAGACAGTACCATTGTGCTGCATATAATTGTGCCATTGCTGTTATTAGCTGCGTGTTCAATGAAAGCAAATTCTACCATGGCTTTCTTTTCACAGAAAAAACAGAAAAGGTGTGTGTTTTGTAATTAAATGTCATTTATGATAGAGATTAATATCTACTGGTCCTCTAACCAATAATGACTCTTGAAAGGTTGCCAACTGGCCCACTAATTTAATAAGAAAGATTGGCTTTTTGGATAATCACTAAGAAGAACTCTGCTGGATCAGACTAGTTGGCCTACATCTTGCCTCACATAGGGCCAACAGCTGGACATATCCTCCCCTGATGTCTCCCAGTACTGGTGTTTAAAGATTTTCAGTCTCTGAACATGGCTAGTAGCTGCTGATTGACCTGTTCTTCGTGAATTTGTCAAATCCTCTTTTAAAGCCAAAGAAGTCTCATAGCTGGCTCCATCCAGCTTGGAGCATGTCCCCAGGAGATTCATAGAATCATAGAGTTGGAAGAGAATTCAAGTGCCGTCCAGTCCAACCCTCTGCCATGCAGGAACACACAATCAAAGCACTCCTGACATATGTTCATCCAGCCTCTGTTTAAAAACCCCCAAAGAAGGAGACTCCACCACCTTCTGAGGCAGCGTATTGCACAGCCCTTACCGTCAGGAAGTGCTTCCTAGTGTTTAGGTGGAATCTCTTTTCTCATAGTTTGAATCCATTACTACTACTTTTAGTCTCTGCAGCAGCAGAAAACAAGCTTGGGGAGAGGGGGGAATTAAGGTTCCCTAGTGGTTTCTTGTTTTGAGCAGAAGTAGTAAGGGATTGATGGGAGGGTTGTTTGGAGAATCATGTGTGAATTTATCTCTGCTGGATGCCTGCCTTCTGTGTTGAGAACTCACGATTCAAATTCTAATTGCCGCCAGTATTTTTAAAGGATTTTGTTGATTCCTTCATAATTTTAACTATCCCATTAAAATAGAACAGATTGCTGATTAATATTTAGTGTAGTAGTAACCTTAACTAATTGGCATGTGTTGTATATCAATTGAGTTTAAATTTTCATGTGTCTCTGCAGAATCTATTTATTTTTGAAAACTTGTTGGATTTGCAACACCGTTATTCATTTCCAACAGAAGTTGAGGTATGAGGAAGTTACTTGCTTTCTTTATCAATCAAAATTGCAATAATGTTTTATCCTGTTTATTAATAAGTAGAATGTAAGAGCAATTTAAATTTTTCCATCAGTTTTTAGAGGGCAGAATAAAATTAACTCTTCTCTTCAGAAGAATGCCTGAGAGTGCCAGATTCTCTTCAGTGCTGTAGTTTTAGACTGGAGTCAATTTGCACTATAAGTCACTGATGACAGGAACTGAGGCAGGCCTGGTTAAATTAGTTCCCATGTAGCCTGCATAAATTTCATCCTTTATCCTTTATGATTTTGTCCCAGACTCAGGTCCATTCCTTCAGATTCTCCAGGAGATGCCCAGTCAGCAGTTCTTCTGCATGCCATCTCTTGATCCCCAAGCTGTTGGCCGGGGCCTTAGTATGAAGTTCATACTTATTCCCATGGCCACAACAGCTGTTTCTCTACTCTAATCAGTCTAACAGCAAGAAATGGTGACTGAATGATTTAGATGGATGTCTGTTTACAGGGCAACACTAAACATTATGGTTGTACTGATCTTGCTGTGACTTTTTAGTGGCTGGATAGAGGCAACTGAAAGTACAGCATTAGTCACTGAACATAAGATAAAAGTAATGTACCTTATAGCAAATAGGCAGTATTCTGTACCCTCACAGCTCTTGGACTATAAGCTGCATTCTTTCCTGATCAAGCACATATGTTATTTTACTAGGTTAATGACTGTCTTCACTCTGGTATCATTAGCTGTCTTTCTGCCTAACCATGTTCTTGGCCAGAAGACTCTCCCTCACCCCCCACCCTCCAGCTCAATGTCTTCAGTAAACTTATCAGTTACTTTTTTGTATTTGATACATTCTTTGAATATCTATCGTTGGTAATGCCATAAATAATTTCTTTAATTTTATCAATTAATCTGCAAGCAGGTTGGATCTTCTTTCAAAACCTTTTTACGTATTCTAGGTTCCTCTGGAAAGAAAGAAACGATATATTGCCATTAGGAAAGATGCCAGGGAAGCAATGAGTGTGGATTCAGGTATTGTTATCTGCTGTTATTAGAAAAGCTATATTGCTGAGGATTACAGCAACATACATGGTGCTTTACAAAGTAACATCAGCCCCCCCTTAAAGAGGTCCCATTTTATTATCTAAATTTTGGAGAGGCAACAAAGTGCAGGAAAGCAAAATGTGAATATAGTTGAAACTGCTTAGCTGGCTGTTGAGTGTAGTTAAAACTGCTTAGTTTTATTTCAGGGGAAAATGGGGTTTGAAGAGAAATTTGAAGGACAGGAATGAGCACTATATAGAAATTCTGGGGGGAAGTTTACAGTTTAGATGACAGAAACATTAATTCAATTTAAATTGAAAATTATCAAATACAAAAATGCAGTTAATGGAGAAGAAAACATGCCTTGGTGGACTTCTAATAACACAACATTTCCACCAGAATAAATTATTTAATTATTAGAATGTTAATAAAAGTACCTTTGCATCCGTGATTCTGATATATCTTTAGAATGATCTAAATCCTTGTCTTATTGAAATTACTAGAACAAGATACCAAAGGCTAACTTACGTACCATGGAATTTTTCTATTTGCATACAGTGTAAGTGATATGAAGTGAAAGTAACCAAACTATTATATGTGAATACATTCATATCATTCAGTGTGGGGAGGAGAAAGAATGGTGTGTTGAGTGTTTATGTAGCATTTTTAGGGAACCAGCTTTCCAGTCTCCTCATTGGCCTCTTAGTTTAACTAACTGTTTCTTTTGCAGCTGAGCCACACTATTTAGCTTCTGCATCATATATGGGAGACAGTAGCCTGAGTGAAGAAATGAGCCAGTTTGATTTCTCAACTGGAGTACAGAGTTTTTCTTATAACTCTCAAGATCCTACTGCTTCTGCTTCTCACTTCAGGAAAAAGGTGACTGGCACCCAGCCTTTTGATTTTCTTTTAAAAACTTCCTTTCTTCACTATCTAGAGTTGTAGAGAATAGTGCTGGATTTTTAAACGTTTAGGGTGATGGGACATTTCCACTCTTGCTAGACTCTTATTGTAGGAATGTGTATACGTTTTGAGCGGTAAATAATTTCAGTTTAATTTTGCTTACAAAAATTAGTATGGCATCGTCAAAAACTATTTGGGCTTGGTTTTCAGAAGGAACCCATGGAATCTATGGGTCCAGGTGACATTATGGAATTGGAAATGGATGAGCTCAACCAGCATGAATGCATGGCCTCTATGACAACCCTGATCAAACACATGCATAGAAATAACATCACACCCACAGTGGAAAAGGTTGGTGTTCATTTGTAGTTAACACTGTATCTGTTCCCAGTTCTTCTAGCAGGGTCGCCAACAAAGGGAATGTTGCATTGAGGGAGATTCTGCTGCTCCTTTCTTGAAGCAGGAGAATGGCATGAGAATCTTCCTATCAGTGGAGGAACATATCCTTTAATATTGGCTTACACCTTTTCTCAAAGATCCGAGTGATAGAAGGAGGCCCATGAAACCTCAGCCCTCATCATGAGGATTAGCAATTCCTCTTTGGTTTTCTCCAGGGCCTCCATCCTTCAGAGGAATTTTTAGAGGATAAAGCCCTTATCCAATCAGGCTCAGTCAGTATAAGCTAAAGATCAAGAATTCCTGTAGGTGTTTAACTTCTGACATTATTATTTATTGCATTCTTTGGCTGAAGGACTAGAAAGTGTCTTTGGAATGCCCTCCCCCTTGAGGCTCACCAGGTGCCTACTTTACTTTCTTTTAGGTGCAGGGCTAAAGAACATCTTTTCATTCAGACTTTTAATTAGAGGTTTTATCTTGCCAGCTTCTCAATAGTCAATCTCTGTTTTATTGATAGTTTTTATGCTCCTTAGGTCCAATGGCTTGTTTTTTAATAGTGTGGTTTTTAATTGTAAGCCTTCTGAAGCAGGACACTGAAGAAGTGGATAGAAATATTCTAAATAAATACATTTGCATGAGCTGTGCCCATGGAGCAAGAAGGCTTATGGTAACCCAATGTTAAAGATATTTTCAAAATCTTTGTGGCAAGTCCAACATTTCATTTCAGTCTTTGTGCTAACTAACCCAAGGGCGGCTTGCTGACCAGACTGTTGACTTCCTACTTGGTAAACTTCCATTTGGTTTGGGCTTAGAAGAAAATCTGGACAAATTTTGTTTTGTACATTTTCTCCAAGCTCAGCACCAGATCTGGGAGATTCTAGTTCTTCTTTTAGCAGTTTGTTTCCCTGAGTTGTGTATGTGAGCTGTATTCTCATTATTTTGGGGGGCTAGGCTTTAAAGAGGTGAAAGCCAAATTTTCCTTCTTATTGGAGCGTTCCCTCAATTAAACAAATACTTCTCTTAAAGGAAAAATTCTTGAATGTTCAAAGTCTGTTGTGTTGATTTTAAAAGTATGTGTGAAGGCAACAATTTGCATACTAGAAAATTTGATTTCACATCTTTCCAGAAACAAAATGTTTCATTGTCTCAGAAAAATGATGGTTCTATGGAATTATATTTTATCTGTAGGTTGGTTGTGGGGAATCACCTGCTTTCAGTCAAGGGAGAATTGTGGCTTGACTTCCTTGATTGCTGATTTTTTATACAGTATAGTTCTCATTCCTTAAGGCAAACTACTTCTGCCAAACCCAAAAAGTACAGTAAATATTTCTCAACAGCCATATTTAAACTATACATTAAGCTATGCTTCAGCTGAATTTAGATCTTAGTGGTTGTAGTTTTTTAGAGCTTTCAGACATTGTTAAGGTTTGGATCAAGCTGACCTAGGGCTAATCTGAAACCTGACATAAGAAGTATAGAAGAATGGTTTCCACACAGTTTTCTGAAACTGTAGTTAACAAGTAACATTTGAGACTATTAGTTCCTTTATCGTTAATTATATACGTATTTATAACATTTCTGGTTCTCAGGGTGCAGTTGTTCTAGATCTTCCCCCGTGGATGAAGTTCCTACACAGCAAACTGAGGAATGTGTCTGTTCCATTAAATATTCGCCTCTTTGTGGCAAAACTAATTGTGAATACAGAAGAAGTGAGTCTGTTTTTGTTTCTGACTCTTTGTTGCACTGGATTGTTAAAACCAAAGTAGTCTTTTTGCCCTAGAATTTAATGAATAAAGGAGTTTAATATGCTGTTTATTAATTTGCTTGAAGATTGTGTTATAGTGTTCCTTTTTTTTGCCATTCAGTATTTCATCCAGTTGAAACCATCAAGAAGGGGAGGCAAGGATGCCCAGTATTTACAAATGAAAAAAAAAAGATAATGTAGATTCTTTGAAAGGATTCATTGATCCTTAAAAAACAACCTGTTCTAACTAGTTGTGGTGGGTTTTCTGGGCTGTGTGGCCGTCTCGTAAATCTTGTTCCTAACGTTTTGCCTGCATCTGTGGCTGGCATCTTCAGAAGTGTATCATAGAGATAAGTCTGTTACATGCTGTGCCTGTTCTTACTTTGCAGGAATTTATTTGCTATGTTTGACCCTGATGTATTTCTGTACTTCATGAATTTTCTGTTAAGAAAGTACACTTGCTTGCTTTGGAAATTTAAAATTTCATTTGATCTATAAATATTTTCCACATGCTGTCTAGTTAGATATTATAAAATATTTTTATTCCAAAAAACTGCTGCACTTCACTGTACATTATACGAATAATTCCTCTGATGGTTTAGTAGAGATAAATTAAGAAGTGGTAGAGCTGAGAAATGGGAATGACTTAAATTCTGTCAGTGCATCTTGAACTTTAGGTGTAATTGTGTTTTCTTGCAAGAAACATCAGCATCTAACAAAGCAGGAACATGAGCACATTTCATTATCAGATACGGAAAGTCAAGCTTCCTGCGTGCACTTGGAACCCTCAGGCTCATAGGCTATGACTTTGTGTGCTTATAATCTTCAGTGGTATAGGCATTCAGCATTTCAGTATAATTAATCGTCAATATAATAATTTTCAGTATAATCAACCTTCTCGTATTCTTCCCCTTTTGCTCATGACTTGTTGGTCTATAAGCACTAAAAGAAATGAATGGAATGGTAATTAATTTCCCTGGTCTTTTTGAGCCTGCGGGCACATCTGCAATTCGGACGCAGCATAGTAGACGCAGCAACAAAACGGCTTCCGCAGAAGGCAAAACCAACCACAAAATTATTGCCACAGCTTGACTTCAGGAACACAGTGCAGATCCTTGTGCTGTGGTGGCAGCTGCTGCCAAAGCAAGATTTGAAAGCATCTGCACAGCCAGTAGTCAGTCAGAAGCCTTGATGGGCAGAAGTCCTACCTGGTTCAGTCCACCTCTTAAAAACACTTGGCAGGCACCAGAAAAGGTGTTGGTGGGTACGATGCTACCCACAGCCACCACATGGAGGGCTCTTGATTTAGTGGAAGAAATTGAGAAGACAGAAATTGATAGTTTGTAGGGAGGTGCTAAGTGGGAAATTAATGATTGCATTCCAGTGTTCTCCCATATCAATGCTGGGTAACTTCAGCAGAGTTGTTCAGCATATTAGCTCATAATAGAGAATGTTAATTTCACTTCAGCTTTGCTAAATTTGTATTTATTTTTGCTTGAGTTTGTGAATGGCATTCTTTTTTTGATGGACTCCCATTTTTTTGTAGGTTTTCCAGCCATATGCAAAGGAGTTTTTGGGCCCCTTGCTGCAGTTGATTGTTTCTGGTGATAATGGAGGAGAGGGAATTCATTACATGGTGGTGGAAGTTGTGGTCACCTTGCTGTCCTGGACTAGTATTGCTACTCCCAAAGTAAGGAAACCTGGCATGCATTTTGTGAGGATCACCTGATCTAGTGGGGAGATATATGTATTGGCCATAGACTAAGTAACCAGTTAATTTTAAAGTGTGTGTGTGGGGGGGGGGAGATTAATAGTGGGGAAGTCTTGTGTGTTAATTTCTATTATTTTACTTCAAGAAATTCTTCTGTGTAAACTAGCTATGCTGTTTTGTAATCTCTTCACACTAGGGAAACATTAAGGATGAAATCCTAGCCAACAGGTTGCTTGAATTCTTGATGAAGAATGCATTTCACCAGAAAAGAGCAGTGTTTCGACATAACCTGGAAATTATAAAGACAGTAGTAGAGTGCTGGAAGGAGTGTCTCAGCATACCTTACAGGTAACAATCTAATAAAGACATTCTGTAGAAACGTATGGCTTGGGTAATTGATAAAAGTTGCAAAGATCTATAGTTTATGATCACAAAAGCACCCATATAATTCAGTCTAATACTCGAACAAGGGCCCCTTTGTCGATATTTGAATCTGGAGTTGGAGCCATGAACAGACAAGGCAGATCTTAATATGAAATCTGAGGGAAAAATCCAGTTTTGTGGAAAAAAATGTGAAATCTTTAAAAACAAACACTCATGGGATAAGATTGAAAGTCCCCAAAATAATAGAAGTATGATCTGTATTGTTAAAGAAACAAATGATCTCCTTGGTTCCATTGTGGGGGTTGCTAGCCAACCACGATAGTATTGTCAGCGTCCATGTGTGGAAAGCAGCTCCAATACATTCTTCCAAGTTTCTTGCAAAGGGGGGAGGGGGGGGTCAACATAGCATCTGAAAGGTCTGTGTGGTTGTGGTGTTCCCTCCTTGAATGACATGTGAAATGTTTTCTCCTCATGCTAAGGCACCAGGGGACTGAAGTGTTTACTTTTTGCAATTCTCAGTTGATTTGATCATTACCAGTAAGCATGATTGAAGGCTGCAAAGTAGCCTGGAGAGTTGAAACTTCAGTGGTTTTATGTGGTTAAGGAAAGTTGGTCCATATAGAATTTCTGAAGTTTTCCTACACTTCTAGCAATATATAAGAATTTGGCCATTGGTTTTTTTTAAAACATAAGAGTTACTGTTTTTCATATGTCTTCCATCCTTTTGTTTGTTGCAGGATAATATTTGAACGGTTTTCCGGAGGAGATCAGAATACAAAAGACAACTCAGTGGGAATTCAGTTATTAGGAATTGTTCTTGCTAATAACTTGCCTCCATATGATCCAAAGTGTGAAATAGATAGTGTAAGGTAAGAAAAACAACTGTTTGAACTTGAGTTTGGTGAGTTAGGTATATAGAGAGCAATAGAGAGGCATACTTCGAGACACCTGCATCTTAGTTTCTCCTGTTTCTTATGCTCAATAAAAGGGTATACAAACAATCCTTGTCAACAACCCGAAATCTAAAAAATGAAGAAATGCACTCGCCTTTTGAAGGAAGCTGAGATGTATTTCTGGAGGTCTACAGAGGCCATTTTTCATAGGGCCAGCTTGTTTCAACATACATCTTTGGAGTGTCCTCCCTATGGAATATTTGTGTATGTGCGTGTTGTATATGGTTAGAATTTTGGATCTAATAAGTACAGTGACACTGCATTGCTACACATATCTAGAATTTCTTCAGAAAGTTTGGGCTCTAGTTTTCTCCAAGTGATTCAGTTGTGCTTTAGCACCAAGTTCACGAGTTGGCATTCTGCCATTGCAGTGGTGGTGTGTGATAGGGAGCTCATGCACATACTTTTTCCAGGTTAAACTGAAGTACACATGCATGATTCACCTATCGGCATTTACTGAACACATTTACCCAATATTTATTTTTATTTCACTTCACTCATACCTCACCTTTCTCCATAATGGGGACCCCAAGTAGCTTACATCCTTCTCACCCCAGTTTATATTCTAAACAACCCTGTGAGGTAGTTTAGGCTGAGAATATGTGACTGGTCCAAGTCACCCAACTAGCTTCCATGGCAGAGTGGGAATGCATCTCCCAGACCCTAGCCTGACACTATCATGCCACACTAACTGATGGATGGACGGACGGACGGACGGACAGATGGTTGGATTTACTTTCCATACTATGTACTTCACATAATAAGTATCAGTGGCATACCTAGATGTCTTCTATCATTATTTGTTCATAAGTGCAGATAAATAGGGTTACACTGCACAAAATGGCTTTACAGACTAGCTTGGATAAATGATTAGGGACAGTAGTCTATACTGCTGTGTTAGGTTATTGTAAGTAGGATCCCATTTATGTCCTTTTTGTACCACTTAATGTATCATGTGAATACTTATGCTCTGTTTCAGTTCTTCATGATAGCTTCAGACTTTTAAAATCCTAATGCAGTGATTATTGAATGTTCCATTTTTGTGATTGTACTGGCTTCTTATACCTTGAGTTGCTGTGAGAAAAGCAGTCTATAAAATAACATTTATTTTTTAAAAATTAGCTGTTAAATTCTATTCTCAGAATATGCAACAACTTTTTTTAATGCTAGATACTTCCAAGCTTTGTCTAACAATATGGCCTTAATAAGATACAAGGAAGTATATGCAGCTGCAGCAGAAGTGTTGGGACTTGTTCTTCAATATATTGCTGAGAAGGAAAAGGTGAGTATAATATGGTGTACATTTTACAAATTCTGAACCAAAGAAAGCCTCGGGTTTCTGTACTGTAGCATTTTATTTTGACGATGCTTAAATGGGAATGTTGGCATGCTTTTGAGGCAGCGTTTATTCACTGTCACTGGTCCACTGAATTTCAGTAGTAGCATCTCATTCTGAATTACAAGGATATTTCTTTTGTGTTCCAATCTTTCCCCCCAGAACACAGTGCTATTATTGAAATGAAAATAGGGATTGCCGTCCTGCAATGAAGCAATTGTCCATTTCGTTCAGCACTCACCATCCCAAGACTGGCTTTCCGGATGCTCTGAGAACATCCTTGGAAGGCATGAAGGACATAGCTAATTTGTGCCCAGAATTTGAGAAGCAGAAGTCTCATGCCTCTGAGGCAACAATTTTGGTCTTATTGTGTCTTGCATTCATTGAGAGCACTTCCATAGGCAGCAATGATTAACTGTATCGGTATATATTCGTTTGAATCCATTTATGTCCTGTCCTTCTCCTTAATGGGGTCCAGAAGCATCTTACATCATTCTCCTCCCCTCCATTTTATACTCGCAACAACCCTGTGCGATGAGTTAGGCTGAGAGAGTGTGACTGGCCCAAGGTCACTCAGCGAGCTTCCATGGCATGGCTGGGGATTTGAACCGGGGTCGTCCAAATCTTGGCCACCACTCTTAACTACTGTATCACACTGGGTCTCTGTAGACAGTGGCATCTCTGAACTTGATCACCAAAGAGGTTTCATACTACTGACTGTAATATTAGTTATTATTTTTAGAACTGCTGTTCAACCGGTTGCGCTTTTGGCATTTATAAGTACGCAACTATCATCTGTTCAATTTTCAGATATATGAAGGTCCAATTTATGACGTCATCATAAAGCAATTAAAGCAACATCAAAATACCAGAGATGACAAATTTATTGTGTGCCTGAATAAACTAACCAAGAACTTTCCTCCTCTTGCAGATAGGTAATGTAAAATTATGAGTTATCAGACATCCTAAAAAATTCAACTGAATGGCTGTATTATTGCATCTTGTGCTTTCTTGTTCTTGATCATGGAAAGGTTTGTGAATGCAGTCTTCTTCTTGATACCAAAGCTTCATGGCGTGATGAAAACCTACTGTCTGGAAGTGGTTCTGTGTCGTGCCCAAGAAATACCCAGTTTGTACTTACAGTTGAAGAGTAAGGATTTTGTCCAAGTTATGAGCCACAGGTAAGAATTAGCACGGATAGTGCCTATTTCTTGCAAGGTTCTTGCCTTTGTGGCAGATAGCATGTAAGCCTAGTTAAACAAATAGGAAAGTCAAAATAAAGTATTCTACCTGTGAAGTCAGATAGAAGCTGGCTTTGCTCTTTTTGCAGTTGTGATGGAAACAATCAAAATTCTTCAGAAAAGCATTTTTCCCATTCAGTAAAAACAAATAGTGGTACAGTGGTTAAGTGTGGCCCAGTGATTTAGAGCAGGTAAACTCTAATCTGGAGAACCGGATTTGATTCCCCGCTCTTCCACATGAGCAGAAGACTCTGGTGAACCAGGTTTGTTTCCCTGCTCTTCCACATGTAGCCTGCTAGGTGAACATGGACTAGTCACAGTTCTCTTAGAATTCTCTCAGCCCCAACTACCTCACAAGATGCCTGCTGTGGGGCAGGAAAGGGAAGGAGTCTGTAAACCGCTTTGACCCTTCTTACAGTTGAGAAAAGTGGGGTGTAAAAACCAACTCTTCTTTTTTTACTTTTTTTACTTTTAAAGTGACGTTAATTGTCCATACAGTGTAGACCTTTTTAAAATTCAGTTGAACTGCACTTTTAAAAGTGAATACAAATATATTAGCTGAAATGGAACGAGCAAATAAATGAGCAAATTCCAAAATACTTTTCAAGGTTTTGCTTCTTGTGTTGTTGTAGATCGTATGCAGTTCAGACAATAATGAAAGTAATTCTGCTGTTCTCTTCCCCCCCCCCCCCCAGAGATGATGAAAGGCAAACAGTATGCTTAGATATAGTTAACAAGATGTTACCTAAACTAAAAGCAGCTGAATTACAAGAGCTTCTGCCTACAGTAACAGGCTTCATTTCTCATCCTTCACCACTGTGTCGGGGCCGGATGTATGACATTCTCATGTGGATATATGATAATTACAGGTAGGGTTCAGGGTCACATTTTGCTATAAAAATGGTCGTGGGAGCTTTCTTTTATTTGGTTGTGGTGAGTTTTCTGGGCTGTGTGGCCATGGTCTGGTGGATCTTGTTCCTAACGTTTTTCCTGCATCTGTGGCTGGCATCTTCAGAGGTGTATCACAGAGGGAAGTCTGTTACACACTTTGTCCAGTGAGAAGGGAATATTTTAGTGGGGTATAAATAGTGGTATTTGTTTTTTATTTGTTGCATTTTGTAACATTCATCACAAGAACAGTAGTGTGAAAGAGAGTCAGCGGTAGTCTGAATTATTTTTTCCCCCTTTTTCTTCAGGGATTCTGAAAGCCAGGCAGATGAAAAGTCTTCAGAGGTGTTCAAATTGGCAAAGGAAGTTCTCCTTCAAGGACTGATTGATGAGAATTCCGGACTACAGTGAGTAATGTTGCAACATTAAATTTGATTCATTCAGTGAGTCATGCAGATGGTGAGCATTGTAGCTAGAGCGCTGGAAGAGGGAAACTGAGTTCAAATACCTGCTCAGCCATGAACCTTTGGACCAATCCCTGCTTTTCAGTCTAGTCTACATCAGAGTGTTGTTATGATTGTGAAATGGAGGTAGGAAGAGCTACGCTTCTTCTATCTACTGCACCTTGAGCTCCTTCAGGAAGGACAAAGTAAAGGTGTGATATATAAGATATATTTATTGAGATAGGGAAAAGCAGAATTTTCTGTATCAGGCTAGAGATTTAATACTAGCATATCATTGAAGAGATTCACAGTTTTGTTTCTGGAGCATGGGATGTTGTTTCTTGAACTGAATTATATGAGGTATTTTCCCCATTTTTAAATAATTCTAACTCTTACATTCTAATTCTGATGCTTACACAATTGCTTCCCTTCTGCCTTGATCAAAGGAATTTGGATGTAGCAGCCTTATCACTTCTTTCTTTGGCTAGAGTAGTGTTATCTTGCACCCTGTCCCAGAAGAGCAATTATACCCAGTGGAACAGCCGTTCTTCATTGCTAGAAACCTAGGCACCTCCATTTCAATATAAGATTTTGAAGGGACACCAAACTCTCCTCTCCTCCTTCAAAGTGCTTGCCAGTACTGGGTCTCCTCCTTTTGATGACAGACCTGGTCCCACGGGCGAGATTACACACCAAATGCCTCCAGTGGGAACTGCCACCCTTCCAGCAAGAGATCTGCAAAAAAAAAAAGAGGGGGGTGGCATAAGACAGCTTGATAAAAATCCTGGAGTGGTAGATGGTCAGTTCCCATTTGAGCTGGGGTCTGAGTCTTTCTGCAAGTGCTGCAGATCCTGGTGACAGATGCGAGCAAGGCTAAGTAGGGAGCTCATTGCAGAAACCAGGTAGTGCAGGGGCATTGGTTGAAGGTGGGAAAATCCTTCAGTTTACACTGGTTGGTGCTGTGAGCTGCCAGGGAGGGCCTGCTTGTTTCTAAACATCTCCTCAGAGGTTGTCATGTTCCATTAAGAATGACAACATGACAGCAAAAGTTCATATAAACTGACAAAGAGGCACCAGAGCGATGGCACTCCTTCGGGAAACTCTCCTACTGTTCAGTTGGGCGCAACAAAATCTTGCACACCTGCAAGCAGATCAAGTATGGGGAGTGTACAACACCATGACAGATTGGTTCAGTTGATTGAGCCTTGACCCGGGGGAGCTGGCCAAACCTTCCAAGCAATAGCAAGACATTTTGGGATTCCTACACTGGTGCTGTTTACCACCACAAAGAGCAGACAGGTCCTAAGATAGTATCAAAGGACCAAGCGATCTTGGCAGGAAGGTCAGGTCGCCCTTCGTCAACTATGACTGAAAGGCCTCCCTTACACCTTCCCTCCCGCTTCCTTGATCAGAGGTCTTCTGAGGAAAGTTAGAGAAAACTGAATATGGGTCATTATGATTGCTCCATTTGATCCCAAAGGGTCTGGTTCTCAGACCTTGTAAGCCTGATAGCATGGATCTTAAATGCTGGGTCCTAATTCAGTTGGAGTTTCTCAAAGAGATTGTGGACATCATGCTGCAATCTTGCAGACAGACCATCAGGAAAATTCATGCTTGTACTGCGATGACTTTCAGGTCCTGGACCAGGGAAAAATTAGGTAAGCTCCAAAAGATGTTGTTGACCTTGGTTTAGTGGTTGCCTTTTAGATTCAAAACCAAATACTTAAAAGAAAGGTAAGTTGCAGCTTTGATGTCTGTGCCGGGTGAAAGACCTGAGGATCAGCTATTGAAACACAGACTGAAAAAAAAGGTTTACAAGGGTGTGACCCAGATTAATCCACCTGTAGCACACAGGTCTCCCTTTTGGAGTCAGGCTAAGGTGCTGAAGGTGCACTCATAGGTCCTCCCTTTGAACCTTGGAGAAGGCATCTGTCAAGCACCTCTCTTGAAAGTTAACATTCGTTATTGTCATCACATCAGCCAGACATGTGGCCTCTCTTCATCAGAAAGGAGATGTGCATCCAGAGGAATGCAGTAATATTGAAGACAAATCTGTCCTTTGCTCCAAGGTGGGACCCCCCCCCCCCCCCCCCCCCCCGGCTTCCATTTATAACAGACTTTAGCACCACCATCCTGCCCAGGCCCAGCCATCCTAGGAAGATGAATGGCAAAAGTTGGATTTAAGAAGGGGGCTCAAGAGATGGATCAAGGTTTCTGAGACCTGTAGAAAATCTGATGCTCTCTTTGTGTTGTTTGGGCCCAATAGATTGGGGTTGAAGGCCTCTAAAAGTTCCATCATGAGGGGGTTAAATCTTTACATCCACCTGGCTTATAGCTCCCTAGGTTCACAGGTTACAGATCCAGTAGTGGGGCTTTTGACCAGGACGATCCTTTCCAAGTCAGTGATCCTTTCCTACAGAGCCTAAATTGTCAAGGTGTGTAGAGTAGTCACCTGGTCATCCCTCTTAACACTTGTTTGCCACTATCCCCTGGACAAATGCAGATCAGCTGAAGTGGCCTTCAGCAGATGTGTCCTGCAACAAGTGTTCCAGAAGCAGGACTAAGGTGGAACATTGGTTCTGATTCTAACAGAAAAGTATTCCCTCCCTAGTTAAAGCTTTGGTATATAACCAGCCTGCATGACTGTAGCCCCACTGAAAGAGAAAGACATTGTGGACTTATCATGAAGGTGTCTTTTCTTCAATGGGACGAAGTCATCCAGAACCCACCCCAAAGTACAATTATGATGTGGTGGAAAGGATGCAACTTAACTTAAGCTTGGAAAACTGCAGGAGTTTGGGATGTCTGGAAGGGCTCAGCCCTTGCAAAAATTTGAATAAAGGAGGTATGACCTAACCAGAGGCATAGCTGGCCCAGAGTGCGCCTGATGCGCACTCTGGCTTTTTCGTGACCCCAGCGACTCACCCATCATTACTTCACTTGCTTTAGGTTCTGTTGAGGCCAGTCTTGGGAACTACATTTCAGGGTATCCTGGGAAATGTAGTTCTGACCCAGAACTGAGGAGGCTGGAGGCCTGTTCTGGTCAGAACTACATTTCCCAGGGGCATCTAGGAAATGTGGATTCCACCAGAGGCTGAGAGAACCTGTTCTCCAGCCTGCTCGGTTTCCTAAAGTAAGTGGGGGGGGGGGCGGGGGGGGGAAAGGTGCTGGGGGAATTTTGTGCCCCCCATGTGACCCAAATCTGTGCGCCCAGTGTGTGGCGCACCCCCCATCCCCTGGGAGCTTCACCACTGGACCTAACCACCCTGGATGACTTTCCCAGTGCACCCTCAAAGTAATGTTGGACAAGTGAGGAAAAATTCGGGGGCGGGCGGGTTGAATACAAATTTTCTATTTCTAATACTGCAAATATTCAGAGTAATTTTTTTACTCTGAAAAATGTTATAGAATTTGGATTGTATAAACATTGTTAAGAAATAAGATAGGAATCAAGATTGTTTAAATAGATTGAAGAAGGACTTTTCATTTGCTATTGTATTTTTAGTGTTAGGTTCAGCTGTCCAGTTATCATAAGAATTCTTTGTTTGTTTTCAGACAAGCATGTTTATGTTCTGCCTTGTTTTTTTCTTTCACAGATTAATTGTTAGGAATTTTTGGGGTGATGAAACTCGGTTACCAGGAAACACTATTGATCGTATGTTGACTTTGTTAAGTTCTTTATACTCCACCAAAATTGAAACTCAGTACTTGAGTTTAGCCACAAATTTCCTGCTTGAAATGACCAGCAAGAGCCCAGATTATTCCAGGAAAATGTTTGAATATCCACTGTCTGAATGCAAATTTCAGGTAAATTTATGAAACATACTCCATTTTTATCTGTCTTAACATAGTAGTAAAATTCTAGTATTACTCCCATTCAGTCTGTTTCATTATTATATGACATATTTGTTAACTATTTTAGAAGTATTTCTGAAAGTTCACTGACGTCCATCTTTGACTATATTTTAAAATCAATAAGTTAGTCTTAATTTAAAACATTAGTAAAAGGGAGGTTTAGTCCCATGCAGTTTGGCTAATACTACTTGATATGATAGTGTTTCACATAGGTATCAAGTTCTTAGTCTTTGTAATATTATGTTTCCTAAATTCCTTATAAAATATTGATGCTAAAAGTGAGAGACTGAAGCTTTTAATATGTTATCTCTAGTTTTATAGTGATTTCTATAACGACTTTAATAGTTTTCCTGTTTTGATTAATTTTTGTGCTGCTGTAGGCATTTCAATTGAAAATCAGGATGGAAATTGAGCAACAGTAATTTAGTGGAAAAGCTGAAAGGGGGGGGGATTTCGATGGTATGCACTAATTTAAGAAGAAAATGTCGAGTCGGGACATATAACTAGGTTCTTTTCTTAGCACAGTTCCTGTATGAACAACTCCTGTGTTAGATCCGGCCAGGTTTTCTGCTGGTGAAAAAAGGAGGGCACCCCCATTGACCACCTAAAGGCCATATGGGACCTGCATGGATAAAAGCCACATAAAATCAGAGCTATAATAAGGAGGAAAATCTGATGAGGTTGAGCAAAAAAGTTGGCTGGATCCAACCTCCTGTCCTAAATATTACCTAAGTAAAATACTTCAGTTGTTTTACTAATAACGTTATGTGCAGTCCAATTCTGTATTCATTCATTCACGTGTTGAGACCCAATCCAAAAGGGGGGGAGGGTCAAAACAGCTTCTAAGAGCAGTGGAGGGCCTTCCTGAAGTCTGTGCCCCATTCACTGGTATCTGTGTACCCCACAGCTCCTCAGCAGTGAAAACTGCAAGCTATCATGGAGCTATGCTGGGGGGAGGGGGGCAGGGGTGGAACCAACTTCCATTGACTTCCACCCAAGCTCTGAAACCAGGAATGCTGCCTGGAACTTTTGGGTGGCCAAAAGGGCGGCATATGGCGGCCTGGGGATTTTTCTTTGTTGCTGCCTACCCATGCAACCTGAAAGCCCTCTGGACGCAGTGCAGTTGTGATGCCTTCCCTAGCCACCACAGCCCTGTTGATTGGACTGCCCATCCCCTGAGGACTTGCTCAGAAGCAAGTGTGTTTACAGCTGTGGCATTACTTTTATTTCTGTGTGCTAAAACAACAGTAGTGGCAGAGAGAATTTCTGTAACTTGTATCCCCCCCCCCCCCAGGAATTTGCTGTTGACTCAAATTGGCGTTACCGTAGTACTGTCCTTACTCCTATGTTTGTGGAAACTCAAGATTCCCAGAGCACCAGCAGGCGTCGACCATCAGGAAGTTCTCTTTTGACTCATGGATCCATGGGTGGCCAACTAAGGGCTACGCAGCAACAGTATGAATTTACACCCACACAAAATATTGGTAAGTGTCTATATAGGATGGATTTTGAAGCTCTAATGTTCGATGAGGAGCTATCTATAGAATTCTTGCTTCCACATTCATGTTTTTATGTATACTTTTAAAACATATCAGATTCAAAGTAAGCTGCTCAGTGTTCATATTGAATTTGCTTCTGATATAGTCAGTTTTTGGTTATAACTGGACTATACACAGTAGAACAGTACATTGGGGAATGGGATCAAGCCATTTTTATGCATATTACCTAATTAATTCTTTCTGTTTATTGCAGGTGGGAGGAGCTCTTTTAACTGGCTAATAGGAAACAGTGTTGACACCTTTGCAGACTATACAATTCCTTCATCTTCTGAATCCTTGTCTTCATCCATGTTGCTCATCCACAAGCGGCCTGACAGGTCACACAGAGCTACTTTCAAACCACTGAGTCCCAGTTTTGGGGGGAAAAGACTGGGCTTGCCAGGAGATGAAGTGGATAGTGGAACTAAAGGTGTGTGTCTTCCCCTCCTCCCATATTTTTGTTAGAAGGTGTGGGGTTTTTTTGGACAGGGGGTTGTTTAAGCAAGTTGTATAAGAAACTGCACACATATCTTAGTCAAAGGATCTATCACTATTTCAAAACTTAAGCCACTATGTTAGGAAAGTTCTTTGAAATACCTTGGATTTTTCTCAATCTCATTTTATCTTAAATGGTGTTAGAGGGACAGCTTCTACCTTGGATTTTAATTTGCAAGGGTTTTTGTGTAAATCAAGAGAATGTATATTTGGTTTCCTGCGTTGATATTTGAAGAATAATTTTCTTCTTGCATGTATGTGTTAGGTATAGATGAGCGAGCAGCAATTCTGAGATTGCGGAGACGATTCTTAAAGGACCAAGAAAAGCTCAGTCTGATTTATGCACGGAAAAATGTTGCTGAACTGAAACAAGAAAAGGTTTGTTTGCTTTTGCTGAATAGATCATAGAGGGGGACACTTAGCTTGCATTGCAGATTGGGTTTAGGAGTAGATCTACGGAGTCCCTTTGTAGTAACAGTTCATCTTTGCTATCTAGCTGAGAAGATTGTGTGGCTGATAGATTTAGAGACCCTATAAGCAGATTAATAGGAAAAAAGCTGGCTGACTTGGATGAGAACAGTTTCTGGGTTGTCTGAGTATCATGGCTACCATTATTTCTGTCTTCAGTGACTGTGGGATAAACCCTGCAAATGTCCAATGTTTTAGAGGTGCTGCTGAATTTTCCAGGATTGCTGAATTTTCTTTTTTCTTTTTTTGGAACTACAAAGGCATTTAGACTATTTAGGGCAGAACAGGGTAAGGAATGTACTTCTAAGAATACCCTCCTGTGACTTGCAGTTAGTGATAACTTCTACAAGCTGGCCTAAGTAAAATCCATATTCAAGCTGTTAGTTATTGTAAACTTTGCAATTGTTTCAGGATTTGAAAACTGAGCTGAAAATCAAGCATGATGCTCAGGTCACTCTGTATAGGAGATACAGGCAAGGGGATCTCCCTGACATCCAGATCGAATATAGCAGTCTCATCACTCCTCTGCAAGGCTTAGCACAGGTATGCAGTACCTTGTTTTAAATTAACAATTACAGTTTTTACAATACGTGTTTTATAAACCTGTTCCAGAATACATTTAGCATCTGAACTGTTTTGACTTCTTATTTGAATGATGTACAGGTTTCTTTGTCACCCCGATTAAGGTGTGAAATCTAGCATTTACCCCTCTTAAATAAATACTACAACATACGTGTTTTTGCTTATTATATGACATCTTTAATTTGTTTATTGCAAACTAACGTGGTTGCTGCTTCCCAATGTTGTGGTACTGGCTGTATTAGCCTTTTTGAAAGGCTATTTCATGGTGTACTGCCTCTAAGATGTTTAACTTTGCAGCACTGTGTTATGGGCTGCCCTTTCCTTTCCTCCCCACAGCTGCTATGAAAATGGCAAAGACATGACGCAGTGGGCAAGTCTTACAACTCAGGTTCTAGTGAGTTGTTTCTTTGGAAAGCCTTTGCTACAAGACAGTTTCTATGCCAGGAAACTTGATAATCCATTGCAGAAATTGGGAGTTTCCTTCCAGACATATAAATTACATTTGGATCACTTTTTTGCCAGCATGTTGCAGCCAACTTATAACAACTCCATAGGATTTTCCAGGCAAGAGACAGAGGTGATTTGCCATTGCCTACCTCTGAATAGTAGTCCTGGACTTTCTCAGTGGTGTCCCATCCATGTACTGTTCAAGGGTAACCCAGTTTAGCATCTGATATGTGACAAGATCAGGCTAGCCTGGGCTGTCCAGGTCAGGGCTTGGATCACCTGTAATGTATTGCAAATACAGAAAACTCCAATTTCTCTGTTTTGTGAAAATGCCAGTTCAATGCCGTTGTAAACATTTGTCCTGAGACTGCCTATTTCTGTTATTGGTCATAGAGAGACTCTACACTGGCTAAACAGCTCTTCAGCAGTTTGTTCGCTGGAATTTTGGAAGAAATGAAAAAATCCAAACCTCAGGCGGAGAAGAATAGCACCATCCAGCAGCTGATGCAGGACTTCAATTACTTCCTTACCACATCTGTGTTGTATTTCCCACCATTTATCGCCTGCATCCAGGTAGAAAAAGTTTTCACTTTGAAAGGCAGAAGGACCAGTGTAGACTCTGGAAAACAGTCATGGTTTTGTATTTGGAATGGGGTCCATACTAGTACCTGGTTTCTGAATTGAGGATGAGGAGTGTAGTTAACTATGGTTAGCAGTCCTATTGTCCTTGACATGATGGAGAGGAGTGGGCCTATTGCATACTATTCTGTTGCAAGAAAGCAATTCCAATAAGTAATTATAGGTTTTGTGCAATAGGAGATGAGCTATCAGCACACAGAGCTGCTAGACCTGAACCCTTCCAGTGTGAGTACTAGCTGCTTAGCAAGTTTACAGCACCCTGTGGGCATCCTTCTTCTTGAGCAAGCTTTAGTTCATCTTCCTCATGAAGAGGAGGAACCACCTGCTAAAAAGATGCGTGGAAAGACCAAGCTTTCTCCTGATGTAATCCGATGGATTGAACTAGCCAAGTAAGTTCTTAATTGTTTGTTTTCTGTTCTAGTCTAGAGATGCTGAAGGTGTCTGAATAGATGCTGACTGATGAGAAAGAGATTTTGGCACCATAGTGGATGGCTTAGTGAAATTGTCAGCTCAGTACGCAGCAACAGGGACAAAGACAAGTTCTATGCTGAGGTTCATTAGGAAAGGATTGAAAAGAAAATGGTCAGCATTCTAATGCCCTGGGTATTGATCTATAGTGTGCCTTAATCTGACATAATGTAGTATTGGTTACCACATCTCAATTAGGATATTACAGGCCTAGGAAACAGCAGCCAAAATTAATGAAGAGTTAGCACTCCTTCCCTATGCAGAAAGGCTAGTTTGGGGCTTTTATCATTTGGAAACAAGATTACCAAGGGGAAACTTGAGTGTAGTTTATGAAATTATGCATAGTATAAAGAAACTACAGAGCACTTTCCCTCCAGCAACCACAGCGCTAGAACTTTGTGGTATCCAATGGAGTTGATGGAGGAGTTGATTCAGGGCACGCCCCCAAAAAGTGTGTCCCTGCAGAACTTGTAGAATTCACTGTCCCTTGATGCATTGATGGATATTACTTTAGATGATGTTGGAAGAAGTAGAAAAAAAATTAAGAGTTCTATTAGGTTCCATTTTATTTATGATAGCAGTCATGTAAAACCTCGAATTTAGAGGCCAAATACATTTGAATGCTAGGATTCTAGACTTGATAGACCATTGTTCTGATCTTGTTTGGCTGCTCCTTTGTTTTAAGAGTAAGTCAGAGTTGATCGTTGTTAAACTGCTGTGATGGACAGGTTAGGTTCCACCTCTCCCTAAGAAAGACCGGTGGGAGCTGATGGGATATTGGTGAGGGGCTGACAGTTAATAGCCGTTTAGAT
The DNA here is from genome assembly GCF_021028975.2 of Sphaerodactylus townsendi. Classification (NCBI taxonomy): domain Eukaryota; kingdom Metazoa; phylum Chordata; class Lepidosauria; order Squamata; family Sphaerodactylidae; genus Sphaerodactylus; species Sphaerodactylus townsendi. Next base: position 52,146,558 of record NC_059433.1, on the reverse strand, counting down.
AGAAGATGTAGTTGAGTAAAGGAGCTCTAAGCTCAACACTGGCATGTTGCAAAGAGCAGCCTAAAGCTGACTGGGAGAAAGTCAATTTGTAACAAAGAATCCGCATTGCCTGATTAATTTGCCTGATGTTACGTTTAAGCCAAAAATAAAATTTAACTTCTTTTTTGTGATTGTGGAAATCATATTAGAAGTTAGGATAGCAATGTGTTCTTGGTAAATTCTAATTTGTCTTAAATTATGTTCATTTCCTAGGCTTTATCGATCTATTGGAGATTATGATGTCCTTCGGGGTATTTTTAGTGGAAAAATCGGTACTAAAGAAATCACTCAAAAGGCTATATTAGCAGAAGCAAACAGTGATTATGCTGAGGCATCTAAACAGTATGATGCGGTACATTTTATGCTTTAGAAAACATGTTATTTTCATGTGCATGAATCAAAAAAGTCGTAATTACTCAGACTCAGTGTCAATTTTTTAGAAAGCTCTCTGAATCACAGTTTTCTCTTTTTGACTAGGGTAACATCTTACAGCCCCATCCAGAAGGGACCAGTGGGTGGGGACAGCGCCGTTCTGGTGCTGCCCTGCCCCCTTCAAAGGGCTTTCCTGAGGCGTGGGAAGCCCAAAAAATTTTAAAAAGAAAAAAAGCCCCACGATTCCCTCATGGGGGAGAATAGAGAGATGCCCCAGAAAACATGGCATATCTTCACCGGCAGCTACTTGAGTGCAGCATTTTTTGCTGGCGGTCCAGGCCATCAGCTTCTGAGTCGGGTGCCTGCCGCCAGACAGGTACCTGCTCCATGCAGTTCCTTGCCACTGGGGCAGCTACCCACTCTGCCAGCACATTTGCCCATACACTGGAGAGGTGGGCACCTGCACCAGCACTGGCTTTAGAGGGGTTTCTCCTCTCCCAGATCGGGATGCCTGTGACTACAGGAAATGAAAAACATGGAACGTACATAGGAAAGTTGACTTTAATGAAGTTCTGTGTTGTCTTGCCATTTCATGCCCTTTAGTTATCCATCAGTGCCATCCAAAGCAGAGTCAACCTTTGTTAGCCCTTTGACTTCAATGGGTTTAGAAGGCTGTTGAGGATTGCAGAATAAGGCAGGAGGAGTTTGGATTTATATCCCCCCTTTCTCTCCTGTAGGAGACTCAAAGGGGCTTACAATCTCCTTGCCCTTTCCCCCTCACAACAAACACCCTGTAGGGTGGGTGGGGCTGAGAGAGCTCCGAAAGCTGTGACTATCCCAAGGTCACCCAGCTGGCATTTGTGGGAGTGCACAGGTTAATCTGAATTCCCCAGATAAGCCCCCACAGCTCAGGTGGCAGAGCTGGGAATCAAACTTGGTCCCTCCAGATAAGAGTGCACCTGCACTTAGCCACTACGCCACTTGAGGAGTTACTGGAGGAATTGCTTTGAGCCTCTTTGTATGTAGACAGATGGAATATAAACACTTTATAAAATAGTAAAAAATATCTTGAAGTCTTTGTGTGGTCTGCGAATTAAAGTGTACTTTGTGCTACTCATTTGTCACTAATATATTATTCACCTTTGTCCCTGTAGGCACTTTCCAAACAAGACTGGTCTGATGAGGAACCAACGGAAGCAGAAAAGGATTTTTGGGAATTTGCTTCTCTTGAATGTTACAACCATCTGACAGAATGGAAGTCTTTGGAATATTGTTCCACTATTAACATCGATGATAAACAGCCACCAGACCTAAATAAAACTTGGAGCAATCCATTTTTTCAGGTTTGGAAATACATATACAGTTTCTTGTTTTAAACAACTGTGTTTGTTTATTGTACCAGAGTGTTTGAGTGAATATTTTAGATGCTGTTCGTGTGTTAAGCCAAAGTGCAGACTATGCAGGATATATTCAGTCTGTCTTGCAGCACTCACATTAGTTCTCTCTTAGGGCAAACTGCAGCTATCTAGAAAACAGGATAGGAAGTTAAGTACCCCTTCCACTCATAGCAAATTGGTTGCATTTGAGTTAATATGGAAAAACCAAGAGTTCAATTACAGATTGATTTCAGCTGCTGAATTCTCAGAAAAGCTTTCAACCCAGTGTTAGAGATGTAAAATCTCCAAACATGCTGAACCCACCCACCCCCCAAATTCTCTCTCCTGGAAAGAAAGGACATTTAGGGGAAAATGAAATATGTTCAGAACTTATTTTCCTATCAAACCCAAACTTATTTTGCTCCTGTAACAATATAAGATGCATCATTTACAACCTAGTTAACGTATAAAATGGTACTTTGGCATATTTTTTAATTTAAAAGTTGAAGTGCCTTAGTTTTTAACAAGGAAGACTGAAAATATACCAGATACTAAAGTGGGAGAGCTTCAGGTTGCTACATTGTATATTATTTTACACATTCCTAAAGAAGGGAAACATTTCATATGACTTTTTTCAGTTTTCCCCAAAGTTTCCCATTTTTTCTAATGAAAAAAATGGGAATCTTTTTCAAGTGATACGCTTTGAGAGAATAAGACCTTGTTTTAAAATGTACTGCATTTGTTTTGAGAGAAAAAATATATCACAGACATTTTTTTCAAAATACTTTTTTGGGTCAGTTTTTTTAGTCAGTGCTTCTCCAAATTTTCTCCAAATTTTCAGTTTTTAAATTTTTTTTCTCAGACCTTTACACCTGTACTTAATATTAGTCTCTGGCTAAAACTAAAAGCAACTTGACTGGAACTGCATGTTGTCTGAAAACCTTAGTTAAACATCAGTCTCATAGATCAGGGCAGCAGGTTCTATATATGACTTGCATATGGCTGCAAGCCAAAAGCAGAATTCACTTTCACCCCTCTATCCTCACTTGTAGGAAACCTATCTGCCATACATAATTCGCAGCAAGCTAAAACTGCTCCTTCATGGTGGTGATGATCAGTCCTTATTGACATTTATTGATGACGCTATGAAGACAGAACAGAAGAAAGCTTTGATAGAAATGTACTACAGTCAAGAGCTGAGTCTTCTCTACATTTTGCAGGATGATTTTGATAGAGCTAAATACTACATCAGTAATGCCACACAGGTGTTCATGCAGGTAACATTCAAGTAAATCTGGTGCAGATCTCTAAAATCAGTGCAGCTATTTCAAGTTGATATTAGATTTTCTTGCATCCTAAGGAGTCTCTTTTAATATTGCTGTAACATCAAATCGAGGTTTTAAGAGTGGTATTAGAGATTACCCGCTAGTACTCCGGTGCGCGGTGGGACCAGAAGCATGTTGGGCAAGTAATCTCATCCCGACATGCTTCCAGTTCCACTGCATGCCAAGAGAAGCAGCATGTTGGGGCAAAAAATCTTCTCCAGACGCGCTTCCTCTTTGTGGCCGCCAGGAGAGGAGGCATGCCAGGACAAGATTTCTTTTCCTGACACACTTCCTCTTGACCCACACATGCTTCTTACTTTCATGCCAGAGCAGAACAAGTGTGGGAAACAACCTGCAGCAGGTAATCGACCAATGGATACTGATTTTGTTGTCATCAGTCTTCCTAGTTGGCCAAGTGTTCCTTATACAAACTCATAACGTGTGCTGCAGAATTTGCATGACTTTTCAGTAGCAGCAAATGAATGTCTTAAGAAGTATTGTGTGGATTTTTCTGCCTCGAAGGATTATGACATGGTGAAGTGGGGCATGCTCAACTTCTGTGAGCATGAAAAGGGTAGATGAGGTTGCTCTTTAAAATTCTGATTCTTTGAGATTGTCTAGCTAAGTCAGTGGGGAAAACATAGCACACAGGATAATGCATTGTATAGCAAAACAAATTATGTTTTCACACAGAACTATTCCAGTATTGATTCACTGTTACACCAGAGTCAACTTATCAAGCTGCAATCAATTCAGACTTTAATTGAAATACAGAATTTTGTCAACTTTATGAACAGATCTAGTAAGTTTATCTTTCTTTCTTGATGACATGCTCTTACGTGTATTTAGTAGACAATTACAGTTGAATTGTAAGCTTATAACAAATTTAGGTCCAGATCTGATTTAATCCAGCAGTATTTCTCAAACAGGAATGGTGTCTCAGCTAAAACAGGCTGGGTTCTATCTTTTCTTGGTGGTTGCTGTTCCTGCTGTCTGCTTTTTTATTAGGAGCATCAGTGGCGTAGTGGCTAAGAGCAGGTGCACTCTGATCTGGAGGAACCGGGTTTGATTCCCAGCTCTGCCGCTTGAGTTGTGGAGGTTTATCTGGGGAATTCAGATTAGCCTGTGCACTCCCACACACGCCAGCTGGGTGACCTTGGGCTAGTCACAGCTTCTCCGAGCTCTCTCAGCCCCACCTACCTCACAGGGTGTTTGTTGTGAGGGGGGAAGGGCAAGGAGATTGTCAGCCCCTTTGAGTCTCCTATGGGAGAGAAAAGGGGGGATATAAATCCAAACTCTTCTAGTTGCTGCTGATCCAGAGAAGGAGACTAGAATGTTTTGAGATGTTTTTGTTTAAAGAAGGAATCTCTACCCTATGGCCTTCCAGATGTTCATGGACTACAATTCCCATCAGCCCTGCTAGCACGGTCAATTGGCAGAGCTGATGGGAATCATAGTTCATGAACTTCTGGAGGGCCATAGGTTGGAGACCCCTGGTTTAAAGCAACAGCTCCCCCCCCCTTGCATCAGAAGCACTTTTTTTGTTAAGCAGGAAACTGACCGAAACAAGTTCTAGTGATCCATAGAACTGATTTTAAAATTATGCATTCTTCCCACCAGCCAGAACCATTGCATACCAAATATAGAAGTAAAATCTGGTACTATCTGTGCTAGTTCCTCAGGATTTTAACTTCTTGCCCTGTCTTATCTTGCAGTGGACCTGATTTTTAATTTCTTTTTTAAACAAAGGTAATCTAACTTCTCAGGCTTCTCTGAAGAGACTTATCAGTATTTGGATGAACAGATATCCAGATTCCAAAAAGGATCCTATGAACATTTGGGATGATATCATTACAAATAGGTAAGTATATGCTCAGTTAACTGTAATTATTATTTAGCTAAGCAGAGGCGTACCAGGCGAAAATGGGTCCGGGGCATGACTGGCATCCCATGCCGACCCCCCGTCCCTGCCCAGCTCCTTGTGCCCCCCTCCCAGCGCCCCACTTGCAGCAGCCAGCGGGGAGGGCAGGGCTCGACAATGGGCAGCCCAGGAAGCAGGAAGATAGGCAGTTGCATTGTTAGATTATGAAGTGATAAAATGTTTGCTAAAGGAGGATGAAGAACTAGTAGAGAGACAATTATCAGTTGTCACTTTTACACATTCTGGAAGTACAACTGACCTAGAAAGTGTCTGAAAAACTGAGAGAGGTGAAGTTCCAGGGCTTACAGACCACTGCACCCAAGACCAAAATATTTAGATCCTGTTACACTATGACAAATTTGGGGCTTTTAAATTAAGAAAAATGATGGGGCGAGGGGGGAATGATAGAAATAGAATAAATATTCTGAACTAGCTTTCCCTACAGAGAAGTGTGGTAAGGAATGAAATTACCTCTGCATTGACAGTTATATTTCTATACACATTTGTGTTTTTATTTTTGTGTAGATGTTTCTTTCTTAACAAAATTCAGGAGCGACTTCCTAATACCCACTTAGAAGACAGCATGGAAGTAGATGGAGGAGGAGATGCTAATTACAATTTAGAAATGGACAATGAGAAGGAAGACACAAATTCCATGATTAGAAACTGCAAATTTACCATGAAAATGAAGATGATAGACAGTGCCAGGAAACAGGTGACTGTCCTGTTATTGGCTCTTAAGCTGTCACAAAAAAATCATAGAAAGTACATTTGGATAAGACCTCTTAGAATGGCATATGACTAATTATTTCCTCATGGTATATTTTAAGTGTTTTGAGACATCCAGTCTTATAATGGCCATCAAATTTAGAACACTATGTAGGCATTTTTGAAGAACAAAGTTTTAATACATTAATTTGTACTTCAGCTGTGAGCTTTGAAATTTGCATTTTTATTTGCATTTTCTTACTCTATGTGGATTTTTAAGCTGCTGCTTGAAGTGCCTTACCAGAGAACATTGTGGTTGATCCTTCTTAGGTATGTTATGAATCAGAATGATGTGAGGTATGGAATGGAGGATAATTTAATGGCTGGAGTTTCCTTCCTGTTATAGGTTGGGAGATTGAGATGTCTCTCTCTTGATTTCTGTATTTATCAGTTTATCTATTTATTTATTTATTATTTGATTTATAATCCATACCCTCTTCTCAACAGAGGAATGGAGGCAGTTCACAGCATACACAAACATAGCATTAAAACTTGAATAGATAATAAAACCAATTCATACAAACAAATGCAAAGAAACAAGTTCTGATTAAAATTCAACCAGCCATTGCTCTGGAACAAAACTGGATAGCTATCCAGCTCACCCATTCTGTTCGTTGATTAAATGCTCCGCATTAAAGTCTTAATAGAAATATAGAGTCCTAATAGATCCCCCAGGGTGCGAACCTACTCAGGGAGCTGGTTCCAGAGGGCAGGGGTAGCCACTAAGAAGGCCTTTACCCTAGTGAATTATAAATGGGCTTTTCTCAAACCAGGCACCCACAGTAGGCCTCATGATGAAGACCAAAGATTTAAATGAGATTCAAATCTGGTCTGGCTCTATGGTCTGGTGAATTTTGTTAACCTCTTCCATTCTTTCAGCGGTGGCAAAGTTAATTATTTAAATATATAAATGTCTTGTTGGTTTCAGAGGCACTTGGCAAGTACTTTTGAGGAGCAAGTTTTAACTTATTCTCAGCTTTAAGTAGTAGTTCAATTAATCTAACCACCAGCCTAGTGCAGTGGTTAGAGTATTGGACCAGAATCTGGGAGGACCAAGTTAGATCCCCCACTGTGTCACTGAAGCTCACTGGGTGATCTTGTACCGATCCCACGCTCTCAGCCTAACCTACCTCACAAGCATCTTGCGAGTATAATGTGTGTCCCCATTGGAGAGAAAGGCAGGGTACAAACAAAGTAACTAAATTAAATAATGATAATAACGTCAGTATCCTATACGTAGTATTTTCATTTCTTGGGCTGACCAAAAAAACATTATTTCTAAATGTCTGATTAATTGAAAAATTATAACCTGCAAAATCATTGGCTGGTATGTCTTCCTCCTATGAAAATAAAAGTGATTGTGACTTGCCAGCAAGCAGCTACTCTTTGAGCCATATATTTTAAAATGTATTTATTTGGATTAGATCCAACCAACTTTTCTGCTGGAGAAAAGAAAGGAAGGATTGCCTTTGACTACCCAAAAAAGCTATGCTGAGTATCATGGGACCACCAGGTGCAGAAACCATGTGGGATGGGAGCTGTCGTAAGGAATGAAATTGTGTAATTCTGGGTAGAAAAGTTGGCTGGATCCAATCCTTTGCTCTTTTACAACCTTTGTTTACACAGTACAAATTACAGGGATCCTACTACTATTTATTCTTTCTACACTTTGTCCCCATGCCACTTTTTTTGTTAGTAATGTTATTGAGTTTTTTTAATTTTTGTCTATTTAATGCAGAACAGCTTCTCAGTAGCCATGAAACTTCTTAAGGATCTGCACAGAGATTCTAAGACTAGAGAAGAGTGGCTGGTGAGATGGAACCACAGCTATTGCCGCTTCAGTCACAGTCGCAGCCGGAGCCAGAGTAGTCCTGAACAAATACTTACTGTACTCAAAACAATTTCATTGTTAGGTAATGTGTTTTGTGTAGGTTTCCTCTGATGCATAATGTAATTGTGCTGCATTCAAAGAGATTTTTCTTTTGCATATACGATATTTGTGTCAGAATGCCAATTTTATTTGGTCTAGCAGATGAATCAAAGACTGACACCCTGAGCAAGGACATGCTAACCTTCCGGAACCAAAATCTGCTCCTGGGTACCACTTTCCAAATTATGGCCAATGCCCTTTCCAAGGATCCAAGATGCCTTGAGCAGATTGAAGAAGAAAAAGCAAAAAAAGTCTTATCACTTTCAGGAGAAAGGCCTGATAATATTGAAAAGGTGAGAAGTTGTTCCATATGCCTGTGGTGGTCAGGAAGGTCCCCTCAGGTATAAAACAGACTAGAGGGGGAAGGGCACTTTTGTAAAAGGAATCAGGAGTATAGTCTGCACCACTGTTCATGTTATGTATTATCTGTTTATTGTACACACTATCCTGCTTTTACTGCATTGTTTGCATATTGGGAAAGGGAGTGAGTGTATTTCATGTTAATGCTATGATGAAAATGTTTTTTGCTCATTCTCCAGCTAAATGTCAAGGGAGTAAGGTTAGATAGGGGAAAAACTTCAAGATGATAGTAGTTAAACACTTCCTCAATTAGTTGAGAAGCTTCACAGAACTTTTGTCAGGCAAGGCAAAGATTGCAAGGTTTTCTTCAGAAAGTGTTGATACCAAGAGACTGTCAGTTCAGTTGGCAAGATCCACCTTGGAAAGGCTGTTATTTTATAATAATTAGAACTATTCTAGAATGCCCTCTAGGAGCCAGCAGAGAAGAAGGATTTCTTTCTGAATTCCTATTATGTAGCTGTATATTTCTTTTAAAAATGTATGTGCTGCTGCTCCAGAGACCTGCTTGAAGAGGTGCCTTACAATGAAATCATAAAAACAACATAAAGATTATTTAAAAGCCGTACAAGCAAGCCAAAGCATAAAATAGAAAACCACAGCCTAAAAAAGATATTAATAAAACAGCCCCTAGAAGCAGGCCATTGAAACAGTTAAAAAAAAAAGATGGAACTTTTTAGACAGAATTCTGAGTTTAAAAATATGTCACCATATGAGAGAAAGGTGTCCATATTAGAGCCAGGCGTCCTCAAGGGAGAGGACATTCCTGAGACAAGGCACCATCACTTTTTTAAAAAAATGTCTTATTTCTGGTTCCTGTCCACTTTACCTCCTAATGTGGGACACAGAAGATTATTTTAACTGACATGCTGTATCCAGGCAGTGGCCACTGGTCCCTTACAGCCTAAAAGGTAAGGACCAACACTTTGAATTGTGCCCAGAAACAAACAGGTAGCCAAGCAGATCTTTCAGTGCTGGGGTGGTTCTGTCTCTGTTTCTCACTCCTGACAAAGCCTCAATGGCACATTTTGACGAAGTTGAAGTTTACAGCCAGTTTTCAAAGGCAGCTCCATGTAAAGTGTTTTCCGTGTTCCTCATGGCTTCTGGATGGCACTAAATTTAATATTTGCCCAAAAAAGACCAAAAAAAAGACCCACTACAAATTACCAAAATAAATATATATCAAAAATGAAACTGTAATAATATACATTTCAAAACAAGATAAAAGTTTTCCAGTTTCCCCTTAAATGGGATAAAATATTAATTCCGTTCTGACAGTAGTTTCCCACAGTGGCCAGTTTAGGAGCTCAAAGCATGATATAAATCCCTGTCCTCTTTTTTGAGGTCAGGCATTTGTGCTGGAAATATAATTCTTCTGATTCTGAAGACAGCTAAAAATACATTCTTAGCAAATAGTTGTTTACATATGTATTCTCCATGCTCTGAATAGTTTTTTGCAGTCATGAAGAACAGAAGCTGGCAGTAACAGGAGTGAGAGCACCCTTTTCAAGTGGGGGAATCTCACCCCCCCCCCCAATCTCTTCTCACTCTTACTCCAGCCAGTTTCTATTTCTCTAGATACTTTCCATAATTAACACTTTTCTTCCCAACCTTTGTGTGCCTTGGTGGCTGCAGTATCTTGTATTTATGCTTAGGAAACCATACACTAGACAAGTATCCTTTGCAACATGAACACTCTCTTAAATGTTTCCCTTGTATATTTTGTCTACAACTGCAGGTTATTGCAGGCTTGAACGCAAGGGCTTACTGGTGTTTCAGCAGTGCAGTGAAGAAGGCTGAAGAAGAGGTACAGTCCCTGTCTGTTGACAATGTGGACACAGGCAGCATCATTGACGCTTATATGACATTAGCAAATTTCTGTGACACTCATCTTCGGAAGAAAGAAGAAGGCTCAGCAGGTGAGTAAAAAAATGAGCTATTCAATCCAATTTTTAACTGTGCAGACGATAGATGGGGAAGCATATATATTTAAGACCAAAGTTATGCATTACTCTTCCTTTGTTTTGACACCTCCATGTCAGTTTTATGTGGTGGAAATGGTGACACGTGAGGTTGGCTTTCACGATTCTCTGGCATGCTCAGTACAAGTTTTCACTATGTTCATGGTACAAGTAAAATACTACATGCAAAACTGACATAGTAAAATCAACTCATGAAACTTTTACCTTGTGGAAAATTAACATGCAATTCCATGTCATTACAGCATCAAAATAAATCCCCAAGTATTTATAAGAGTAGACTTGTTCAAACTCCACTTCTTGCAACTGCCAAGGACATCCTGTCTTCCTGGGGTCTCCAAACAGCAGTATTTTAGATTTATTTTGATTTATGCTAAGCTGCTACATTTCAAAAGCCCTGCCTTGTCAGATATCCAACGACCAAGATTACTCTCATGGGTGATATGAATTCAAGACTTGGTACTAGTAATGTGGATTTTCTTTCAAATCTGGGTTTGGAGAAGGTTTCATCTTCTCTAAACTGTGTAATAATAGATTACCTTTGTGCAGGAGCATCAGTGTCACTGATACTTATTTGCTGGCTTTAACAGCAGCATTTAATTTGGAAATCTTAAATGACTACCAGGAAATAATGTCATCTGATCAGATTGCTAACCTGTAACACTTGGATTAAAAGTATGCTCCAGTTTTCACCAAGTTGATGGGCCATCGTATTGTAGGTACAGTGGATGGAACTCCTATTTTTCTGACCAAGCTAGAAAATTGATGAATCAGGAAAGCATAAATCACATGAAAAGAGAAATAATCAATCATACAATAGGACAAAACTTTGGCAAGTTATTGGCTAAATTACTGGGAGAATTTCAAACCCCATTTCAGTGTATGCATGAAGTGCTCTTTGTGCATGCACATGGACCTTGTTCCTCCCTTCTTTGCTTTCGCTTTGAAAATTTGGCTAGAAATACACTCTACATATCTCTAGGTAAACAACTGTAGGAGCATGAAATAGAATACTAGTTAGTTTCCCCCTGAAAAATTAGGATTATTCACCAAGGTTTAATCAAGGTTTAAAATCCTGGCTTGTTGGGGGTGGGGGTGGGGCGCTGACTAACTCTTGCTGGCCTGTGCACCAGTATTCAAAACTCATTTGTGACCAGAGTTAGTTTCTAGCTGATATTGCCTATGGGGAGGAGTGAGGCATACATGCAGGCATGTTAGAAAGCTGAGATTGGACACATGTTGGTTTTAAAGTGATGTCCTACTGGAGCCATCGCTACAGTTAAAGAAATTGGTAATGCCTTTCTATATAATATGCTTCTGGTTGTACATTCTGGATGCCACAAACCATGGAAATTGAATTTGCTTAATGTAACCTTATTGGGCTTTTTAGGTTTCATGTTGGCCATTGATGAGTTATTCTCTCAAGGGTAAAAGGGTGATGATACTCATGTGAGCAAAATGCTCAAGCTGTGGACCCCCTCAGTGACATCCCCTGCAATCCACAGATATAAAGCACTTCTATACACTTTCAAATGTAATGGATAAAGTTAGCATTTACTAACATTACAAATTAGGATATTGTATTGGGGAGTTTTGTTTGTTTGTTTCTTGTCAGATATAAACGCTGTGGATTTGCAGATGTTCCCTGCCATTGTAGTGGAGAAAGTAATCAAAGCTTTAAAACTGGATTCAAAAGAAGCCAGGCTAAAATTTCCCAGACTGCTGCAAATTGTAGAGAAATATCCAACAGAGACATTGGGCCTCATGGCACAGGAGGTAAGGCTTTTCATCTTCTTGGACAGGCAGGTAAAAGGGCAGGTCATAACAGATGTGACTGGGTGAATACTAGAGGAATTATAACTTTTACTTGGAAGGGGGTTTGGTTTGGTTTGGTAAGTCCCCTATTTTCCCCTGAATAGGATCATTTTTTAATCTAAGCAGTGTAAGGATATGGTGGCCATCAAAAGAGTATAGCATCTATTCTTGCTTCTTCGCTCTTTTCCAACCAGCATTTTAACAACTGAAGAGTTAAACCCCTTGCTTCAATTGCTGCTCGAGTTCTGTTCCACAGATGAAGCATAGAGTGCACAAAATATGCACAGTGGAGTATTCTTCACCTTTATTTCAATGGATCTTAGAAAGATGCAACATTGCCCATTTAACATTTGATATCCAGATACAATTTTTGGTTCAAAAGCTGGAATTGCATCTGCATGTTTGGGGTTTTGCTTATATTGACATATATTGTGGTGTATATTGTAGATTTCCTCAGTTCCCTGTTGGCAGTTCATTGGATGGATCGGCCAGCTGATGGCAATGCTTGATAAGGAGGAAGCATTAGCTGTGCAGTATACAGTGGAAGAAATTGCCAACAGTTACCCACAGGCGATAGTGTATCCCTTCATGATCAGCAGTGAAAGCTTTTCTTTCCAAGACACTATAATTGGCCATAACAATCAGGAGTTTGTAGCAAGGTAATATAAATTTAACACATGTATATCCTGCCTCTCCTATCATTTTTGGTCACAAAAACAGTAATCTCAGAAGATCATTGGAATTGTGTAATGGTGTACATTGTGGACCCTGATTGAGTAGAAAGCGGGCAGGAAACTGTTTTTATTAAAGCAGTGGACTACAAATCTTTTATCCATTGACTTATAAAAATGCTCTACTTTCTTTTTGTTAGCCAGTTCAAAAGCACGACTGGTCTGTTTTGAGCTAGTCATGTTCAGCTGCTGCCAGTTTATACTAAATGTGGCCATATTGCTCAAAATAGGGGCTGGCAGTGGCTTTGTGAAAACCCCTCAATCCAAATAACAAGCAACTGAATATGAACAACCCATTGTGCAAAATAACCTTCTTATAATTGCTTTCAGGTAGCCTCTGTATTTCTATAAATGAGGCCTTCAACAGGCTTTTAATGGAGGCTGCCTTAACATGTGAGTGTTGGTCTTGCTGTGATTTTGTTTTTAAAAAGCCTTTCTGGTGTCTAATGGAGATGATGTATTTCAGCACATTATTTATAAAGCAAGTAAAAAAAGCTTCTGTGGCAGCCTTCCTTTTCCTCTCCCAATGATGACTCCTGTATTATCCATTTGTTGAACAGGGTGAAAAGCAAATTGGACAGAGGAGGAGAGGTGCAAGAGTTTGTCCAGGCTCTAGAGCAGCTTTCCAATCCTGTCATGCTGTTCAAGGTACAGAATCAAATGTTGAATATGATGGGCTGCTCTGAAAGCTGATACTTAACCTTTATACATCAGAGCCAGCATGCTGCAGTGGTTGTCTTAACTACAACAGAGGAGGCTGGGTTCAAATAACTGCTATGCCAGGAAGCTCCTTGGCTAACCTCAGGCCTGATGCACACATTCAGCATCTAACCTCCCCTATTGAGGTGTTATGATAAAATTAGTAGAGTGGACCATGACCTCCCTGGAGGAAGGGTGAAACGGGGAGAAATAGTTGACTGTTTATTTATTTGCTTTACATGTTCAGGGCGCCTTTCGTGCATCTTCTCTAACTTCTTTCAGCCTTCCCCTTGTAGCTAATTTAAGTCTTTGCTTTATGAATGCAGGAAGGGAAAAGCATTTTTAATTACATTCTGTATTCACAGGACTGGATGGATGATATAAAAAACGAACTAGGGAAAACTAAAAGAAATAAAAATGACATTCAGAAATCGTATGACAGAATGTACCAGAATTTGGGAAATTCAGAGGCTCCAGGCATCAGCTCATTCCGAAGAAAATTTATTGAGGTGCGTATGGATATCTTGTTTCAGAAGCTGAATATCACAGATCTAGGTAGGAAACAGAGATCCTGAATTGAATGATTAAATGGGTTCTGAATCTGTCTTTTCCATAACTAATAAGGTTCAGAAAAATATGTTGTGATTTGGTGTCCTGACAAGTGACCATCTTTCATAGCATTGCAGTACATAAATGCTAGCTTTATAAACCTTACTTATTTTCATTTACAGTCCACCTTTCTCACTAGGACTCAAGGCAGATTACAACTGTGATTAGAAATGTTCAGTCAATCAGTAAGCGGATTATAAAGTATAATAACATGATTAGTCCATCAGTAAGCAGATTCAGTTGTTTGATAACATTAGACTCTAACAGCAAAGCTTCCCAGTGAGACAAAATAAGGCAGTTGAGCTAGGATTATAGAGCAGGGGACAAGAAAACAAGAATGCCGCATGCCACCGTATTCGTTTAAGCCAACAAAACAATCAGTGCAGTAAAAACTATCCTAATAAGGCACTTCCTGAGATGCTCCCTGTACATGAATGCCCTCCTGAAAATGCTGTTTTGCACATTTTATGAAGTGACAGCAGCATGCAGACCTTCCTCTCAGTCAGACCATTCCTTAAAGTGGCAGCCACCACAGAGAATGCCTGTCAACAAGCAGTAGCCAGCTTTACCTGTTTGCAGGACTTTAGGGAGAATTGCAGTTTGGACCTTTGAAGCTACATATACTAAAATTGGTAGAATTAAAAACAACTGGCCCAGCTTTAGCTCACTGATGCTACTGTAGTAGTCTGGGGTAAATTGACCATAATTGACAACAGGAAAAGTCCTGCTGGACTGGTGTCCTATGGGACCACCTCTCATTAGAGCCCTCTGGTATAAAAGTCGAATAAACAAACAAACAAATAAATTAGCCCCACCCACTTCCAGCAAGTTGTGGCCCCACCAATCTAGGCTAGTCTTTCCTCCATGGTGGGTGGAGATGTGGCAGATGAGCGGTAGGGCCCTTTCCAGGGCCATTTTGGTTTCCCAGTTTGCCTCTGCTAGCAGTGGATACTTTTTGCTACAGGTTGTTATGCTGTGAGCTGCCACTTGCACAACGCTACTGAGCTGCTGGAAAGAATAAGGGCTTACTCCATTCCCTTCCGTAAGCCATATGCAAGCTTGTGTTATTTATACTTTCTGATAAGAGCAGTGGTTATATCAGGTAGTTATTTTAGCTGGCCTATTAGATTTTCTATAACTATACTGATGTATCAACATAATTTCATATACCATATAAAACTGTATGTTGATTTTTGTCAGTTGGCCAAAGATGGCACTGTGCTCATTCAAGTGATTCACTAGTCAAAACATTTTTTTGCCTATTGTTACATTAACTCCTTCATTGTAAATCAATTTCTGCCTTAGAAATTTGGGAAGGAATTTGACATTCATTTTGGAAAAGGAGGTTCCAAACTGCTAGATATGAAAGCCAGTGGATTTAACACCATTGCAGATCCTCTCCTCCTGAAAATGAAGGAATATCAGCAAGAACCTGGGAATCTGAAAGAGTGCTCCCCTTGGATGAGTGAGTTCAAACCAGAGTTCTTGAGGCATGAGCTAGAAATTCCTGGTAAGTTATGCCTACTAGTTCATAAATAACAGAATAACTACTACTTTGATTATTATTTGCAATATCTGTTCATATGTACAAATTTTGTAGATCCTCATTTGCTACTCTTACTACAGAATGAGATTTGTTATCTGACATATTTTCGTTCTGTGATCGTTAATAGATGAATGTTGGATGTTTTAAAATTATATAGGAAAGATGTTTAAGGAGGGAGGGAGGATTTTCATATACAAGTTTTCAATTTTTCAACTAAGTTAGGGAGATAAGGTTATAATATAGTTAAATATGCATTAACCTTGCTATTTTTTAGAAATGAAATTTGGTTTACAGTACTTACTAAGATCTTAAACCTTTCTGGTTTTGATATCAAGGAAAAGTTTATTTTATTATGGATAACTTCAACAATGGGTGATGAGCTCAAAGTCCAAATAGTTATTCATTGTTTTTTACCTATGTTGTCTTGGTAGCAGAGGCGTAGCTGGGCCAAACTGTGCCTGGTGCGCAGTCTATATCCCCCCCCCCCGTGGCGCCCCCCCTTCCCACACTTGCCTTAGTTCCTTTCCATTTCCTAGAACTTTTTCAGGCTGAAAAAAAGGCCTATTCGCAGTTCAGGCTTAAAAACGGCCTGATGGGAACTATACTTCCCAGGAGACCTTGTGAGCCCCTTAGACCGTTTTTAGCCTGTACTGTTGTAGGAAAAGGAAAGGAACTAAGGCAAGCATAGGAAGGGGAGTGGGGTGGGCGCCGCAAGGGGGTGCCACGGGGGGAAGGGGGAGGTGCCTGGGGCAATTTTCCACGCCCCCAGGTGTGCGCCCGGTGCACAGCGCACCCCCATCCCCTTGTAGCTCCGCCACTGCTTTGTAGTGTAGCCTGACTATTATGTACTTATTAGTTTTGTTGTAGTTGTTATTTAAAAAATAGAAAAAATCAATAGTTTTTCTCATTTTGGTGAATTCTCTTCCCCTCTGGTTTTACTCAGTGTAAAAGTGCAGTCGCTGAAGTGAATGAAGATGTTTGACACATTTTATCTGAAATATATTTTAAAAGTCAATATATGAAGGATCTGGAAGAAGCATAAGCATAAGCATTTTTATTGTCATTGTGCACGCACAACGAAATTTACAAGAAAAACAAGAAAACAAACTGGCAGTGCAAACCCAAGCAATTTCAACATTCTATACCTTTTGACTTCAGTGGGCTGTGTATATCTGTTTAGGATGGCATTGTTTGTCTGTATTTTATATCTTCATGATAGGATACCTGCTGCCAAGAGCACAAAATGTAATTTTTAATCAAATGTAAGATTAAGGGTTTTATCCCAGGCATGAGGAGGAAGAAGAAAACAACAGCAGCAATCTCATGTCATGTTGGTGAGGGAGCAAGCTTGTTTTCTGTGGCTCCAGAGACTAGGACCAGGAGTAATGGGTTCAAGGTGAAGGAAAAGAGATGCCACCTAAATATCAGGAAAATCTTTCTGACAGTAAGGGCTGCTCGACAGTGGAATGTGTGGTGGAGTCTCCTTCTTTGGAGGTTTTAAAAGAGAGGCTTGATGGTAATCTGTCAGAAGTGCTTGATTGTGTGTTCCTGCATTGCAGGGGGTTTGACTTGATGGCCCTTGAGGTCTCTTCCAACTCTATGATGCTATGAATGCAGCACATAACAGACAGACCCACAGGCTCACAAACCAGCATACATAGACACCAGAAGTGCCCTAAAATCATTAATGTATTTCTACTTGACTCATCTGGGTAGACCATATGATGGATAGAAAGGCAAACTGTTTCACATTACTGGTCAAGGTGGAGGGTGTTGGACTTGATGGCTTTTGGGGTCTCTTCCAACTCTATGATTCTATGATTCTTATATTCAAATAAACATTACAGTTATGTTCAGTAATAATGTTGGAGGGGTGTAAAACATTTGGGGAGATTTATCTTCCTTTCAAGTATGGTATGCCCCTTTGTAGGAAGCTGTTTGATGTATGGCTGCCACTACCTTAACTGTGTCAGTAACCCTGTGAGGAGGGAACAGGTTACACTTAGCTGTAAAACTTGGAGCAATGTGAGGAATGTCTTCATCAAGCAATTTACCTCACAGTATGGAACCTGCATCCATTGCTCCTGGAACCTTCCTCAACAGCAGTAAAATGAAAGAAAAGATTCTTCATCAGTGGAGCTTTCTACTAGAGTTTTGTTTTGAGAATATTCACTTGCGATTGTTTAATCAAAGCAACAAAATATTACATTCATAGTTTCTTAATCAAATAAGCATTCTGAGACACCACAATTTAACAATGACTTTTTTCTCTCTCAGGTCAGTATGATGGTAAAGGAAAGCCATTGCCAGAGTACCATGCAAAAATCTCAGGCTTCGATGAAAGGGTGTGTTAATATATTACTGTACTAAGTATATGGATTGCTTAATGTTGTATGCCAGCAAACTGTTAAGTTAACATTTTTTAAATTCCAACTTCCCTCTTCTGCACTAAGAAAGGATCTGTCTAATCATGTTCACATAATCATAACACAATATCCTCGGCATGAAAATATTTTGTAACCTTGTCTGGTGCTCATAAGCAGACTTTAATATTTTGTAAAATTATTCAGATTGTTCTTTTCTGTCCACATAAAAATGTAGGCTAATTCCTGTACTAAAATATTTTCTTGTCTTTTCTGTGTCCAAGCTGAGTTTTTCTTTTTTTTCTCTGTATCATCCTAGATAAAAGTAATGTTATCCATCCGGAAACCAAAGCGTATAACTATCAGAGGCAGTGATGAGCGGGAATATCCTTTTCTTGTGAAAGGAGGAGAAGACCTGAGGCAAGACCAGCGTATTGAGCAGCTCTTTGATGTCATGAACACTGTCCTGTCACAGGATGCTGCCTGCAGCCAAAGAGACCTGCAGCTAAAAACGTACCAAGTTATACCAATGACCACTAGGTAGGTGCTTGCTGCTCTTTTATTTAGCACATATATGCCGACTTGTGTTGCTGAACTAGTAAGGGAAATATTAGAGAATTAGCAGGACAAATAGTGGTTGGAGTATTTGAGCAGGAGGGCTGAGAAGATCTGGGTTCAGATCCCTAGCATAGCAGGTCATCTTGGACAAGCCATCCTCTAAACCTAATGTCATTGTTGTGAGGGTAAAATGGCAAACCATGTAGTCTGCCTCAAGATCCTCTGAAGAAAGATGGGATAATTGATTGAATTGAGAGCTGGCATGGTGTAGTAGCTAGTTTGTCAGACTAGGACCTGGGATACAAGGGACAAATTCTTACTCTGCCATGGAAGCTTACTGGGCCAATCACACTCTCTCAGCCTAACCTACCTCACAGGATTGCTGTGAAGATAAAGTGAAGAAGGGGAGAATGTTGGAAGCCACTTTGTGCCCTCATTAAATGAAAAGTTGGTAAAAACAGAGGTAAAATTGTTAATATTCAGTAAAGATATAACGTAGAGCTGCTTAAACGATTACAGAAATATTGTTTTGTCTTCCTAGACAAAAAGTTTCATTTCAGCGCAAAGTTTGAATTTCTTATGAATGATGGTTTTAAAGCTTTGAGATAGATGTCCGAAGAAAGAGGTGCCAGTTCCTTGAATGACTTCTGAACCAGTCCTGACCACTGCCCACATAATCTGTCCATATCTACATTTTAAAAAAAAATCTGTGCACCACATATGCAAAGGAATATTCAGTGCCTGGATTCCCTCACAATACTGAGTTGGTGCATCATGTGGTAGTTGGACAGTTACATAACCCCAAGCTATCATTCATTTCTTGAATAAAACAGGGATTGCTATTTCAGGCCTTAGTTCTTAATTACATTTTGCTTCCTCATCATTTGTAACATTCCTGTTGGTATTTTAATATGATTGACCAGGATATCAAAAAAAATCTAAACCTGTTATTTCCCAGCCTGTCCTCCGTTATATTTTTTTATCCTTTTGGGGGCAAACCTTACGTTACATTATCCTCTCAGCCACCCCTACTGTACCACAAGGATTTTTTTATTAGGCTTTCTCGTTATTTTCTGTGCATGGTACTCAATTCTCAGCACCAAGGACCCTCATTGGGAATTTAAGCCTTCTTCTCGCACACATATATACACACTTACCGTTTCCTGACCTGCTCAGCTGGGGAAACCTGCATCTATTAATGGCTACATGCAGGTTTCTCCAATGGGGCAAACAACAACTTTCTGAGGGCTTTTGTTTGGGAAAACTTCATGGACAGGCTTAAGCTGCCCTCTGCTTGTGTGCTGTTGTCCTGATAAGGATTGGGCTCCTGTGTGCCTGGGAATTGAGTTTCCAGCACAGAACTTGTAAGGCACGTACGATTGGAAGTTCTTATGGCAGACCCAGAGAGGATACAGTGGTTCAGATAACCCATAGCTAATGCCATTGTCAAGCCTATCATGTTCTATCTTTTGTTTTCTGCCTATCACCTCTCTGCCTTGGATATGTTTTCTTCCAGGCTAGGACTGATTGAATGGCTTGAGAATACCTGTACATTAAAGGAATTTCTTCTAAAAAATATGTCTGAGCAGGAAAAAAATGATTATAACAGGTAATTAAGACATTTATTTAAACTGTATTTCTGGCTGGTTATTGACATTCTTTAGAGATATGTTAAGAACTGTGACAGTCAGCTATGATTACTTAATGTAGCAATATCCAGAGGAACAATTTGCATTAATCTGCAGAAGTCAAAGTACTTCCTTCTCTAGATTAATAATTGTCAGTTGTTTGTATAAAGTGCGCCATTTTACCTTTAACCCACATTTCTGCCTGCTTATCTAAACAAAGGGCTTGCTATCGTCTGTGGCTTCATCATCACCATTTTCTTATCAGCAGATGGATTTTTACAAGCAAGGGTTTTTGATTTTAGTTTAAATATGCAGGAAGTGAACTTCAGTCAGAATGGAGAGCAGTTGCATGCTCAGCATTGTAAACTTATCAGTTGAAGTGGGCTGTAATTTCCTGATTAGGGACAAGGAGGGTCTCTCCAAAGCCATTATGCTATGAAAGCCAACTCTGAGCCATTTTCTATCATGAGAGGATTTGTTCAATCGCGAATATGGCAAGGCTGAAAGTAGCCCTGATTTTATTAACAGGCATTATACAATCATAGCCTTCTGTGAATGCTGAACTTAAGGAAATCGTTCATGCCCATATTTCAGGGCCTGTTCCTGTTCCTTAGTTCTTCTCCATATTAAACATACAGTATAACACGTTTGGCCTAGACCTGGGTAGTCCAACCTAGCTTAATCTTGTCAAATCTCAGAAGGTAAATAGGATCGAATCTGGTAAGTATTTGGATGGGAGATCTTCAATGAATGCCAGGATTGTGACACAGAGGCTTTTGTGGAAGCTCTATGAGATCATGCTCTTTGCAGATAATGTAGAAAACTGCTTGAGAATTGTTGCCTTTTTTTGCCTCTTTGTACAGCTCCAGAAGTCCTCGCGTTGATTACAGTGAATGGCTTGGCAAGATAGGGGACAAGAATGCAGGACTTGCAAACTATCCAACTATTTACAAGTAAGTTTTAGATTTAAATGTTATTCGTGTATAATGGTTACTATACCGCTAGAATATTTATTAGGAATTTTCCATGCAATACAAAGGCAAGCCCTCCCCCCCCAAAAAAATAAATAATTAAGATCATTTTTCACAAGTAAAGTTTTACACAAAGACCAACAAACAAAAATATTCAATGTGCTAAGTAAATCTAAACAACCTAAGTAAACCCTGACCTGGATAGCACAGGCTATACCCTTTTCAGGATTAAGATGACAGAAGATGTGTGCAGTAATCTGCCACATCTTCTTGTGTTGTGCTGCTCTGTGAGGTCCTAGTGCCTGCCTTCTCACCTTCCAATGCTCTGGCAGCATTTTACAGTCTTATTTAAGCACTGCTGCCATTGAAACCATTATCTGCACCAGGAAACAGAGCACTTTGATAAAATAGCATTTATATTCCTTGGATGCTTATTGGTGGTGGGTGCAACTTTCCAAAAAGGCATCCAGGGGAATATATATGCTATGTTATCAAAGCACTCTGTTTCCCAGTGTAAATAATAATGGTTTTGACATCAGCAGCGCTTAAATAAGACTGTAAAATGCTGCTGGAGAATTGGACCTCTTTACTGTGCTGTTGCTCCTCCAACTTCCGCCGAAGGACACACGACTGCACTGTATTTTGAAAAGGGTATAGCCTCATCTCATCAAATTTTCAGAGGGTAAGCAGGGTCAGCTCTAGTTTCCAATTGGATGGGAGATCACCAAAGAACTCTAGGGTTGCTATGCAGAGGTAGGCAATGCAAGCCACCTCTGAACATCTCTTGCCTTGAAAACTCTATGGGGTCACCATAACAGCAAAAAAAGAAAAGTAAATCATACAGTGTACAAAACTAAGCACAACACTATTTTTAAAGCACTTGAAAAGTCTGAATTAACTTGTAAGAGTATCTGCCAAAAAATTATTTTTGATGCATGTTGGACAACATCAGATCTTTTGATAACACTGAACAAGAATACTGTTTTTTTTCATTGAAGGTATCAGATTGTAACTTGTCACATTTCATTAAGTGAAAAATTAACTTTGCTTCCAGCACGTCATCCCACACTGGCTTTTTCCGCACAGGCGGAATAGAGCGCCTCAGGAACGGCAAAAACGCCGTCCCTGGGGAGGGGTTCGCACAGCTGCCACTGCTGTATTGCAGCAGCGCCAGCCTCGCCACCCCCAAGCGGCGCGAAGACACTGCTTCTGAACCTCGCTCCCTGAGCGAGGTTTTTCAGAAGCAGCGTCTTCCAACCACTGCCTTGAGAACAGCAGTGGCTGGAAGGCGCCATTTCCCCACCACCACCACCACCACCATCCCTGAACGCTGTACCTCGTTGCCTGGCTTCCAGCGCATCACAGACTGTGACTCCAGACCCTCCGCTCCAGCCTGAGGGGGGGATGTCCCCTGGCCTCTGCGATGCATCGGAAGCTAGGAGACGAAGTACAGCGTTCAGGGATGGCGCAGCCTGTGCGAAGGCTGTGCCACCGCCTGCACCTCTACCAGGACCGTCCGTGTGAATGGTCCCGGGGGGGGGGGGGTGTCGGCATTGTTTATGCCGACGCACCCCCGCTTGCGCCCGTGCGGAAAGGGCCACTATCTTATATCAGAATTCAGCACAGGTTTTTTGTTGTTGTTCTCTTTCCTAGCAATTTCTACTCTCGTAGAAGAGGTAAGGGAGACAGTATGATTTTTGTGTTACTGTTTTTTTATTTTCTGACATTTTGCTTGCATCTGTGGCTGGCATCTTCAGAGGATCTCAGTCACAGATGCAGGCGAAACGTCAGGAGAAAATGCTACTAGAACACAGCCATACAGCCCAGAAACCACACAGCACCCCAGTGATTCCGGCCGTGAAAGCTTGGTTTTTATTTTGTTTTTGAAAAGAAAAAAGCATAATAAGTGCAGATATTAATCTGGGATGACATTCTATGTTGTTACTCTGGTGATGTCTTCTTAGATCTGAATCTCCTGGAGCTGTAAATAATTTGATATCCATTGCATATAATCATAGTATATTCCTGTCAGTTGACAACTGGCAACAATAAGGGGAAGAAGTGGCTGAAATACATGATTCTAAAGAAAGGCGCAACTACTGTGGCTGTGAAGGGACGTGATTTTTCAAGCCAGAATCACTTGTCAGCTGCCCAGAAAAGATTTCTCCTGCCTGTTTCAACTACAGGGCAGCAACTTTCTTTCCTGGTACCAGAGAGATTCTGATTGAGTTGTTGCCTTCTGGCTTAGAGCCACAGCAAATGCGTTGTCACCTGGAACAACTTTTTGAACTGTCAGCAGTTCAGCACTGAAGGCTTGTCTCTCCTCTCCCCTCCCTCCTTTGGACTGAGCCGCAGAAGCCAGTCAAGTTCAAAAGCAACTCTTGCAAGTCACAAGAATTTCTCAGGAAGCTTGATAAGAAAATCTTCTTTTATCAGAATAATTAAAAAATCCTATGATAAACCAACCAGAGAAGACAGAACTTGCTACCGGTAGTTGTGAAGTCTGTATGGTCCTTTCTCCTGCTTCGTACAGAAGCCTTCAACACGCTCCATTTTTTTCACTTAGGGTTGACAACTGCCTGGAGATTAAATGTTCTGTCCTTTTAATCGAGGTGTAATGAGTCATTTACCAGGTGGTATAACTTACCTTCATGCCCTGAAAAACTTCAGCTGTCCCTTTTCACATAATAAGCATCTATTAAAGCGACAGGTAATCTCTCTTTAGGCCTGTTTGCAACCCTATGTTGGCATCTTAACTCATTGAGGTTTGCTTCTTTCCCACTACACCACATTCAGCCTTGACATATTGAAGTTGGTTCATCTCCAGACTCCATCAGAAGAGGTGGAGTGCAAGAGGTGTTGAAAAGAACTTGAAAACATTTGATTGTGCTGAAGTATCTTGATATGAGTGATACAGTGTTGAAGGCAAAGAATAAAGTTTCTTAAAGAACAGAAAGCTACTCATAATGGAGTAGAGGATGGTTTACTACATCAGTGGTCTTGAACATGCGGGTCGAGAGTAGAGATGGAGAATTTCTGGAGATTTTTAAGCCATGAGGGAAGAAGGGTTGCTAAATAAATCTAAGCTACTGAAGTAAGCTCTGCCCTGGGTAGCCCAACCTAACCTGATCTGTTTGAGATTTCAGAAGACAAGCAGGGTCAGCTGTAGTTTGTATTTGGATGGGAGACCACCAAGGACCTCCAGGGCTGCTATGCAGCAGTAGGCAATGGCAAGCTACCTCTGTGGGAAGAAGGGAATTGCAAACTGTGTTATTCTCTCTGCCGTTTAATTTAATGTCAATATTATGCAATGAATAAGAACAAGATCTTCATTCTTTATGCAGCACCATCATGGTGCTTTACAGCATAAGCAAAAAAAACCCCAGGCCTCTGCCTCAAGGAAATCTAAAGATAGACATGGAGTGAAAACAAAGAGGCATTTCAAAGGGTATTGGGGATAGTTATACACTAAGACTTAAAGCAATTATCTGTATTTAATCATTGATTCTTTTGCTTTAAAAGTTATGTTCGTAATTATGTTATGTTCCTAATGATTAATGTGTTGTTCACTTGCAGAAAAGCCAATCGTGTAGAGACAGTGACTTCTTTCCAACAACGGGAAAACCTTGTGCCTGAAGACCTGCTAAAGTAAGTGTAGTTTTTTTATAAACAACGGATTCTGAAATAGGAGAGAATATTATCACTATGTGTATGAGTTGCATATGAAAGCGTTCATATGGCTAAGGACCACAGTTCCAAGAATCCACCATTATTTATACCCACCTGATTCCCATATATTCTTTTTACATTCTCCCAGTTTTTGGCTTGTGCATGTTTGAAGTTCTGAGGATCATTTGCCATTCTAATCTCTTCCTATTCACTTATACTTGTGCGTGCGTGCGTGCGAGAGAGAGAGAGAGAGAGAGAGAGAGAAGGGGTGACATTTATGCACTATAGGGTTGAAGTGCAGCTTCTAATAGATACATTTAACTTCTTTTAAGGAGAGCCTTTGTTAAGATGAGTGCAACTCCTGAGGCCTTTTTGTCTCTGCGATCCCATTTTGCCAGTTCTCATGCATTGATGTGCATCAGCCACTGGATTCTTGGAATTGGAGACAGACATTTGTCCAACTTCATGGTCAACATGGAGACCGGTGGCATGGTGGGAATAGACTTTGGACATGCATTTGGTTCAGCTACACAGGTATTCTTCTTGCCTCTGTACATTTTCTGCTGATTAGAAGTTTAGATTTTATAGTCAGTAATGTCCTTGTTTACTGATCTCTCAAAATTCTTCATGGTTCATTTTTTGGATCCCTTTTTGCTGGTCTAGCGTTCAGAGTAAAATATTTAAAATTCATATTTTATCTGCTCGTCTGGAATATTCCTGCTGTTAGCAAAACAGAATCTTATTAGTAAAAGTGCAAAATTTTAAAAACCCTTACAATCATACTTTTGCATGGAAATTTATGATGGTTGTATACATCAATCAAACATTAATAAACGGTATCGCTGAAGCAAACTAAACGATCAACTAAAAACCAAATTGGTGAGAATAACAGTGTCGTGTCCAGCAGTGCCGGTTGTCCCATCTACGGTATCCCCACTGCTCCTGCAGGTTTGTCACTGGGCCTCAGATAGGCTCTTACCTGGATGTCGCCCCAGTGACCCAGCATTAGATGCTGACTGACCTGACAGTGGGAAGCTGCCAACCAGCCTTCTCCTCCCTGGACCTTTGAGACTTTTGTAGCTTCAGACCCCGGACCCGCCCCCATGGTCAGACCCTTCCTAGACCCTTCCATCAGATCTCTACTGCCTCCTTCCATTGGGCTGAGTATGTGGTTCTTGGACCTACTCGAATGTGTGCTGTTGTGAGGGTTGGGGGAGTCCGGAGTTGGCAGCCCCAGATAAACAGTTTGTCTTTAATCCATGACAGTTGTTAACAACAGAATGGAATATCATTTTAAGATGTGTGAAGCAAGCCAGATTTAAATGTTCTGCAGTGAATAGTGGGATAGGGAAAACTGAATAAGCACATAGCTATGTCAATTATCTAGCAATATTCCTTCAATGTTCCCTTGAATTCAGACTGTTGATGTTCTTCTGAGGGACAGGGAAAAATAGGCCAATAAGCTGTTGTGTTGCATATTTCTTTATGGCTTTCATTTTAAATTTATTTTAAATTTTCCTTGCATAGTTTCTATTAGTGCCAGAGTTGATGCCCTTCCGTTTGACTCGCCAGTTCATTAATTTGATGTTGCCAATGAAGGAAACCGGCCTTATTTTCAGTGTGATGGTGCATTCCTTAAAAGCCTACCGTGTACACCCAGACCTTCTCATTAATACGATGGATGTATTTGTGAAGGAGCCTTCCTTAGATTGGAAAGTAGGTTGTCTTGTTGTCAGTCCTGGTTTATCTGCATAAAGCAAGAGCAGTTGGATCATATAAAGATGAGAGGATTTTACATGCTGATGTGAAATGTTTTTATTTAGCCCTTAGTCTGCTTTGTATCTTTGCATATACTGTCTTTTTACCAGTCTTAGATTTCATTGTGCCTGTGGCTGAAAGACTTTGCATTCCTGATGGAGAGAGAGGAGGAGAAATTATAGCAGAAGAAAATACTGGGGTGCTGTGTGGTTTCCGGGCTGTATGGCCGTGTTCTAGCAGCATTCTCTCCTGACGTTTCGCCTGCATCTGTGGCTGGCATCTTCAGAGGATCTCTGAAGATGCCAGCCACAGATGCAGGAGAGAATGCTGCTAGAACACGGCCATACAGCCCGGAAACCACACAGCACCCCAGTGATTTCGGCCGTGAAAGCCTTTGACAAGAAGAAAATACATTCAAGGCAAGGGGATTTAGGGCTATGAGGGGCAATAGAAAGTTGGGCTGGGTTGGATCCATCCCTTCTGTGAATGAAGTAGGGGCTCATGAATCTGCTGCTTTCCCTTTCCTATTTCAGGCCTAGTAGCCTCTAAAAGCTGCCCCTCTCAGGAGACTGAGACAGGTGGAGGACAGCTAATAGTGGGAAGAAGCAGAAATCCCTCACACTTTTGTATGGCTATTTATTCTGCTGGGGGACTTATGTTTATTTACGAATTTATTTAGGATATTTCTGTGCTGTCTCTTCTGTGTTGCCTTGAGACTGCTTACAAGTAAAGCATGTAACAGTACAAAAAAATTTGAAAACAATTCTACCAATCCCCCTTCTTGAAATACCCCCCACCCTATATTCTGTACTGTTCCTGATGGTCTCCCACCTTAGTAGTAGTTTTTCATGGGCTCAGGGGGTTACACTGAAAGAGGAAGAGGGGGGGGATCTTTTCTGTTATTTTGCTCAACTTGCAGAAGTATTCAGTTTAATTTGTGAGGGTATGGGGGAAAATGGCAAAGAGGAATTTCTCCCCTGGTTTATCGACTTGGAAAGATATTTGTGTAATGAATTGAAGTGGGTTTGGGCCTCTAATTATTTCATAGATATATTACTAATTTTAATGTTGTTTTTCCATTTAAACTCCATATGCACAACAAGAGAAGTGGTTGGAAAATACTTAACGCTGGAGTGTACAACCTCCATAGCCTGGGACTGCCGAAGCCCCTCTGGTAATGCCAGAAAAGCTGGGTTATGTGAAAGATGTTCACACCCATGTCCTTTCCACTGCAGCATTACCCTTCCGACAAATGATCAGTTCTGGGGTAGAGAGAAGCTGCAGCATAGACCTTCCCCATAAGGGCCAGACCTGACACTGCTGGAGTTGTATGGAAAGGACACTCATTGCAGTTGTTCCCATGCTCTGAAGATAACATCAGAGGAGCTCTTCACGGGAACCCAGAATTTTCTTATATATATTTAAAGTGTGGTTTATTACCTATTATTTCAACATTGCTACTCCCGTAATGAAGTAGTGTAAAATGTATGTTTCCATTGAAAGTCTAAGAAATAGTAAAACTGTGAATATCACTTTAAACTCACATTTAATCATAATAAAAAATATGGTATGCATATCAATCTAATTTCTATAGGCAGCTTTAAATATTGGGTATATATAATCTTTCAAAACCCTGTACTAGGCTTAATTTTGTTAACTGATAGGCATATTGTGATGAATGTTGTGGCTGCCCATGAGATTATTGTTCATGGGGTTTATATGTGACTCTCCCTAGAATTTTGAACTCAGACAGTTGAAAAAGGGCGGGACGTGGACTAAGGAGATAAACATGGATGAAGTGAATTGGTATCCCCTCCAAAAAGTAAATTTTGCAAGAAGAAAATTAGCTGGTTCCAATCCAGCTTTGATCACTAGGTAAGTTTCTTAGCTACTTTGCATTTTTCATTTTTTTAACGTTCAAAGAAAAGAACAAGCAGGTGACCTACAAGGAACTGAAGGTGAGGGAACAATTTAGCAACTAATTACCTTAAAAAAATACTTCATACAGTTGCTATAGCGCACTGTTGATGCACAAATAGTACTATTTCCCCTGAAAGTTTGCTCCTCATTTGTTATTTTATTCATCTGTTATGTGGGGAAATTGCTGTTTGACCTATTTCAAGCTCCCCCATGCAGTGATGTCTTGTCCTTCCCCTCACCCTTCCTTTCCAGGCAGTTTGGACAAAAACCACCTGCACTTTCCCTTTGTTTCTCCGCAACAAAAAGGCTAGAGACTTGATTTTAAAAAATGAAAACTAGGAATTTGGCGGTACTAAAATTTGAAATGGAGACTAAGTGGCTATAAATCATTACAGTGCGAGCGTGCTATTACTGGTTTTAAATAAGCCTGCAAGAAGTCCTGCGGTGGTTTGGCAGGAGAAAAATGGTGGGAAAATGGTGCCCACAAGGTACTGGCAATGGGACAATGGTGCTCATGTGGGTGGGATCTTTAGAGGGCAGAAAAACGTACACCATTCCTTCCAGACAATGCCATAACATGCTTAGACAGCATTCTTTCCAAAAACATTGAGCTACAGCAAGTTTGGGAAAGAGCATATTGAGAGCTAAGAAAGCCTTGAAAGAAGAATGTAGCACAGTGTTGTGTGGAAGCCCCCCCCCCCCCCGAAAAAAAATCCCAAGTGTTTGGAAGGAGCCTTGGACATTCAATTGTCAGGTGTTGTTTTTTTCAAATAAACAGCATTTGTCTTAATGTCTTTCATTAAAGTGATGAACTTCGACTGGGCCATGAAAAATCATCTGCCTACAAATATTATGTATCTGTGGCACGAGGAAGCAAAGAACATAATATCCGAGCTAGAGAGGCAGAAGATGGTCTTTCGGAGGAAATGCAGGTGAAATGCCTTATAGACCAAGCCACAGACCCAAATATCCTGGGCAGAGTTTGGGAAGGCTGGGAGCCCTGGATGTGAAAGATAAAATGCAATCAAATTATATTCATCATCAAAGTGTATGCTGTCAAGTCGTTGCCACTTGGGACATAAAGAAGAATTGGATTGTGTATTATTTATCCAATGATAAACATTTGTGTAGTAGTTGGTTCTCGCAACTGTTACTTGGGATGGGTAAAGGGAAATGGTATGTGTATAAAGGGAAAAATTAGGAAACATGGAAACATGATACCTCCAATGCAACAATTATGTATTTTATTGCCTGTGTTTATGGAGGGTGGGGAACAAATTAAATTTTCAAAATTAGTAAAACAATCCAGTAAAAAAATGAATAGTTCGCCTACTAGGTATATGCAATTCCACAGTGCATTTCAGAGTAAATATAATAGTGATTGGTTATTATCTATATTACCATGAGCTGGTAGAGACAGTGCTGTTTATGAAAGTGACCTATTCATGCAAGTAGTATACAACTGGAACTATGAACTCATGTGAGATTATCCTCACTGGAGAATGCAAAGTTTCACATTCACAGAGAAGCTACAATAATGTGCAAGTTTATTCTCCAGTGACACTGCTCCACTTAGTAGTCACATAAGCTTACCTGCGCCTGTTACGTCCCCATCTGCCACGCCCCCACCACACCCCCGCAGGGGTGCACACTCGGTGTATCATGCCCGCCCGCCCGCCCGCCCCCTTGGCGCTACATTACTGACCACCTCTATGTCTGTATATTTGGTAACCTTAAGCTAACATGCAAGTCACTTTAAGTGAGCAGTAAGTAAATTCTAATTGGCTATAGAAAGTTGGTCTCGCATGAACACGTTTTCTCTCCATTGCCAGTGAAATTGTGTGAAACCAGCCTAGCTGAAAACAGCAAGGTAGTTTACTGCAGTCAGTCAAGTGTTTTGGCACCACTTCTGTTGTTCCAGAATTTGAACTGGAGGGAGTGGTTTTGTGTAAACTGTGCCTACATAATATCAGGGAGTATTTGCTGTTAATGGATGTCCTGAGTAATCATCCATTTGAGTTAATGACTTCTATACAGTACTGTAAAAAGGAAAAAAGTTGTTAACATTACACATTTGTATCCTATGTGTGCGTTGAGATAGCTTTAGTTTCAAGATGTGTTAAGCCAAAGGAAAGAGAAGGAAAAGCATCCTGTTTCCTGGGTGGAAAATTGTGAAACAAAATATTTTCATATCAGAAATTTTGACCAAATAAAATCTATTTGAAGGACTTGTGTAAATGAACTTTATTTAATGTGTTTTACAGACTGTTCTTATTTGCTGCTGTGAAACTTTTTATATTAAGATTTTGCAAAATACTATAAATCTGGTGATCGCAATAAAAAGGCTTTACATTGGATTTAAAGTGTTTTATTTCTACTTGTTCAGAAACCCACAAAATATAGAATTGTTCTAGTTTTCTCTTTAATAATAAATAGGTCGTGATTTGAGACTGATGTGGAAGTATTATGTCAAAAATAAGAGAACAGAAAATGCTATTCAGAACAATGAATTAACATATTCTGTCGCAACTGGAGTCATAAATCAGGTCTGCTTTGGATTCAGTGTTAATTTATTTGTTCATTTGTTCATTTACACAGCATTTTGATTTGCAAAATTGGAGGGCAACATTCCAAGTTTATCTTAACAAAATTATTAATTGCAGTGAATGCATAAGAATCACTAGTGCAAACGATATATTACAATTCCTAAACTTTCAGAATCATAAAGGTAGAAGAACAAGATTGTTGCCAAAATATCACACACTATTTTTTCCTTTGCTTCATTTGCTCAGTGCATACAACTAACTGAAAATGCAGTTCTCTGAATTCACCCCTGTATAGAATGCAGATTTACACTGTGCCTTAAATATGGAGTAGTGCCACAGTGAGCCTCTATTCTGTGCTTAACAACAGCGTGCTGCGTTCTTGTTAACTTTAATTTACCCATTGAATTAGGTCGCCTGGCATGTGCTTGCTGTGGTTTCTCATCATATCCATCGAGGGGAATGGAAAGGGCAAAACAATGCAGCCTTATTTCTACTGTCCTTTGTCCCTGTGTCAGTTCTGTAGAGAGAGGTGTCAAAGGGAGAACCCTTCCGCTTGACAGCAAGGATCTGTTGGAAAAGGATGGAGGCCTTTAGTTAATTGGGATCTTGCTGGCATTAATGGGACTAATCCAAGCAGCAAAGTAAAAGTGGTGTCAAAACCAGACTAGCCAAGTAGATATGTAACATGGCTACACATTTCTGTGGTGACACAGGAGGTAGGGCTATCACCACACCCTGATGATGCAGTGAAGCAGGACCAAGAGGTGGTGTTTAACTCTGTTTTTCTCCTCTGATCAATTACTTAGGGGACAAAACAGAGATCTAGATCCAGATGCCTTGTGCAGGTGAACCACATACATACCTGGCAAAAATTAGCAATAGAGCTAGGTTGCCTGAGTAACCTGAATGCAAACACTGTGGTGCTATGATGTCTCTCAGGAGCTTCCAGCTCAGCTGCCAAGTGTTGTGAGGGCAGAGGCAGGTACCCAAAACTTAGGGAGGGGAAATCAGAATTCCGTGATCCTGTTCACCGATTCAAAGGGTAGAGCTGTCCGCCTAAATTATACACCAGAAAAGATCCCACAACAGACCCTTCCTGGTGCTTCAGCACCAACTAAATGTTGTGAGCCATAGGTAGTGGCGAAGTTCAACGAAACAGTCACCAGGTCCACTGCTATAGTAACTTACAAAAAGTTGTTCATGTCTCCTTAAGCCATGGTTCTGGCTGCCCGCTTCACAAAAAAAGAATGGTGGGAGCAGACTTTTTCATGGTATCCTTGAACAGAGAAGACATGCAGGTTTCGTTCTTAAAATCAAGTTCCCACACTAAAATTAAAGATCCAGAATTTGATATTGCATTGTTTCACGAAGTTCTGTTTATATAATAAAAATATTAAATATTATGTACAGTATATTAACTGTTCACTGCTTATTTCAGCACATGGCCACATCATCTGTGATGTGTAAAATGTGATTCAGTTCTAAGAGAAGGACTGTGAAAAAGTACTTGGAAAATTATTAGGGATGCTTCTTGACTTAAAACTTTTCAGAAATACGATCCATTTCCTGTTGCGTTCCAACTTTTGCAACAGTAATAGCAAAAATGTGTATGTTTTTTGTTGAAAAATTAGTTTGTATGACTGTTTCTTCCAGTCTTATATACAGCTAATTAATGCAATTAATTGTTCTTCCTTATAATAACATACTTTGGCTATTATAATGTCAAGCTAATAATGTCAGTCACACTCCTTTGTTGCAACTATAAAATATTATTTCTTAGCAGAGAGAATAGCTGAACTTCCTCCAGTGAAATGTTGTCATTAGCTAACATGATATGCCTGCAATCACAGTGCTATGCAAAGTACTGTGCTTCTGGTGTCTTTCCAGTGCATTATCCAAGAAAGCAAGCGGTTACTCATCAAGGCATTAGGGCCAAAAGCTTTTGTGGCATGTGGTTGCAGCAGAAAGGGTAATGTCAATCATAGTTTTGCTGAGGTGAAAGTTACCCATATCACTTATACAGTGACAAAAGTATGACACCACCAGACAGACAAAATGATACAACTGCATGTGGATTAGTCAGTGTCCTCCACAGAGCATACCCAGTGAGTGCTATACTGAATGGATTACCAGGAGAAGGAAGTGGATTCCTATACTGCCTTCCCTTTACCAGACTCAGAGGTGGGGAAGCAGGCAGTGCTGCATCTGGGATTTCTGAATTGGGAAAAGAAGTTGCTGGATACAAGGGACTGCCCTGCCCTACAGCAACATGGAATGGCACTTAGAATTCCATTTCTGTATGTGATTTAGGGCCAGTGTGCTCAGACTCTTGAGTACTCATTTCACAAGTGATTTTCCTGCCCTAAAAGTTATTTGCCTGTTCAATATTCACATTTTCGTGTTTAAAATGTAACAGTACATCAGTGTTCTCTTTAGTCATGCAATTTAAATACCTTGAGGGAGGGAACTAAAGTGTAGTAAGGCTTACATTCACTGCAACGTCAAACTCGCGGCCCTCCAGATGTTATGGACTGCAGTTCCCATCATCCCCTGCCAGCATGAGCTGGCAGGGGATGATGGGAACTGTAGTCCACCTGGAGGGCCGTGAGTTTCACACCTATTTAGAGTCATCATGAGATTTGTGGGGACACTGACAGAGCTACAGTTTCAGGGGCTCCCTGCAATGCTAACTACGCTTACTCACAAGTGCAAGACATACCACATTCAAACAAGCCCACTTCAAGTGAGTGTTTAAGATTACAGCCAAAATTGCATCAACTAGGTTAATGAAAACTTGTAAGATCATACCAGTGGTTTCAGACAAAGCTCTGCCATTTCCATTTCTTGGCCAGGAAACTCCCCACTGCTTTCCATATCCATGGCCTGTACTATGGTATATTAATCAGTGGTACAAATGTTTAGCAAACCTTAGGCACCAGCAATATTTTTTTAAAAATACATCAGATAGGAAGAGAATAATTTGCCTCTCTTTTATCCTCACAAAAATCCTGTGTGGTAGGTTTGGCTGAGAATGTGTGACTGGACCAAGATGATTCAAGTTTTCATGGCAGCGGGGGAGCTCAAACCAGAGTTTCACAGGTCAGAGTCCAACACACTAACCATTACATATCCATCTTGCTATTTCATTTTTCTACCTCCCTAATGCAAGTAAGCCATTACGTAAGCTAAACACCATGTCCAGTGCAAAGTATGTTGTCTTTCAGGGCTTCCTAAAATTTTGTTACTGAGCACTTCCCTTTGTAAAGGCAATATTGTTTAAAGTCGGAAAGGCGGTATTAAGAACAGAGTGCTATGAAACTTAGAAGCCTATTTCTTTTTTAACAAACTGGCAGTGAGCATCAACCATTACAGTTTAAAGCAGTGGTGGGATTCAAATAATTTAGCAACCGGTTCTAGAGGTGGGATTCAAATAATTTAATAACTGGTTGTTTACAAGCACCATTTTAACAACCTGTTCTACCGAAGTGGTGTGAACCTGCTGAATCCCACCACTGGCTTAAAGCCCTTAGAGTTTCTCCACAGGTGGAAGGATTTCGTCATGGAACACAACTTTCTTGCCTCTCCTGCTCTCACAGCAACCTAAAATGCCCCCCCCCCCCCATTACAGAGGGCTGGGGACTCCTGTTAGGGGGATTTAAGACTGTATATTTAAAATATATATATTATTTGTGACACAGATGCAAAAATACTTTCATTTCAGCCTGATCCAATTCTAATTATCTTCTTACATTAGCAATCATGAGAAATTGTATTTGCTTTTTTTGTGTTCAGTAGACACGTTAAGGGCTAAAACTACCAGACCATCATTACATAGCCCAGAAAAGTTATTTCAGAATCAGCTTGAGTGATTAGAGTTATCCTGCATTGTACTTTCATTGGCCATATTGTGACAGTAGAGCCCCCTTAAAGTAGATAATCTGCAAAGACAAACTATGCTCAGGAGAGGATAGCTTGCATTATAAATGTGGGTACAATATTCATCCACAGGAGGGCAATGCTTCAACAGTTAAAGCACTGAAGCAAATGTGTGCATTGCTGAGATAAAGAGATTACTGGGCAGGGCAAATCCAACAAGAGGGCTTATCCCATGGCCAGAGTGGCTAACAAAATCCAGTTTTGCATTATTTCCATATAGTACAATTATTATTTTTTATTTTTTTTACAATTGAGCTGGGCGAGAGCTAGCGGACGCGATGGAGGAGGAGAAGAAGACCCTCTTCGCTTCCTTCGTCGCCATCTCATAGGCTTTCATAAACGTTCACATAATTATGTGAGATGGTGGCATGTCAGGGCCAAATTCTGGAGCCATCTGGCAAGGTAGTATTATAAACTTGCTTTTCAATGACTTTCACAACAGCTGAGATACATAACAATGTAAGTTCTGGACTATTCAGATCAGTGTCAAAGGCAAGACAATCCAGGAGGTTGGGACCCAACTTGTTGGTTTTTGTTTTAATGTCTTAACACTGAAACATACAGCTGACCTTTCCAAACCTACTGAGGCGCATCTACTGTCTTGGGTCCCTTCCCACAGAATCCTTTAAGTCTGCTTTGGCTGGAAGTCAAATGGATTTTTAAAAAAAAGGGTTTTACATACCTAAAGCGTAAAGTGCGACAATCCAGTTCAAAACAGGTTTTGGAAAACCTAGATTAAGGCTTCATTAACTGTAGGAGGATTGTGTTTTAAATGTGTGTGAAACTTTAAAAAAAACCCTGCTTACTTTAAGAAGCAAAAGTTTTACTATGAAGGCAAAGTTGTGCATACGAAAGAGACAGGGCTAAACTACGTCTCAGAAGTAGCCCTAGTCCGTAGTTCATGCAACTTTCAGTGTAACGATCCATGATTGGTCACCCGCTGTGTTCAATATCACTTCAGCTACAGTTTCACAGAGCAGCCTCGGGCAAATCCTTCACAGATCCCTGACCTTCCGCTGGCAAGGACTGCTAAATCCGAAGATGAGGGGCAGATATTGCAGGCAAAAGCAAGCAGAGTCCCCACAGCCTGCAAGTTTCCTTGGCTGGCTGCAGTCTCGCTCCCTCCCCGCTCTGCCCCTAAACTGCTGTCGGCTGGCTGACGTCTCCCTGAGATCAGCAGCTGCACGCCGCGCAACGCCGGAGCCAAGGGCCTGGGGGGCGGCTGTCAGGAGGCGCAAGGCCACCCCCTTCCCCAGAGGCCAGGCCAGGCCAGGCCGGGGGGGGGGGGGCGAGATGCGCCAGGAATTGGATACGAAGGCGTCTGCTGCTACGGCGCCGGCCAGCGAGGGCAGGAGACGGCGCTGGAGCCCGTGGGGCTGCCGAAGACTCCCGAGTCTGAGCTGAGGGCAGCTCCAAAGGCAACCCCACGGACTCCAGCGCCGTCTCTCGCACCGACTCTCCCCGACGGAGGAGAGTTCGCCCCCCCCCCCATCCCGTGTCAAAAAAGCCAGGACACAATAAGCGCTGCTTGAGCAGGTACCCCACCCCGAGCGGCCGGCCAGTGGGGTTTTCCCCTTCCCTCGGGCGCGCCCCACGACTGACGGTGGGGGAAGCGGCCCCTCAGGATCCGAGGTGGCAACTCAGAAGGGCGCAAAGCCAAGCTGAACAGCCCGCCCCGCGAACCCTCCCGCCCCCCTCCGCCTCCCGGAGTTTTCTCCGCCTCCCGGGGTTTCTCCAGCAACACCCCTCCTGCGCCGTCCCAAGGAGCAGGAGGCGGAGCCGCGCTCGATAAAAGGGCGCCGGGGAGCTCTGCACCATCAGGTTTCCCTGTCACACGCCCTCCGGAGGCTGCCGCCTGCAAGTAGCCCGAGAGCAGCAGCAGCAGCAACAGCGGCGTGACAGTCCGAGGAGACAGCGACGGGGCTTGGGAGCTAGAAGGCGGCGGGAAGAGACCAGGTGAAGCAGCCCCCTTCCCGCGCACCCTCCGCCCCGCAGGGCTCCCCGGGACTCTCTGCGTGCGCCCCCCCTTCTCGAGCGCTTCCAATGAGCGCCGCAGCCCTGGACAGCCTGGACTCGCTGTCCTGCTACCGGACCTGGTCGCTGGAGCCCGCCAATTTCTACGAGGCGAAGGTGGGCGAAGGCGGCAGGCTGACCGCGTCATGCAAGGTGAGCGCCGTGGAGGAGCCGGGCGGCATGCCCTCGGGGCCGGGCAGCGGCAGCCGCGACCTGGCCGAACTCAGCGCCGCCGCCTCGGCCATGTACGAGGACGAGAGCGCCATTGACTTCAGCTCCTACATCGACTCCATGGCGGCCGTGCCCAACTTGGAGCTGTGCAACGACGAACTCTTCGCCGACCTCTTCAACAGCAACCACAAGGGCGGCGGCGGCGGCGGCGCAAACTACGGGGACTACCTGCCGCCGGCCCCGCAGCAGCCCCAGGCGCCCTCGGCGGGCGGCGCCTTGGCCAGCCTGCTGCACGCCGGCCTCCCCCAGGGCCCGTTGCGGGGCGCCGTCAAGCAGGAGCCCAGCTGGGGCGAAGAGGCCTCGGCGTCGCCCTCCTCGCTGCTGCCGTCGCAGATCGCCACCTGCGCCCAGACCGTGGTGAACCTGAGCGGCCAGCCCACGCCGCCCACCTCCCCGGAGCCCGCGGGCAGCGCCTCGCCGTCCAGCTGCAGCAGCCGCTCGTCGTCGTCGTCGTCGGGCGGCAAGGAGCGACAGGGCAAGAAGGGCGTGGACAGGTTCAGCCCCGAGTACCGGCAGCGGCGGGAGCGCAACAACATCGCCGTGCGCAAGAGCCGCGACAAGGCCAAGCGCCGCAACCAGGACATGCAGCAGAAGCTGGTGGAGCTGTCGGCTGAGAACGAGCGGCTCCACAAGAAGATCGAGCAGCTCACGCGGGACTTGAGCAGCCTGCGGCACTTCTTCAAGCAGCTGCCCAGCGCCTCTTTCCTGCAGGGCCCCTCGGCCACGGACTGCCGGTAACCGGCCGAGGAGGGGGAGCCGCGGGCCGCCGGGCCAGAGACTTTGAACTTCTTTCAAAATACCTCACGGAGAGCCGCACAGAGCAGCGGGAGCTGCACGCGGAGGGAGGGAGAGGGGGGAGCGCGCGCGCCTCGGGGTGCAAAGGGCGCGCAACCGCGCTGCACGCCGAAATCGTGCCCAAGGTGCGCAGAGAGGCGGCGACTCTTTGCTGTCATGCCTGTTCTCCTCCCAGGGACACAGAAAGCAACAGGGGAAGTGGAATAAGCTGCCTTTTGAACGGACTAAGCCTGTGTCTTTAAACCACCGAACTTGCCAAAAAATAGTGAAAAAAAAGAAAAGCTGAAATGTTGCCTTTTTCTCTTTTCCTAAATTATTTTTGTAATGATATGGGTGGGGTTTTTTTCTACATCTTACTCATATTGATGCAGCTATGGTACTTTGTAAGAAATGATTTTCAAACACTTTTTATTGTAAGCAGCAAAAGGAAAAAAATAAGACTGAGCATGCTCAAAACTTTTATATCGATTTTTACATCGTTCCTAAAAAATAAAAAAAACTTTGAAATTTATTTTGGCTTATTTGTGGTGGTGAGGAAACATAATGGGGTAGAAGATCAATATACTGTTTCTTGCTACAGAAATGCTTAGAGCAATTAGGTGTTTGAATTCCAGCATTATTCAGTCAACAGCCACAATTAAAATGGAGTTCCAGCAGAGGCTACCCTTAGCTTTTATTGCAGTAATGCATTTGCTGTAATCCTATGCTAATTTGGATGTACTTGAGTTCAGTGAAACCAAACTGCCTTACCTGCATAGGACTGAGCAGCATGGGTGGCAACCAAAATGTCAAAAAGGTTAGGATTTTTGCCAATTTTTCCTTTCTTACCACAGGTCCCTACAATGTACCTTCCATTCCTTTGCAAAGGCCACCAGCCTCCAGAAACACTCTTGGATCCAACCCATTAACCCTAAGAGAGAAATACGAATCTTTTCTTCACCATATCTTTAATTCAGTTGCACCTGTATAAATTTATCCCGCTTGACATTATGCCTAAAATATTTAATTTGAATATTAGTATAATTTTTAATGAGACATAGAAACTACCATGCTTATGGCCAAGGACTACCATGTGAAATGGCAAAATTCCAATGGACTACTAAAAGCAACCTTGGATGTGAGCTTCATAGATGTTGGACACAATTTCAAACAGTGACAGTAGTTGTGCGCATGAAGACAAAGCCACAAAAGGTGACAAACTATGATCACATATTAAACATTATGGTTGATAGTAGAACACCTTCCAGGGATAAACAAACAATAGCAGTTTCTGGAACACAAGGCTAATTGTAATTCTTTAATATATCATGAATACATACCTAACAATAAACGGGGGAATACTGAAGGTGGGGTAGGGAAGAGCCCAGTAGAAAAACACTGGATCAAAGAAGGAATGTTCTTAAATTACAAAATTCATATTCAGAAGATCGTGAGCTATCTTACATACACATAGTCACACATCACACATCATTTTTGCAGCAGGCAGAAACGCTGGAAACTTTGATGGCAACATCAATCAAGTGCATGTCCACATAGAATATACATGTGAACATTACTCCTTCCCCAGAAATTACTTTGAGATGTCACAGGGTTTATTGACTAAAAATGCACCCTATGTAGCTAGAGATCTTTTCAGAGGTAAAGTGGCTAGATTCACCCAAGAGGAAATCTAACATATCTTGAAAAGAAACACATTTATTTGGAAATGTTCGTGTAGGGTTGCCAATTGGCATGAACAGAAAATCATCCCATCATAATAGAGACTTAATGGGATGCTCCTTCCCATGAGATATTATTTACCTCAATGCCAGAAAAAGTGTCAGTTGTCCATTTCCAGACATTGAGCCTCTAGTAGATTTTCTCCAGTTTGTTGGCAACCTGATAAGTATGCTGAGAATTCCAGCAAACTGAGCAGGGAAAAAGCTGAGTGTGAGCAAGAAGAAAATCCCATGTGTGCAGCTGCTTCCTGTTCTTTCCAAAGAAAACAATTCTTGCAAATGCAGAGTTTTGGATCAAAACCATTACACTGTCAGAATCCAACCAAGTACAATGTTCTTGAATTGTGCTATTAATTTGTTGGAAACATAAGGTGCTCAAATAATGTAGAAAACTAAGAAAAAGTTTGTGCACTTATCTATAAACCAAAATGAAGTTTAAAAATTATCTCACATGGTTATCATTAAATGAGTATAACTATTCTGAGTCCGTTATCTTGTTCTTTGCTTTAAATGACACTGTATAATGCAATATACACTTTATGGGAAGATTTTAAAAGTTGCAACAGGCAAAGATCTATGTATGTAAATGATTAACTTGGCACATTAGTGGAATATGCCCTTGACACTAT
The DNA here is from genome assembly GCF_021028975.2 of Sphaerodactylus townsendi. Lineage (NCBI taxonomy): Eukaryota > Metazoa > Chordata > Lepidosauria > Squamata > Sphaerodactylidae > Sphaerodactylus > Sphaerodactylus townsendi. The sequence goes on along the minus strand of NC_059433.1, from coordinate 52,106,356 downwards.
CACATCAGCAAAAGGTAAAACACTTAACTCTTTGTAATATTTATTTCAATTTAGTAATAAATACAGATCAACATTACACCATGACATGTCAAGCAAACTGTTTCAATGCATATTATCCAATAAATAATTATTAGAACCTAGGCATTAATAAGCACAATCTTAAAATGTACAGTTCAGAACATTAATTGAAAACATCTTTATGAGTTAAAAAGCTATTCACATGTGGTTGTGGTTGTAGAAGTTTTTAATAGAAGTGTGGCCATGAAGTTCAGGTGGATCTTGTTCTACGTTTCACCTTCCAGATTACTGTGGTTGAGAGTTATTCAGAGGTGTATCACAGAGGGAAGTCTGTTACATACTGGACAGACTTCCCTCTGTGATACACCTCTGAAGATGCCAGCCACAGATGCAGGCAAAACGTTAGGAACAAGATCCACCAGACCACAGCCACACAGCCTGGAAAACCCACCACAACCAGTTGAATCTGGCCGTGAAAGCCTTCAACTATTCACATGTATTCATAAAAAACAGTCCCTGGAACTCATTACAAAAACCAGCTTTCACATGAAGAGTAACATTGCTGGAAAATATATATTTAAATCCTGAGCTCTGAAATGGCTTTTGACTGACCAGAAATAAAGATACAACGGGCAAAACCTAGCCAAATATTTATTTGCACTTTTAAGTTCCATTTATTTCAACAGAAGTTGAAATCTTAAATTCAAATGAAGGGGACTTTAAAATGGCTTGATGTGGGTTGGCTTATGCTCAGTACTGAATGCGAAGGAACCCCAACAATTTTCCAAGTCATCCCTCAAAAAATTTAACTCAGTTGATAGCATTTCTACAATCACATATGGTCTACCAGTAATACTTAAGAACTATATTACAAAGCTTGTACGTTGAGTTGCAGACAGAATTTCCCTTCTTTCTGCAGAAGGGAGAACAATTTCTTCCAGTCGCACACAGCTGGATGGGTGGTTTGTCACAGACTGGACGTAACAATATAAAACCCCCACCTCCTTTCCCAGCACACTCTTCACTTCATAACTCTGTAATGATAAAAAGCAGGGGTGTAGCTAGGGTAAATGGAGCCCGGGGCAAAATCTGAGTTTTGCGCCCCCCCCCCCCAATTTGGGCAGCATCCCTCCCCCACCACGACCAAACAACATTTTTTGCACCAGGTCATCTCAAAGTCACCATCGCATTATAGAACATGCCCCAACACACAAATCTGAACACACCCAGGGCTCCCTAGTTTAAACAACATTGGAAGTGATGCTATTTTGAAGCCAAGGAAAATTTGAGGGAAAGATTTCGTCAGGGGACCAATGTTTGTTTCAACAGTACCAAACTTTTAGGCTATCTTCTGAAGACTCTCCTGATGAAACCACCCAGGTTTAAAGGAAGTTTCGGTTCAGGAAGCCCAAAGTTATGGACCCTCAAAAGGGTAGCCCCATCTACCATTGGGCCCCTTATTGAAACAAGGATGGAGCTTGGGGTTCATAACTTGGACTCCTTGAACAACCTTCATTTCAAACTTGGGTGGTATCAGCAGGAGACTATCCTTATGATACCACCTAGGTTTAGTGAAGTTTGATTCAGGGGGTCCAAAGTTATGGACTCCCAAAATGGGACCCCCATTTACTATTAGCTCCCATTGGAAACAATGGAGGATGGGGGGTCGCTTCCATTTTGGGGTCCATAGCTGTGGACCCCTGAACCAAACTGCACCAAACTTGGTTGGTATCATCAGGAGAGTTACTACCTTGACAATAGTCTGAAATTTCCGGTGCCAAGCAGCTCAAAACTGCCAAATTCTGCAGGCCAAAATGGAAAACCCCGTGAAAAATAGAAAAAAGCCACTTCAATCTAATCCCTGTACTCTTTGGCGCCACCACAAGGTGGCGCCTCCTGCACTTCGTCCTCGATGTCCCCATGAAGCATTTTGATAAAAAGTATTCATTAAACAAACAATCCTGCACGTTTCGTTCTAGGCAGCATATAACTCAAAGATACCAAGTGCAGGGGACTCTTCAAATAAAATGCTTTAACCCTTTTATTGCTCCCAAAGCAAAACATGCATATAACATCACATAAGCACAACTGAAAAGAAGTGTGATTTAACATCTGAAGAATACAGAAACACAATATTTGTAGCTAGCTAACAGTATCATCCTAAAGAGAGGTATTCCAGTCTAAACCCATTCATTTCAGCGGGCTAAGACTGGAGTAACTCTTCTTAGGATTTTATTTGTTACGGTAGAAAAGTATGAACCTGCTATTTTTAATGAACGTTTTTAGAGAATCTAGGTGACCATTCCAATGGATGCTTGTGATAATTCTGCCATGCTCTTGGTCACTGATGTGTTAGGAGGGGCAGGTTCTTTTCTCCTGTGTCATCCTGCCATTCAGTTCTTCAGTCTACATGAGCTTAATTAACAATCAGAAAGGGGAATGTGTTGAGGCTGGGCAAGCTGGTGGTTTAAGTGAAACGATCAGCATTACAGTCTGCGTGGTATTAGGTCACCAATTTCAATCTCAACGGGTTGCAGCCATTAAAATGAACGAACGCATATTACTGTATGGCATACTTTTGAACAACCTCCTTTCAGTCTGATCAACAACATGTATAACCAGAGTTTCAGCATATGGTCAAATGATCATGTGACCACACAAGTTTGATAACTCATCTTCATAAAACCATAATCTGCCTCCAGTCTCAGGAAAAAAGGACTAAAAATTAAGTAACCAAGTTGTGTATTTGTTGACCCAGAGCACATTTAAGTGAATTCAGAAAATCCACAAAACCAATATCTAAGGAATATTTCTGAGATGGAGGCAGCTTCTTAGATCAAGAGACTACTCAGTAGATATATATGTTTTATATAGACATAGTTGTGTTCACAGATGTTAACCTCTCTAACTCAAAAAGCACTTTAAAGTACAGTCCCTTTATACCAGATTTACAGAGCTTTGTTTCTTTAATAAGCATACTTTAAAGTATACATACCCCATCCTTAGTGAGGGAAGAATTCAGAAGCAAAGAAATGGTCCTTTGCAGCAGCTGATGTACAAAAAGCAAAATGACAAAACAGAGATCAGTTTAATGTGTAAATTCTGGTCTCATATTACAAATGGCAGCATTTACTAATGATGAAAACAAATGTAAGATGGCATTTGTGCCTTGGGCATTTGTGCCTAAAAGCTATAGTTTCTTTAAGCCATGCACAGGTCAAATAATCTGACACAAAAAATGTCCTGAATGGCACTGCAGGGGGATGGGGAAGATTATCTGTCTAGCGTCTTTTAGCAGATCATAGAAATATTATCGGACAGTGAAGAAGCCAGTGAAACAGGTTGGATATGAATGACGAAGGTCTCAGTGTCCTTCAGTCATGGTGCAAACTGGGGAGTGGTCAACTCACTATCTTCCAGCTGCTACAAGGCTTAAATCTAATAAAAATATTAACCTTTCTTGAGCCTTTAGGACTGGGAATAATGCTGGATAGAGTTTTAAATGCTATCCCATAGAAGAAATGGTAGTTCTGGGTTCATAAAAGTCCACAGAAAGGGCATCAAAGTTGTACAGATCAACTGGTTTGGTCTCTCTGGGGCTTGAACATTTTGAAAGTCATTATTTCACAAGGTTTTCATAAGTCAGCGTGGTGTGGTGATTAAGAATGATGGACTCTGATCTGGAGAACCAGGTTTTTTGCCACTCCTCCACATGAGTAGAGGACTCTTATCCAGTGAACTGGATGTATTTCCCTGCTCCTATACATGAAGCCTGCTGGGTGACCTTGGGCTAGTCACGGTTCTCTCAGAACTCTCTCAGCCCGACCTTCCTCACAAAGTGTCTGTTGTGGGAAGAAGAATGGAAAGGGGGTTGTGAGCCTCTTTGAGAATCCTTTCAGGACAGAAATCTGGGATATAAATCCAAACTCTTATTCTTTCAAAGCAGTTTTTGGGTTGATGGCCAAAAGTACCAAACAAGCCCCACTCCCTAAGACAAGGCTGAGGACTCTACATGTTTGGGGAAATCAATATGAAGAAAAAAAATGACTTTGTAAAGCATGTAAAAAAAATTAGAAGTCCTGAAATACCAACCAAATGAAGATTTAATATGCTCCAGAAGGGTTGAAATGCTGACAGCAATTGTAAGAACCTCAAACAAACATATATCACTCAAACAGGAAGGAAAACCAGTCCGCTCAAGATCCTTTGAGCTCAGAGGCACCTGGGGGGTGGGTAAGATTTCCAAATTGTTCCCCTCTCTTGCAATTCCTTGTTCATTCTTAAGGGTCTGATCTAGGGCAGGATCCTCCACAGATCACTCTAAGTCTAACACCTTTGACCAATTAACTGATATAATTGGAATTACAATGTACCACAAACAAGATCTGAAGACAGTGTGACTCTGAGGATCTTCAGATTCGCAGCCTTGAAGAAAGGCCTAAAGAGAACACCTTTCTTCAGCCAGGGCTGTTAAAGAAGTGGAAGATTGTTTTCAAAGCTCTTGAACTGAAACAAAGAGCCTCACTAGGTCCAACTGAAGCATACCTTTACTTTTACTGTGCAAAGCGGTAGGGATTGACAGTATAGAAAGACTTCCAGGTGCATTTTGAGAGCTGGAGAAGTTATGGTTTCTGAACATTGGTTGCAGTATAGAAATGCTCTGAAATGCACGAGAACAGGCAAAGTCATATAAGCACATGGCATCACACTCCCATTTATCCCTCCGTCCGCTTCAAAAGATCAAGACATGTTATCAGCCTTCTTGGGATGACTTTTGATTCCAACTGGAAGAACGCTTATCTTTTCATTTCTATTATTTATGTATTTTCAATCTCAAACTTCCTCCAAGACGTTCAAAATAGTTTACATGGCTACTCCCTCCCCCCTTGTACTCAAAATATTTGAAAGTTGCATTAGGCCATTTGCACATGAACTATTTACTCTCTGCTCAATTATGCTGGAAAGTCGGGGGGGGGGGGTCCTGCTTCCCCACAGCATCATAGTGTATTTGTTGTTAGACTTCTTTCTAGCCTTTCTGAAACCTGCATTGCTGCATGGATGGCAGCCCACCCACACAGCAGCTATTTTCCTTGCCTTTTTTCCCATGGCAGCTATTTCCCACCCATCATTTTTTAAAATAAGCATCTGAATACCACTAATCACTATACCAATATAACAATCTGCGTATCGGGTTCTTTGAATGTCCAGATTTTGTTTTTTTAAGTCTCTAGTCCTTTTTGTTGCCAATATATAAGGCGAAAGGATAATGTCAGCAATTAAAGGGGTAGAGACTTAAAATAAATAATTAACGCTGATAATTAAAGAATCCGATACACAGACTATTATATTGTGATAGTGGTTAATGATAATTAATTGCCGATTTTTTTTTCAATTGAAACAGCCCCAGGGGCTTGGGTGGTCACAGCCAGGGAACTGAAGGAGGGAAACCTGATATGTGGAAGCCCTGCTGCCATTGTGCTGTATTGGCAGCCAAAGGAGAAAGAGGGAAACAATGGAAGCCTGTCCCTGTGTGGAAAATACCACATACTACTGTGTAGAGATTTGTGGCTGGGTAGAGATTTGAATTCAGATCTCCCTATTACTAATGCAAAAGATAACGACGACTCCATGCCGGCTCTCAAGTATGACTTAATGTGTCACAATTCCACCCAGAGGTACGGGAAACAAGAATTGAGGGAAAGATTGGGTTCCCAAGCCTGGCTTTCTTTGTTATGCATACAAAGGGCGGGAGGGGAAGAACTGAAAGGCAGGAAAGTGCTTAACTTTTCCCTGTTTGCCAGTTACCCTGTGCGAGGGTCCACCTCAGTTAGTTTACTGTTTTCTCTTCCACATATCTCTAAAGACCAGAAAAAAGATGGCTTGATATAAAAATATGGGGGCCTTTCCCATGATAGTTACCTCCAATCTTACCACCACATTAATGTGTCTACTAGTGGACATGTTTAGTCAACAACTGGGTTATGCTCAAGCAGGGCATGATGAAAAAAGCCTCCCACTGTCGCTTAGCCCAAGGAATTCTCAGAAGCTCACTGAACGTTCTTAGTTATATCCACCAAGAACTGACAGTGATTCTCCCTCTGGGTGCATTTGGCCCTCTTAAAAACCAAGCAATAAATTGTTGAAACTGGTTAAGTGTTACACAAAGTGTTCCTTGTGTTACTGTTAATGCATTTTATTGGATGACCAAGGGTTCTCAAGTTTTGAGAGAGAGAAGATGGAAGGACTATATAAATCTCCACAATATTTGACCCCAGCAACCTCATTCCTACGGTTTTGATCAAATGGGCAAACTGTGAACTGGAACAACCCCCGCTCAAACCTTACTTCTCCTTGGATGGCCTTGGGCACACTACTAAGTCTCAGTCTTTTGCTCCCAATATGGTCAAGGTTTGGCTACTTTCTCCTACAAGGTTGCTATAAGGATTACTGAAGTAAAGTGCGTGGAGCCAAGGAACAATTTGAAACCCAAATAAATATGTAATTATATTTCATTACTCTCATTATTTTGTTGCCCTTCCGAGATGAAATAATCAATTTCACACAGACTTCAAAATGAAAGTAACTCCACATATGCCGTTTCCCAGAAAAAAGGGGCAAGAGGCCTGTCATTATATGAATAAAATAGCCTTATGGTACGTCATTTCTATCCCTTCTTGCTAATGACTGAATAACCAACTTAGAATGTGCCTCTTTACTGCCATGGTGTTCTCAGATAACATTTTCAGTGAATATTTTACTTTGACCCCAAGATAACTTTCTAAGACTATAGACAAGAGGTAGAGTCCCATGACAAAGCATTACAAGGGGGGGGGGGAGAGAATGATATTTGCTTCCTTTTACTCTCTCTTTCTATCCCTTGCTGAAGCTTCCCACTTTAGAGAACGCTTGCAGCCTCAGCCAGCACTCTGTTCAAGCTGAGAAATGCCTGGACAAAGACCACAATAAGAACTGTGCAGACACTACAATGGTTGGCGGGGAGCGGGGGAGAGATGCCAAATGATGTGTGTGACAGCCTCTTCCCATCCTCTGACCACAAATTCAGTGCTATGACTTGTTATTGGCTTAAACCAGGGGTGTCCAACTCTGGCGCCTCAGATGTTCATGGACTGCGATTCCCATCAGTCCTTGCCAGCATGGCCAATTGTAAGGCACATTCATCTCTTCAGTTTTAAGTATGATTTGCAAGCTCAGAAATTTCAGCTAATCCAGAATTCAGCATCCACGCTACTGTTGAGGATGGGATATAGGGATTAATCACGCTGGTGCTAAAAGATCTGCACTGATTGCCCATTTGTTGCTGGGCACAATTCAAAGTTTCGCTGATTCTTACCACTAAAGCCTTAACCAGCTTGAGTTGAGGATACTTGAAGGACCGCTTCTTCTCATATTGTCAGCCAGTCAGTAAAGATCTGCCTCATAAGCCTGCTCTCTGCGCCTCAACCTTCAGAGTGAGATGGGTAGGAACCAGAGGCAGGGCTTTTTCAGTAGTGGCACCTCACTATGGAATACCTTGAGACACACCTGATGCCTACATTGTTCTCTTTTAGGCCAATAGGTTCTGGTCATCCAGGCTTTTAATTAAGGGGTTAATTTTTTTAACATCAAATCATAATGGGCCTGTTCTTTCCAGTCCACATGAAGCACACCCGTTTTAATAGTTTAGGACACACTTAAAGCACAACATCCTCCACAACTCAGGAAAGCAATTTTCTTATCTAGCGCAACTACAGGCAAAGTTGTTACCACACCTCAATAAAAATTTGGCAGGCATGGGCCAGATTGTTCTCTTATCCCATGACTGCTAAATTTCCTTAGGAATCTTTGATGAGGACCTTTGTCAAGATTTTTGAGACTTCAAGTAACACATAAATACCCACAGGACTGCCCTTATCTGCATGCTGGTCGACATAAGCATGTTCTTACCTGTCTTGTGAATGCTGCTCTACTTTTCCATTGCCACATCTATTGCAGGTAGGCCAAGAGAAAGCAGTTCCCTCATTAACACCAACAACAATACCTTAGAAAAAGGGAAAACATTTGCTTACATGAAATGTACACGGATCACAACCAGTTTCAATTCTCATCTAAATTTGGATTAAGATAAGGTGCATCTTCTCTGCTACATGCATGTTTTAAAACCAAATTTTAAAAATAACCTTAAGTATATTGTGACTTGCTCCTTAAAAAAAATTAACTGACTTCAGAGAAACTCTGAAAGTTACCATTTCTTTTATCCCCATAATGCAAAAAACCTCTGATAAGGCTGCTTTTAAATTTGACTTAGTCCCATTATGTCATATCAATAACTGGAAAATGTATATGTGCATATATATGCCCAGGCACACACACTCTTTATTTATATCAGAATAACCAGTAAATCAAGTCAGTTTTTGACAAAAAAATCTAACATACGTGACTTAAAATGTTAGTGACTGAGGGCCAGAGATATTTTGGAGGACTAGTTAAGTATTGTTGCTAAGTATCATAAATCGAGTAAATTGAGTATTTCATGGGAAGGCCAGTAAAAAGATAGAACAATGGTGATGTGTTGAGCCAAGCAATAAATGTGAAGGACATAGCAGCCCTTGCAAGTAAAACAGAGATTGGTGATCTGGGACACCTGCAAATGAATGGATTACACACAATGGCCAAGCCCACAGATTATACACTGAAGGCCAAACACCTAGCAATGCCTACTGAGCAATGCAAGAACCACTCAAACCTATGAATCAAAACAGAATTTTGGAGAAGCAAGTGTGGCAGTGGTAATGTATACTGGTCAGCAGTCCCAAAACATTATAAAGTTACTAAATGATAGCCTGGAGAAAGAATGTAGAAAAAAAACAGTAATTGCACATTGTCTACTATGCATGGTTCAGCAGCTAACATTTTTATTCCAAGGTGCCCTACATTCTTATTTGAAAGAATAAATCTAGAAATTAAACAGATAAATTAAGACTCAGCAGGCTGGAATTGTTAAGAAACATCCCCCTTGTATATGCTAGAAAAAGTTTTACTATGACAAGAACCTTTCACTATTTTCCCTTTATATTGTAGTAATTGTTGAACAGCTTTTGGCAAAAGAGATCCTCACATATCTTGTCCAAATTGTGACATTCTGAAGAGAAAATGTCTGTTTTCTCCTCTTGAGCTTATTGTAACAAACACACCATGTTACCATGTGTGGTCAGGAAGACAAGTGCACAACAGAGGCAGCCTGAGTATCAAGGAAGTAATATTCTTTCCATCACCTCTCATTTCACCACTACAAGAGTGGATAGCTTTAAGATTTATCCAATACTAATGGTACTGAACTAATAGTGCAATCCTAAGCAGTGTTGCAGCCTTCTAAGCCCACTCACATCAATGAATGTAGATCGGTATAACTCTTTTTAGGATTGCACTGTAAATTTGGGAAGTGTTCCCTAGAAATAGAAAAGCTCTGCTGAGAAAGTGGCATAGCCCCTCTGCAAGTTTGGAAACAATATGGAGAATCTGGATAGAGTGAAACAGTTCACTGAAGAAAATAATACAAACAGTTGGCTTGGTAAATATGCAATGTATTCCACATTCAAGAAAGGGGAAGCAAGAACAGCAAGAGGGTAAAGTAGAAGCTATATCTGTGGAACTCAAGCAAAAGCCTGATCCCCCAAGCAGGGATCTGAGAACCTTGGAAATCAATAATCCATAAGTAATGGAAAGAGAAGAACAGTACAGACTAGTAATGCATGTCAGATGGGGTGCTTCACAACAATGAAAACACAAGTACAGTAGTTTGGAAATCGACAGTACCTGAGGTGCAGAACAAGACAGATCATGGTTTGGGGACAGATTCTGGTTCCACTTGTATGACAAAATACTTGGTTCAAAATCAGAAGAGTCTTTCATTTTAGGCTTGTAAAAAAAAAGGAGTGTGTAAGGACTGCTACCTGAGTGGCCAAAGTGGAGCAGGAGAGCAGTTCAGCATCCTGGGGCTATTTCCCCCAAAAATGTAAGTTAGGAAGGGTCCCCAAGTGGGAAGAAGTGACTTCGAAGGTGTTCTTGGCTACCTAATTGCACTGGAGATCTGGTGGGCAATTCAAGCACTCCTAATGACTGCCAAAGGCTTTCACAACCGTAGTTAACTGGCTATTGTGGGTTTTCTGGGTTGTGTGGCCTTTGTCTGGCAGTTTTTGCTCATGACGTTTCACCTGCATCTATGGTTGGTATATTCAGAGGCATGTCACAATAAGAAGTGTTTCTCTCCATGACACCGTGTTGATATCCCACAGTATATACCCCACCACACAATCACACTGTGCTGCATGAGCACCATTAAAACACAACTGAAATATGTCTGCATTTGCATAGTAAACAAATAAATTAATAGTGCCATCCTGAACAGAGTTATACTACCCTAAGTCTATCAACATCAATGGACTTGAAGTCAGGATCAAATGCAGTAATTAGGGGTCACTTGCAGTAATCAGTTAAGTGAGGGTGCTGTTTTGCCAATTCAGTGTTGCAGAGGAGCAAGAGGCAGAAAAGGAATATTTAAAATAGGAAGAAAAAGTGACAGTAGAGCTTATACTATCAAGCTCATAGCTATACACTGATCTTTATTTTAATAAGCACTTCAGAAATTCAGATAAAAATAGTTCTGCCCCCAAAGCATCTGTCAAAAACAGGATGGGACAACTTACAAGTTATGCTAAGAGCACACAATAACAACCCCTCCCCCATTTTCTATGTTGCTATGTTAATGTAGCACTGAGGAATTCATTACCCCAAACTATTAACAAACTTTTTACTCTCAGAAAGATTTGTACTAACCTCTTACGGTGCAAATGGAATTGACTGGAGTTGCAGAATCCAGCTCATCTAGTCTGACAGGACCAGTCAGTTCAGTGATCTCAGCACTGGCAGCCCCACACAAAAGGGGCTTTTGCAACAATAGAATGGTACGTTCAATGCAAATAATCCTACCTGCCGATAAAGACATTTGGAGATTACAATAACAAGGGGGAAAGGGTGACCATATTTGTTGGTTGTGGTGGGTCTGTAACAGACTTCCCTCTATGATACACCTCTGAAGATGCCAGCCACAGATGCAGGCAAAACATTAGGAACAAGATCCACCAGACCACGGCCACACAGCCCAGGAAACCCACCACAACCAGTTGAATCTGGCCGTGAAAGCCTTCGACAATACAGTGACCATATTTGTTATCTGGGCCAATAATGTTCCCAGCCAGCCTTTCTCTTATCTTCATTTGGTCTGGTGGACATGTTTGGACAAAGCCAGGCAAAGAGGCCTCTAGCCCAACCATCCAAATATCAGGAATATTTAGAAAGGAGAAAATCTGTTGGCTTTATTATTACCTGCAGAATTTCTCTCTGAGCGTTTTTGTATTGCTGTTGGGAGGGGGGGGGGGCGGAATATTATTGCCAAGCAGTTCAGAAGAAAGACAGGCAGTACTTTGCTCTCCTGATTTTTGTCCAATGAAGTGAGTCTTAGTGGATCTGGAAGCTTGTTGAGACATTCTTTTTTAACTAGGTCAGCAGCTCAAAGGCTAGAGTGGTTCACAATGACCAAAGGTCATTATCATCTAGTGATTAACTTCTCCATAATGTGATTATAATCCAGTCCTATTTTTTTCCAGCATAGGCATATACAACAGTAAATACTATGATAACAATTACAAATACAGCAGCAGGGCTGTATCCTTGAACATGAACGAGATTTAAACAAAAGTTGGTCATTGTATTTCTAAGGGAAATTTGGCCAGTCCCTTGAGGTAACTGTGGATAATAGGGGTAATACACTTCTTGTCAAAAACTGAAGAAAAGGAAGCCCTAAACCTCCCTACTCTTATTGAAGTTTCACTCATAACTGAAACATACCTAAGACACTAAAGGTACACATGACTCATTCTCCCAAGAAGAAAAGCGGTAACACTGGAAGATAAAATCTGAGCAAAAGATGGACTTGGGGCCAAATTCTTAAGGGCCTCCTGCTTTCAGGAAAATGCAGAATGTCCACCAACCTGATGCTCCTGAATTCTTAGAGTGGCATGAAGAATATTACAGAACTGATATAATTTGATTTGGCAGTGCTTGTTCTGGTGCTTACCATTTCTACAAAGGGCATCCTTGAAGAAAATGGCACAGTGGGGTATATTCTTGAGTACCCTCATCACTTCCACATCAACTACACACGAGGAAGCAACAGAGACCGGCAGAGCTTTGGGAATTTCAGGACTGAGGATTTCAGCCTCATACTGCAGTGAGAAATCAGTCACAAACAGCCAAAATTGTATTTGACTTGAGGGAGCAGTACCTGTTACCTAGAATTGGAAAGAAAAACCAATTCTAAAAATACATACATGTCAACAACATATGATGAAATAAACATTACCGTTTATCCAACATTAGATTTGGAATGAGTTTATCTTGTTCAGTCTGTTAGCCTGCATTTCAATACTGATAGGTGGAACTGTTTGACACTCAGCATGCCACACTGCTTGATTCTATGTGTGTTTATGATACAGCATAGAGCGAAGGGCTGCAATGGAACCTCAGAGGCAGCCAAGCTTGTATGAACACAGGAAGTTTGGAGAAGCAATTTACTATCTCCCTTACATCTGCAACAAATGCCCTGCTGATGAAGGCCATGAAACCCTCCAGAAGAATATACCATGTAGTACACAAAGAGGAAATTGGTCACTATCAACACTTCACTCTTACACAAGGCAACTTTGTTCCCAGAACTCAGACTCTACTCATGTCACAGTGGTGTATGGAAGATGTAGGCCAGTCCCCTCTTTTTGCAGATCATCTCTGTGCAACCTGAGTCTATTGTTCTTAGGGGTTTCTTGACCCTCAACAGTGGGCAGGGGCAGAGGGATCAGCTGTGGGAAAGTGCTAAACTCTTGTGGTGCAAATATACTCCACTCATGGGCATTCTGGATCCAGTCTCTTGGGAGTCCTCTTCTTGATTTCCTGCTGCAAGCCAAACCTGCCAACTGTACTACAACAGTGGCTGCCTTTAGGACTTTAGGGAAACCCCAGGTGACATGAGGACAACCACCACACAGGATTTGGAGAGAGGGAGAAGATGGTAACAGAAGTTGCAAACTTGCCACAAGCAAAGCCTTTACAACTTTGAACCAGCAAACTGTTGCAGTAAGCACAGCTGAACAGTTTAAGGTCAAGTGGAACAGAGGTGCATGTCCTGCCACAGAATGTTGCTTTAGCCAATTCTGCACATTTCAGTAGAGAAGATAGACTAAGATGGCCATATAAGCAACCATTCTGTATAAGAGTTTTAAAACACTGGCAGCTCAGTGGTTCTTAACCAACTAACTTTAAAAACACTCTTCACGTGTGATGACATTTTCTTTTAAAGAAACCCAAGATTTACATAAGAAAAACACAAGCAGCATTATTATTAGGTTGTGTAATGTGCTCCACTCCCTTGGTAGAAACTACTATATGTACAAGCCTGGAAGTTTTCCTCTTGGACAAACTTCAACATTTTTTAAGGATGCATAGAAAGCAGATGATTCATAAAAGGTAATGAGTGAAACAAAGTCATCTGCTCAAGCAACATAAATATCCTGTGCGTTTAGGACAAGAAGAAAACAATATTCAACTAAAAGTAAAAGATACAGAACTCAACAGCCTCACAAGAAGAATGTCCCTCTTTCATGTTATACTCTACACTGGAAGAGAGTTCAAACTCGTTATTCAGACATTTTCATGTAATTACTAACAAAACATGGGAGAAATTGCAGGTGTATTTCAAGTATTGATCTAAGAGGTACGGCAGTGGAATAAAATGTAATCATATTTCCTTAGTTATCTGCAGGGTTTACAAATTTTAAATTTATCCTTTAATTGCCTGCATGTTTTATTGTATGTATGCATGTACAGTATTCCAAATTGAAATATTGACACAGCTATTGAAATTGTTTTTATAAAGCCTATATAAACATATCTCAGAAGCCAATTCTATATCAGTGCCACAGACAAAAGACACTGGCAGCATCCTTAATTAAAGCATCTAACACAGAATTAAATAGCAATAGCCAGTGGCTTGAGACAAACATAAACACGAGGGTTGATAGTGATGGCAGGTATCAACTGGGCTTTTTGCTGGGCTCATGAACTCCCTTGTTCTGTTAGCAGCGACTTCTGTATGCAGCTGCCGGGGCAAACTGGACTTTTGTTTCTTCCCCATAACTCAGGATTAAATCATAGTTTAGAATCACATTTTTTGGGAAGGAAACAAATTCCTGCTTACCCAGGCACCTGCATTTCAACATCATGGTGAACTGGAGTTCATTTGAATGTGTCAAAATCAAGGAAGCACTCAGTTGTACACCACAAGCAAGAAGAAACAAGAGTGGCACATTCAAGCAAACTAGATGCATGCCCACCAAGAACAAACACTTATGATACCCAAATGCAGGCTTGAATGGGTAAATTTGACCAGAACATCTGTTTTGTTTTCTTTCAGGTGCTTTGGACTTCTTCCTCGTTTTCCCTCCCTTATAACACAACTATTTGTACATTTGAGAGGGACATTGTTAAGAAAGAACAAATTTATGATCATTGTCAAGTAAACACATTTATTATGGCACAGGCCTTCACGGCCTCAAAGATAAGATGCCAGAAGACTCTTTAGTAGAATGAAATCCGTTCTTCTGGAATTTGTATAGCTAAGGCTTCAGATGTCACCATTTAATGTTTTGTTAAAAAAATCATTTTTATACATATTTGATTTTTTAAGGAATATTGTGACATCTGAATGAAACCCTAACAATACAGATTCTATGTACTGATTTATAGCAATAGTCTCACAATGCAGTGCTTGGAAAATATGAGTGAATACTTTTTGACTAAAAATATGGCAAGTATTAAATCCAAACTTGCTGCTGTCTCCATTTCAAGATTTATAGTTATTACTCCCCAAAAATATTCTATTACTGCAGAATTTTAAAAGCTCAGTGAAAGGCAGGATTTTATGTTTTTAAAAGTCACAGAGGAACAGTAGAGCTTTTAAATACCAGTCTAGATTCTGACCAATGAGACAATCAGCCAAAAAAAGTAAACAATAATAACTCATAAGCACAAGTCATTTTAAAACTATTATCTTCCTGTATGTGTGTCAATTTGTTCTGAACGGAAAGGCCAGAACAGACAAACAGCAGCAGGATTGAGTTATGTGTACAGCTGCCCCAAGTCCAGATGGAATATATTTCCTCATTTTCCTTTTATACCATAATACTTACTCTGAATAGTAATAATAAAAATGCTATATTTCCATTTTCCTCTTCCATGGGAAGTTCCTACTTAAATGGCCACATGCAGTAACATAAGCCATTTTAGCACACATACCTACATACACATGTGTAAAAACGTAGAATCTTAACTGGTTCTGGTGGGTTTTCCGGGCTGTGTGGCCATGGTCTGGTGGATCTTGTTCCTAATGTTTCGCCTGCATCTGTGCCTGCCTTCTTCAGAGATGTATCACAGAGGAAAGTCTGTGAAACAGACTTTTCTCTGTGATACACCTCTGAAGATGGCAGCCACAGATGCAGGCGAAACATTAGGAACAAGATCCACCAGACCACGGCCACACAGCCCGGAAAACCCACCAGAACCAGTTGAATCCGGCCGTGAAAGCCTTCAACAATACTTAGAATCGTAATTATTAATTGATCTATGCCCCGCCTTTCTGCTTGGTTCAAGTTTAGGCAGTGCTTCTCATTTCTGAATGAATAAGACTGCAAAAGAATTCTAACCTGAATCAAAGTCTTCTGCTCCATATTTTATGATGTGCCAGGAAAAGAATCCTGATGGCAACAACGAAATAACAAATTTTGCCTGCAATGGCTAGAAAAGGTAAGTGGTTTGTAGCCCTACTGCTACCAAAAAATATAAAACTGTTAATTTGTAGCAGTTTTTAAATCACTTTTGAAGTTTTAAATGTTGAATTGGTTTTTTTTAATTAGCTGCAAAATATTTTAACCCTGCAGATTACAAAGAAGTATCTCTACAGTCTACACAACCACACAAAACTGCTTCTTCCACATTTGTCTGAACACTGCTGTCCCTGAAAGAAGCCTTTGCAGACCACCGAATCACACTGAATTTCTGGGATTGAAAGGAGGCAAATGATGTGATGTTCCTCTATTCTTTTGCATTTTATCCTTTTAATTCTCTTCCATCATTGTCATTTATTAACATAAATGGTGTGTGTGTGCGGGGGGGGGGGGGGGGGGGGAATGCCAGTGAACAAGAAACAGAAACTGCTGTTTACTGAGTACAACTCATATCTGAATATCTGCCCTTTCAGGAGTGAGATATTGACCTAAAATATCTACTTGCGACCAGCAGTCCTTAAAGTACACACCATTATCCCCTGATCTGGAGTGAAGTAATGAGCAAAAAATGAGAATCACCCCTCAAAATAATTTTTGGAAAACAAATCTTCCAGGTTTCTTTGTCTCTTCATGTGGAATTTCTTGGGGGGGGGGCATATCTAACCAGACAAGACGGCACAGAGAAGATGTGAGAGCACAAAAGAGCCAGTGAGATATGAATAGCCTTGCTTCTTCCAGCAGGAGCTCATACAACTACCAATGGTTCCTTAAAAGCAATTATTTTGTTAGCCATCAAGTAAGTAAATATAAAAGCGAAGGTATCCTATTATAAACAGACTAATCCAATCTGTACAGCAAGCCTTTTAACAATAGATAATGGTGTTAAGAGGTACGTGATTGATTGCCTTAAGAAAAAGAGGCAGACAGAGAGTCAGCTCACCTTGAGTTTGCAAATTTCTGCAGAAAGCAGACCATTTCTAGCTACTCACCAAAGCTTTCCAAAGTGATATTCAAGATACTGGACTCTGATTTTATTCACTGGTCAACCGCACTATAGTTTATTATGTACTTCACGTTTGACTGTCATATGATCTTATCCAATCTAAGTTTTAGAATGGGAACAGACTATATACATGCAGATGTGTTTAATATATCTTATTGGAAGTATTGGAAAATAGTTCAATGGTAGGACAGATCTCAGTGATTGTACACAACCTCAGAATTGAGGATTTTAAGGGTATCAGATGTTAAACTGAAGGGAACAATTTAGGGCCTGCAGGATTGCTGAAGAAAGATAAGAAAGGAAGTCAGTGTGCATATAAGGGGCCAGAGGGAAGACCAAAGGGTAAAATATTTGCATATAATATTCTTGTAATGTCATTTTTAGACAGGAACTTTAGAATGCAATCTCAGTCCCTTGAAGTTAACAGTCTTCTTTCAGTACATCTCACTGTCACTTTTATGTCATCTTTGCATGTGCTAAGGTAGGTCTCGGGAAAGGTGAAAGCAAATGTCCTATCTTGTATCATAGCCCAAGTCTCTAATTCACCAATATTTCTGTAACCGCAGTAATTCGCACAGTATGTTTTATACTGAAATAAATCTCTCAGAATATCATGCTATAAACTCTCCAGCAGGATGGCACTCTCTTTTTACTTGCTGTTCTATGCACAGTGCACAATATTTTCTGCTATATTGTCAAGGGAGGGGGGGTAAGTGCTTGTCAAATGGGTAAAGGAGTGGTGTCCTGGTCAGAATGTCAGACTTAGGCTGAAAAGACCTCTGTTTAAATTGCTACTCAGTCATGAAGCTGACTGTGTGACTTCTGGCCAGACAATTTGTCTCTGGGGATAATAGAGAGGACAGAAAAAGTTCTTTTTTGTTCCTCTGAGGAAAGATGGGATAAAATATGATAGTTAGAAATCTTTGTATCCAGTGTGCTGATATAATAGCATGATATTACAGTGAATTAACTATCAAAGCTAAAAGTACCTCAATGGAAAGTGGAAGCTGGCTGGATATATCCAGGGTCAAAACATAATCCTTAGTTAGGGATTCTAAAGTCTTCTAAACCAAGCAGCAAAAGACCAAGAATACATCCTTTCACAGAAAAATATATGAGCTATCAGCCTGAGATCAAACCCACGCTACCCCAACTATGAAAGTGATTCAAGTCACACCAAAACATCAACTCTAAAAATCCCATCTCAGAGCACAATTAAAGAATTCAAGCTTTCTTTTTCTTTTTTGAAGTTCCACTGATGCCAAGCCCTTAGAACATTTAACTCTTGTTGGATTAAGTCACTATTCTACAGAAGCTGATTCATTTTGGAAGTATTCATAACTTTACTTGCTATTCTAGGTCTGGATCAAAATAAGAGCGTCTTGTGGCTCCTTAAAAACTGACAGATATATTATGTCATAAACACTGGGAACTAAAACTCAATTTATCAGATATTTTCTTCTCCAAGAAAGTTTATGTCAAAATAAATCTGTTCATCTTGAAGGTTCCACAAGACTAGTCAAGACACTGGGAGGTCCATGAATTGATATTCTGAATGTGTAAAAAAACTGGCACATAGCAACCATTACTTACCATGTTAGGGGGAATATATACACTTTCCTCAGCAAGACAAATAACAAGTGGGGTGAAGGATCTTTGAGGTTGAGGAAAATGGTGTTTATGTGTGTGTCTAACTCAGAGTTCTCTATTTATTCACTTGCCAAACCATCTCACCCTGTTTAAAAGTCTTGAGTATGAAATTTGTACCTTTTCCTTTTACCCATGGGGATGGAAACATCATCTCTAAGTATTTCTGCAACCCCTTCCCCCTTTTTCATCTATAAGTTATTACCACAAAAATATAAATTCCATCAAAACTGTAACTGCTGTGATAAATCTAATCATTCTCCACTTCTTTCTCCTGCATACACATCATGGATCCAGGAGAAATTGCACTTATGAAGCACCATACACCTTAACTGAATTGTGAGCTAGATGGCCATATCATTCCCATAATTTTTGGAAGCTCCAGGATTAGGCAATTTACTCTTCACAATCTTCATCACATAAATATATATCAGATTTTCTTGAATGATATCAGCAAATTGTTGTTTTTTTCTAAATAAATATATAATATTTGGACTCCAGCACAGTTTACACTTTTTCTGCCAGAGAAAAATGGCAGTTGGCCATGTATTCCAGGGGTTTCCCAGACTTGTTGAGCCTGTGAGCATCTTTGGAATTCTGACAGAGTGGTGGTTGCAACTACAAAATGGCCACCACAAGAGGCAAAATGGCTACCACACATACCTAGGAAGTCCAAGAGTGAGGACCAGAGGAGTAATTTTTAAAAAATGCACTTGCAATGAAGAACAAAAGCAAAAAAATCAGCATTGTGGAGGCAACGGCCACAGAAGCAACATTATTTTAATCTACACAGCCAATTCAATCTCCTGTGGCCAATCAGAAGTTCTGCTGGGCAGGAGTCACACTGAGCCCACACATTTTCTAAAATCAGCTGGAGAGGGCCAGAAAAGGTCCAGGAAGAAGAAAGACTTCCATGGGTTTGTACTGATCATGTTTGAATACAATCTTCTGATGGTTTGTTAAGATAGTTAAGTTGAGTTACCTTCAGTCTTCGATGTATCACATATGCCCAAAAGCTGCAACACTTATTCAATTCACATGTCTGAAATACAATTAAAAAGTGAGCCAAACATTTTATTGTAGATCTGTTAACTCACCATTAAATTTTCCATGTAAAGCCTGCAAAAATAATTACCTGAAGAATTTCCTTGAGAGTATACACAGCTGGAGGAAAATACGAATCTGAAACTTGCTCACTCTCATTAGCATTGATGTGGTCAGGAGGAGTAGCAAGAATGTAACAGAAACTAGGAGGGGGCAGGTTCAATGCAGTCTGTTTAAAATAAGGCAATCAAAATATATATGGTTATAAAAAGTGAATGCTTCATGTTATATTTCTAGAGAGGTCGTCATCAAATTGGAAATGAATGTTTAAATAAATTAATTTTAAAGAGAGCAAGGGTTAGAAGGACTTGGGTTGCTCTGTCTTCCCCTGGTTCCCCCTCCAAGGAGAGGTGTACTTATCAACTAGAAGGATACTAAATACAGGATCTTCCCTGAATTTAGGAAATGAAATGTTTTTATGGGGAATGCAGGAAAGCTAAGTACACAGTTTTGAAGTCTATCAATTTTCTCTCCAGGAAGAATCCTAGTAGAGGCAAGGAGAAGCAACATATGGACAGCCCTCTCCCCATTTTGTAGTAGCAGGACTTTCTCCAAATACTGGAAGACTGACTCTCTTGGCAAGATTAGGAATAATATTTTATTTGTAATTTGCTCGGTGGCTACACCTAAGAATCTGTGTCAAAAGAAAACATACCTAAGCACAATCAACAGTTCCTAAAAGTTGTTTTTGTCAAGGCAGCCACTGTGGAAATTGATTCCATTATTTTCATGACTTAGAATGATTTCTCTGACATTTAAGAATTTTAGCATGTGGGTGAATTTGACAATAAACAGATGAAGCCGCGTCACTGAGAAACATACATGCTGCCAAATTAAATCTTGGGCAGCGAGAGGATAATAGAGAACATGCATAATGGGAACACCAAGCAATGTGACTGATTCTCTCTGTTACAATGAGATCAACCCTTCTATTTAAAAGATAATAAATGTCACCTTTACAAACTCTAGAGCTTTCAGTATTAGACATTTTTTTAGTGCCACCAAAGTTATACAATTCATTTCAGGAGTTGTTGCTTGAAAGTCCCTAGAAATCCTAACAGAAGTAGGATTAACAGAATCAGTTGTTCAACTATTAATTTTTTTGCTCTTATTTTCAAGGATAATGTCAAACCAAACTTGGATTACTTTCAAATGTTTCTAGCAGATAGGCTGGTTTCTGATCCATCATGGATGTTTCCAAGAACAATTACATTAGCTTAAAGATGTTAATTTAAATGTAAAATAATGTGGACTATTCAGAAACATTTGTATTAATGAAAATATGGAGATGACAATAGATTCCCAGGAACTGGCAGTAATAAAAATAAGATATGGCTTAGGGATTAAACAACTGGCATAGCATAGCACAAGTCACCCAATATAGTGCTCAGGGGCACTGTGGAACCTGCTGACATTTCTCCTGGTGCTCACAAACGATTTTTAGAAAGCAGTGTGGTCAGGTGGGGCTTTTTTCCCAGCAAACCATCTGACTAGCCATAGAAATCTGATTGCCTGCACAGATTTGTAAAGACATTGCTTTGGCAGTAGCTGCCACTACAATCCAAGAATCCCGAGGCGTAGCTGGGCCAGATTGCGCCCGGTGCGCACTCTGGCTTTTTCGCCCCCCGCGGCACCCCCCCGGCGCCCCCCCCACCACTTACTTTAGGAAACCGAGCAGGCTGGAGGCCTGTTCTGGTAAGAACTACATTTCCCAGGGTCTCCTGGGAAATGTAGTTCCCACACAGGCAAGCCTGTTGTCCAGCCTGCTCGGTTTCCTAAAGTAAGTGTGGGGGGGCGCTGTGGGGGGGAATCACGCACCCCCCCCCGTGGCACCTCCCCCCACACTTACTTTAGGAAACTGAGTAGGCAGGAGAACAGGCCTTCCTGTTCTGGTGAGAACTACATTTCCCAGGTCCCCTGGGAAATGTAGTTCCAACCAGAACAGGCAGGCCTGTTCTCCAGCCAGCTTGGTTTCCTAAAGTAAGTGTGGTGGGAGCACCGCAGGGGCTGGGGGCACCACAGGGGGCGCAGGGGAAGAGGGGGGTGGGGGATTTTGCCCCCCCATGTGACCCAAATCCGTGCACTCGGTGTGTGGCGCACACCCCCGTCCCCTGGTAGCTTCGCCGCTGCAAGAATCTTCAATGTGTTACTGCAGCCATTTTGTGGCTGGTTCCGCCTCCCATGGCAGTCATTTTATAGAAGCCACTTTGTGGCTGTGGCCATCATATTGTATGAAAATTCCAGAAGTGCCCGCAGACTCAAAAATATGGATTTATGGTGACTTGACATCATTAGCATGGCATGCATTTCATGGATAAACTACCATGGTACTGAGTCTAGAAAACATGTTTGCATTCCAGTGAAAAGGACGAAATATTTGGGGCTTTGTGCTGCTTAGGAAAGTCAGTGTGTTTGGGGATTCCCTTTTCACAGATGACTTAATGGGTGAGGATTCTGTTAGCAGCCAGAGAGGTGGGAGGACAGTTGTGGTTAGCAAGTTGTCCTATATCAATAGGGAAGAAAACAGGGTTGCACTTACCAGAAACCTATGGGACCGCACCTGTACAAGCTTGCCACAGAGCTCATTTCCAAAGCATTTGTTCAATCATTAGTTCCTGAGTATTCCATGCCCATATCCTGCAGTAACTGAGCTTGCTATTCTCCCATGTGGGTCTACACCACAGGTGTCCAACTCTGGCACTACAGATGTTCATGGACTACAATTCAGGGGCTGATGGGAAATGTAGTCCATGAACATCTGAAGTGCCAGAGTTGGACACCCCTGGTTTGCACAGAAGCCATGAAGATGAAAACAGGATTGCATTTTCCTGCAACTGTTGTTCATTGAGACACATCCCTCCTTCCTTCTCAGCTATGAGATCCTCTGCCACAGGTTCATGCTCCACAGTGGTGAAAAGAGGACTGAGGGAAGGAGCATTCTCTCTGCCTCTTTCCCAAGCCAGTTTGGATGGGAAAAAACTCCAAGGCACATCAAAGGGAGGGGGAACACTCTGAATATTCTATATAGAAAAGTTTTGGAACTGAGCTCCACAGTAGGCCTGAGCAAACCCAGTGCTATGTGTACCTGTACAGGAGGCATGAGGATGCAAAAATAATGTATAACTCAGGTAAAATTTTGTATTTCAGTGCCTCTCTGTTTAGGACAGGTGTCCCTAGCCTTTTACAGTCAGTAGGCACCTTTGAATTCTGACAGTGGTGGGTGCAGCTGCCAAATGGCTACCCTAAAATGGCTCCTAAAGGACACAGAACCAGCCACAAAATGGTCCTTGTACTGCTGCAGCTGCTGACAAACAACCGTTTTAAAAATGTGCCCAACCAATCAAATCTCCAAAGGCCAATCTGAACCCTTGCTGAGCAAAAGCTCTATTTGACCTCACACTCTTTCTAAAAACACTTGGGAGGGCACCAGGAAAGTTGCTGGTGGGCACCATGGTGCCTCCTGCCATCAATCATGGATCAGAATTCCAAAGAAGTTATTTAAGGTTCCACAAGGCTCTTCTTTGCTTTCACAGCAATAGTTTAAGATGGTTACCTCACCAGAAATCCTGTTCTTGAGGACTGAGAAAAACAAAATAGGCCATAGAAACATCAAGTGGAAACCAGAAGGCATATAACAAATATTCTTACCTTATAAAATATGAATGCTTAATCAGAGAGAGGATTGTTCTCTTTTATAAAAATAGTATCTTACCGTGTGATTCTCTTGACTATGACCAGGAACTTTTAGAGGTGACACTGGAGGCCACAAGCTGTCTATTAGGCTAAAAAGTCCTGCATTTCTAGGAAAATCAAGCACACACAAGCAAAATACATGAAGTGTGAAATCTAGGTTTAGGATGCTTTATTCAATACAATAAAACAACCCAGTATTATGAAAGGAAATTCATTTAGTTTCTCATTGAATTCTACATTTTAGTTGTCCTTATTAAATCTCACTTTGTATATTAGCAGAAGATGAAACATACTGATTCTTAAGCATTGCACTAATTTATTATGTTTTTATCACATATTACACTACATTAATTATAACATATATATAATTAGATCTTATTTAAAGGCAGCATTTGTTAAAAATGCATACTTGTGACATTCAGCAAGGTCACAACCCTAATGAACAACAATTAACATATATTTTATTTATTGAAATATTTGTATCATAACCTTCCCCATGACTGAAGTCAGCCATGAAAGGTGCTGAAGTTGTCCTGTCTCCAAAGAGATTTTGTGCCTTGCTTCACAGCAATATGATTTCAACCCATGACTCCCAAAGAATCTCTCTCACTATATTCATTTATAAAAGGTAACAAAAATCCTATCTAATTGTTCTGTATTGTAGGAAAGTAAATTAGTGAAGCTTGCATCAGAATGTGAATCTTGCTAGAGAAAGTAATGGACACTGGGATACAGAAGTCTAAAAACAGAGATAGACATGCTGGTATCGAGTGGAGAAAGCTAAGGAGTATTAGCCAATTCACATGTTACAACAGCAACATGGTCACTATAGCCTCACAGCTGGATCTGATACCCCTCTGGCAATGTCTACCTGGAGGAACCATGTGGACTAGGCCAAGGATGTGGCTCCTTCTCCTGCCAGTACCAGAGAAAGGCCTTGTTGACTTGGGAGGAAACAACACTATTCATTCCATTCAAATGTTTCCTCTTTATAGACATTACTGAAGCAGCAGTGGGTAAAGCCTCAGAGATTGTTTCGTACCACAAGGCAATAACAGGATGACAAGCAATGACAGAGACATGGACAGTGTTCAATAGAAGAACAAAGTTTAAAGCAGATTTATTTCTTTAAATAATTTATACCCCTGCTTTTCTCCCCACAGTGGGAATCCAAATAGACTTACACTGTTCACCTCTCCTCCATTTTATCTACACAACAACCCTGTGAGGTAGGTTAGGCTGAGAGTGTGCAACTAGCCCAAGGTCACCCAGCAAGCTTCTGTAGCACAAGTGGGAATGTAAAAAACAACAGCACACCAGTGAATAGATTAAAGGACAGGAGAATATTAGTACAGTGACAAAAATGTTAACACAGATATTTTGAATTAACTAAAAAGGAAAGAAGAGTTGTGGGAAAGTCCAGGAAACAGCAGGCTGCAAAGCATATAGAAGCGGTTCGCTGGGTTTGGGGTGGAAGGTTATTATATACTAAGTTGAAACAGCAGCTCTTAGAGATGTCTACTGCTAGAGGACAACGGTAAAGGGGAAAGTTAGTTGTATGGCTATGAAATAGTACTACTCTCAATAGTTATCATAAAATGGGGGCGTAATAAAGGACATTCAGCTTGTGTGATGACTCAAGAGAAAGTATCAGAAATTCAGGACCAGTGGGAAATAGGTGATCAAGAGTGCAAAAACAAATTCAACCAGAGCACATGGGCAGCTGAAGGTCTGATCATTAATAAAAGTACACAGAGAGAGTGTACAGTGAAAGTGTAGCAGTATTCAGCTGAAGGTGTAATGACTGAGTACAGTTCTGGTCAACCCCAAACTCAAAACAGAATAGCACAACCATATAGATAAGAGTGCCAGCAAAGGTGTCTATGGTCACCATATTGAGGATCCCTGGTTCAGATTTAAAAAAATATTTTCTGAAGGTATTAATTCTCACCTTCCTCTGGTGGCTCTGTGCAGAACTTTCATACCAGATACATTACAGTATTTTCCTTCCCACTTTTTGCTGTATTCTCCAATGCTTTCTAGAGACGAAGATAAGATCTGAAACTGAACCTCACTGAACATCCCATAAGTATCTTGAACAAGGAGACACAATCTGTGAAAGAGTGTATAAAATTATCTCATTAGCAGCATGCACATCAAAGTTCTTCAATACTTTGGAATTAATTTTTTCCACTGAGGATTTGCTTTACTGCTGGCTCTATTGTTGAATCCTCAATGTTTTACAACTGGCAACCTTCTCCTTTATTGTAGGTATACACTTAAAGGGATATTCCCTATGAAAGCCAGAAGATGTCTCTGCTCAAGACCTTACAGAGCTGATACCGGTCAGTAGAGTAAGTGCTGGACTGGAAGGCAACTTCATACATATATAGATAAGAATTTCATGTGCTAATTTGAATATGAGCCAGTGTTTAGGCTATAGACCTCTATCCCTTAAAGGTATATTTTTCAAGAATATACCTTAAAAGCAACAGTTCCTAGAATTTGTTTGCTCAGTGACCTGGTCAGAGTGAGTTCCAACTTTCTTCAGATACTTGGGGCTCACATACATATGCCCTACACATGACTCGTGTTCAAGACTAAAAACAAACAAAAGACTGTTCCCAAAATTTGCAGCTCCCCCATGCTGTCCAGAAGAAACTTGAAAGATCGTGTATTATTCCATAGAGTACTTTTAATGTAATGAAACAATGTAATAATTTGGGTGCTGTGTGGTTTCTGGGCTGTATGGCCGTGTTCTAGCAGCATTCTCTCCTGACGTTTCGCCTGCATCTGTGGCTGGCATCTTCAGAGGATCCTCTGAAGATATGCACCGAGGGCCACAAATCCCAAATAGCGTCGAGCATGCTGCGTAGAACAACCCTAACCCAGGCTCCACCACACAACACCAATATTCCGGCCGTGAAAGCCTTCAACAATACAATGTAATAATTAACCAATTCACTGCTGCCAAGCAAAAACATAAAACAAAAGCAAATTCCCTTATCTTATCTAGCTGGGTAATAAGAATGTACACATATATATCAAGTTGATACTGGGATAAAAAGGGGCAAAAGATACTGCAAAAGAAGGCAGGCCATTTGGCTCAAATAGAGAACCATAACTGTTGAGCATGGGCTATATGGCAACAAAGTTTACACTGTGGCATATTGTTTGTAATAGGCAAGTGTATGGTTCTTTCAAAACAAGGATAAGTTCCCACAGCATGTCTACACAGTTCCTCAGAAGTGTGCAACCTTCACAAAATGGCACCCTGGGCAAGTACTGAAATTGTGCCCCTCCAAATTGCACCCTCCCCCAAAATCATGCCCCTGGGAAGGATGCAGGGAAAGGGTGTCTTCAACCTGTTGCCTGTGGCAGTCAGAGCTGGTGTGTAGGGGCGCAGGGGGGCGGGGAGAGGCAACTGAATGAACCCCCCTGTGACTCTCACAAGTGGTGCCTCTGCCCCTCTAGGTATGCTACTGTTCCTCAGCTGACTGCATTGTAAGTCCATAGATACAGAGAGCCACAGGAGGATAGTGCCCTGCTCAGAAACATGCCTGGTCCACACTTGAAAAAGAGGCATAATTGTAGATATGTTTACATTTTTAAATATCTAGAGATTTTAGGGGTGGAGCCTAAGGAGGGTGGAGTTTGTGGAGGGAAGGGACTTCAATGAGGTATAATACCATAGAGTCCACCTTCCAAAGTAGCCATTTTCTCAAGGTGAACTGATCTCTGTCACCTGGAGATCAGTTGTAATAGTGCAAGACTGAAGTGTAATAGTGCAAGACTGTTGAAACCCCAGAACCTCTCATTACAGTAAAACAACTACTTCAGTGTAAAAGACCAAAGGACCTAGGAGGCATAACACCTAAGCAAACTCCCCTACTCTCACTGAAGAAAAATAAGGTCTTTGGGAGAATCTAAACAAATCTCAACCAAGAATTATTCCTTCTCTGGATGCCAAGACTATAAACACTCCAGACATGTGCAAACTGCTTTCCTCTTACCACACAGTAAACACATACTTCTGCTTACCTAGTAATAGAGGAGTTTTTCTAGGTTGGAGGAAAGCAATTTGCAGGCAGATCTAATTTAGGAATTTCTGATTCATTACCATCTTCCTCATTCAGGGGTGGACTAGGAGGCCAAAACAGCCTTGGAAAGAACCATGCTCCCTCCCCACCACACCCCTCCCCCGAGAGAGGGACGACAGGGCCAGGTAGGCCACACACATATGGAACCCTGCTTTGCTGCAGCATTACCACTGAGTGCGTGGGCAGTTGACCAGGCCAGCAGCAGCTGCCACAGGATTCAGCCAAACCAAGGAGTGGCCCACACAATATGCCTGGCAGTGGCCTTGTGCTCATCTTTAAGGATCTCCTCACTACCTGGCCAGCCAGGCTGAAGGGGGAGGGCTCTGGAGATGCAGCTCCCAGTCCATCAGCCCTGAAACTTTTTCCACTGGTCATAATGGCCAATCTGTCACTGCTTCCACTGTCAACTTCAACAGTTCTGAATCTTTTTTTGGCCAACTTTATGACCTGCAAAATCTTGAGACAATATATAAGTAGATTTAATTTTATCAACCAAAGATTGACAGTATAATTAAAAAGCAATTCAGTTTTCCTGGATAGCTGATGACATGCCAAATTACAGGCAGATGGCTTAGATGAAGACAGTTCTGCATGCCTGCTCATAGTAAATATTTTACATGTAAATGGAGATGGGAGGCTAACAGCTTAAGCATATTTTACTTTTAGTGAAGTTAAATTTCTACACTTTCCTTAAGTCTCCTAAATAGCCCATCATTTCAAAGTTGAAGGATTGTGACTATACACAGATACCACATGGCACATACATAAATGTATTTCTTTATTTACAAAATTTATATTCTACCTTTCTATCCAATCAAGGCCATCAAGGCAGCTAACAAAAAGAGAATATTATAAAAACCGGTCAGCAGACAAATTAAAATTAAAATATATGTGTAAAAACAAAGAAAACATTTAAAACTCAAGGCAGGAGGAGGGGTTACTGAAAGAATGCCAGATGAAACAAAAAAAAAGTTGGATTACTGCAATATCTTCTACATGGAGCTGTGTTCAAAGACAACCCAGAAACTGGTTCAGGATGCAGCAGCCTGACTATGTCAAGGGCTAGCTGCCAGGAACATATATTGTACATTTTGAAGCAGCTACATTGGCTGCCAATCTGTTTCCAAGTTGAATTCAAGGTGGTGGTTATGACCTTAAAGCCCTTCATGACCTGGAACCCACATATTTGAAGGACCATCTCCTTTCATATGTCCCTGTGTGTCAACAACGGTAATCAGGCAGCCATCTGTGGTGCCATGACAGAGAAGACCCTCAATGTGTAGAACTATTACTAATACTGCTATTCAGTGTAATAGCCAGATTCATAAGAACATAAGAACAAGCCAGCTGGATCAGACCAGAGTCCATCTAGTCCAGCTCTCTGCTACTTGCAGTGGCCCACCAGGTGCCTTTGGGAGCTCACATGTAGGATGTGAACGCAATGGCCTTCTGCGGCTGTTGCTCCCGATCACCTGGTCTGTTAAAGGCATTGCAATCTCAGATCAAGGAGGATCAAGATTGGTAGCCATAGAAATGCAGAGCTTCTCCTCCATAAATCTGTCCAAGCCCCTTTTAAAGCTATCCAGGTTAGTGGCCATCACCACCTCCTGTGGCAGCATATTCCAAACACCAATCACACGTTGCGTGAAGAAGTGTTTCCTTTTATTAGTTTTAAGGTAGAATTATTCCATCCTGTGACATCACTGGTCATAACTGATAACATAATCAGGCCATGCCCAATGAGTCTCAGCATTTGAGATGACAGGGACCTGGCAACCCTCTCTTCCACCCAGTGTTTACAGGTCCCATCACCACAACACTTTAGGTTAATGGACAGCTGCCTTATAAAAACTGTAGATCAGTTGCAACAGATCCACAATGAATGAGTTGCAGTGAAGTAGCTCTATATAAACTTTCTGCCTTTGTTTCCGCACATGTTACTAAATAGCTGTAGGCTGTTTCAAACACTTTGGAGATACATAATCACACAAGATTACTATGGTCTAGAGATGGGGGATGCTTGCATGCTAGCATTCTGGCTAGTATTAACAATAGCTGACATCCATACTGGCATAACCCTGAGCCACAGTTAAAGCTGGCAGAATGAATCCAGAAGAGAAGGGCAATCGCTTCCAACAAAATAAAGAGAGCATCTTTTCCTTTGATGTGAGAAATAAAGAATATTCTACTTATGCTTCAGGGAACACCAAGAGACTCTGTTTTTTCTCCCATAAGTTAAGGAGCTCATGTGATGCTTTGCTGCCAATACTGATTCATACTGTGTTGAGGTTCCCCACATGAAACAAAGCTCACTGCAATAATCATCCAATCAGTTAGAAGCTATTACTACATTTCAATGTTTGAAAGGTAGTCAACAAATCCTGATTCACAGGAAACAGCATAACATCCAGACTCTGCTGCTGGGGGATGGGAGGGAAGCAGGGCAGCAGGAGGTATCACCCCTCTAATATCAAAAGCTGATGGGCAGGTGACTCTTGTTACGACAGTGAAACCCACAGACAAGGTAAGAGTTGCCTCATGTTGGTGAATTTCCCAAGCATAAAGAAAATCAGTACATGATATATTTTTAAAAGAAAGAGAAAAAAGCCTTCTCCAAAAGATCAGCCTGATGGTGTCTGAGCATGCATAAGGAGGCACAGAATACTGAGGAAAGCTGAACAGCAGCGCAGGAAAGGTAAAGAAGATAAAGTGGGTGGAAGGAATTCAACCCCGTAACAGCTATCAGCAGATAAGGTAGGATTGGGAGCTATTTGCTTCTGGGCCTGATTCAAAATGCTGGTTATTAGGCCATCACAGCTTAGAGACCCAGACAGCGGTGGGATACAAAATTTTTAATAACAGGTTCTGATGGTGGTGGGATTCAAACAGTGGCGCCGCCACACACACGCACCTCCAGTCCCTATTGGGCAGGGAGGTTGCTTTAGTAACCCCTTCTCGGCACTCAGAAAAAATTAGTAACCACTTCTAGAGAAGTGGTGAGAACTGGTTGGATCCCACCTCTGGACCCAGTACTTACTGAAATACTCCCACTATTCAGACAGCCTTCTCCCTGTGTCATCCCAACCCAGGAGATGCAACAATTGCTTTCATTTTACTTATGTACACAAAGGTGTGTAAGACCGTCTAGACCTATTTCAGAGTGTGTTTTGTGGAGGGTAAACTGTTTTGGCAGATCTGGCAATTTTTTTTCTTGTGCATTGTTTTTACTGTGCTCATGGACAATTATGTTGTTTTTAGTGTTTTGGCATTTTGTTGCTTTGGTACTGTAGCTTAAGGAGACACAGTGGAATTGGAATACCTGAAACAAATGGAGGAGATTTGAGTCAAGGGAAGTTTTTTCAACCTTATTTCCCTTCTGCTGTGTTTCCAAATGCTTTCAACTTGTGCTCTGAATGCATCTAATGTCTGTCTATACTTTCCTTCAAGCTGACTCTGTCATGCTTGGCCCAGATCCAGCAGAGAACTTTTCAGCTTGAGAAAAACTGCCATCGTGGAGCTGCTGCAAGCAGAAAGAAGGAAAGAAGGAAAGACAGGCACAGCAAAACAAGCCAGAAAGAAAGGCAGAACTTGTCCTTGCAGCAAGAAATTACAACTTGGGATGTTCCTGTCCCTACCTAAGCATTACATATCCAGCAGGTTGTCCTGCAGGCAGGTACCAAAGGATAAGAGGACCTGAACACTAACTTTAAAAAGCGGGGGTAGAAATATAAATAAATAAATAAAGCTGTCATTAGAGACAATTCATTAGTGGTAAGGGAACATCCTTCAGGGTAATGGAAGCCTACTCCTAGATCAACATCAAAACAGGTGGAAGCTGTCCTGGGGTAAAACTGATGTTTCCCGCAATTAGCGCTGCAAAAACATGTGCAGATGCCCCAAGACAAAAAGAGAGGTTTAGGTGTGTATATACCACTAGAGAGGACATGAAGATGAGAGTGTGAGAAAAGATTAATGAAAAGCTCACACATGATTCACTGGGAAGAGCAAAAAAGCAGTGGGCAGGAAGCGATAAGAAATAAGGTAAAGATTAAAAAATTTTATCTTCCTCCTCCTCCTCACTGCAGTGGCTTTGTTCCTCCTGAGGTGGTAAACTTGTGCCTGGCATGTACCTTTTCAGACTGCAGACGGCAGCTTACATGAGGGAATGCTCTTCAGCATCAAAAAGAAATTCTTACACCTTAAAGCTACCATTGTCAAGAAGTCTTGGCTAGTTCTCACTGACATGCCAGCTTGCGAGGGGGATATGGATATGTATTCAATCATGTGGGTCCCCACCTGCAGTCAGAAATGGTAGACTTCATACACAGTTCACCAACCTCAGTGAGAACTAGGCTACAGTGACTATTATTTTAAAGCTTGGGAATATTCTGTTAATTTCCTAAAAGAGCTGCAGGCAGGGGAGAGGGAAGGTGAGGCCAATTACTTTGCATTATTTTATGAGTGTGGTGGTAATGCTTATATCTACTTATTTCTCAGTGGGTATTTGGAAATGATTGTGGTATTATGCCATCATGCCCCCTCCTAGTTAGTCATCCTTCCTGAGAAAGGAGGAAAAGGATTTGCATTTGTACATACAAACTCTAAAACATGGTTGGAGGCTGTGGGTGTCTTTGTATCTTTTGATCCCCCAAGGAATAGGACTAAACAACAGTCCACAAGATCAACAGATGCAACTTAAAAAAATGACCTGATGATGAGAACAGCAGCACCATTGCTGCAGGACAATGGCAGACATAAGGCAGACTGTAGCAAAGAGAACAGGAGGTTGGCACTACTCTTGCCCTCACACTACAGAGAGGAAGAAGAATAGGGAGAATATGTGTTATTGAGAAAGGACAATAATTTTTCAGCTTTCAGCCAATTTATTTGTTAAATGGTGACAAGTAGGATGAGAAAGAAAGGCAGAAGTTTGCAGTCTGTCTGTCTGTCTCTCTCATTCTATTTATAGGGCCCTCTTCCCCTTACGGGCTCAGGGCAGTTTTCAGCATAAAACACAACAATAAATTTGATATATAATTTATCCAAATGGTGTAACAATAATGAAAACATTTATAGCAGTTTGAAATGAAAAATAAACAGAATAATTTCAAGAGGTATGTTTCAGAATTTTACAAGTGCCTGCTTCATCCTCTGCTAATTCACTGCAAATCAACAAAAGATGAAGGGCACAGAAGTTTCCATTGCATATACTTTTCTCTTTGATGCAAAGTGAGTTGCTTATAAAAAGAAAGCGCCTAAAGAAGCAAGATGTGGGATGAAGAAGCCTGGGTGAGCACCTCTGATCCAGCAACAACTGTTTCAGCAAATGTGATCACAGTACAAAAAAAAAAACCCACTAAGCGCTGGCTAGTAGTCCCACTCTACCTGCTCTCCTTTATTTGGATGAGCAAAATTTTTGGATCATATGAAGCATGCTCTTGCTATTCAGAATCTCTCCCATGTGATCGAATAAGAAATCTACTGAAGACACACGCCTAGAATCACATGAGCTTCTGGAAAGATCTGTCCTTTCTTCTTCTAGCAAAAGTGGAGAGGCAGACATACAGGCACAGATAGACTGCACAGATACCCAAACTGAGCACTTGCATAGATAAAATTTGCTGTTCCTGTATTTAGTGTAAATTCATTTGTTTTGTAAAGTTCTACAAAACAACTCACATCTCTGCCCTATAATTTACTCTGCTAAATCACTGCAGTACAGCACTGGCCCTTCCGCTATGCAGAATAGTGCTCTTTCAATCCGTTTTCACAATTGTTTGAAAGTGAATTTTGCTGTTCCGCACAGTAAAATCCAGCTGCAAAGTGCATTGACCATGAATTGAAAGTGGATTATTCTGCATGTGTGGAAGGGACCATAGTCTGATATTTATGGCAACATTTGCTCATCCAAGACAGTGATCTACTGATTGTGTCTGCTCCTTGGGAAGAATTTGTGCACATGCATTCCTGGCAGGGGGCAAAGCATGAGGAGACACAGGCATACAGGTATTCAGGATCTCTGTACGCCATTCTCTGAATCAAAACAGGCACCGCATTGTGCCTACACAGCAACTTGTCTGGTCAAGTCTTGAGGTGGAGCACTTTAAGTTCTACTGGTGTGGCTTAGAATGAAATAGCAACTTTTGAAACTCCACCCAAACTGGATTAAACTTATCTGAACCTCTCAAATGCAAACAAAAGCCCTCCACCCATTGTGAATATTATCTTTAATGCAATCAGAACTGGAGAGATAGCTGTGCAGGCTTTAAAGGACACAATACTCAGCCTATATTCATTAAAGGGGTTCTTTTATGTAAAAGCCCATATTTAAACAACTAAAAAAGTGGCCAAATTCTATTTTTAAAAATGCATCAGTCTTATAGTATTTCCACAATCTTGCAGCCTCCAGTGCAGTTGTCATGAACTCTTTCACAATACTTTTAGCCACAATGAAGAAGTCTCTACCAATACAAAACCTGAGCACTATTAATCAAAATTAAAACTTACACAGTTTATCAATGAATGTTCTCTGTGATTAGCAAATGTGTTCTCCATTTTCAGGGTCAGTACCAGGAAATACATGCGCGCACGCGCGTGTGTGGACAAGTTCTATTTCACATACTTAAGAAGATTCTAACAAAATGTTGCTATTCATTTTCTCCAAATCTGATCCCATTGTTTACTGGATACTGTTGTTCACAGAAAATTGTGTGTTCATGTTTTCCCTACTGTCCTCTCATTTTTTTCAACTCCTGAATTGTGATTTTTTCTAATTCCAGACAGGATCATGGTCCAATACTTACACATGTAGATTGACTATAATCTTGCTTTGGAGGAGAGTTCTAGTACAATAGTAATGTGCCCAGTGACTGTTATTTTCCCATAACCTTCTGCTTCTGTGTGAAAGTTTGTGTAGAAGCACATTTTTATTATGAATTGATTAAAATGTAACTGTATATAAGAGACAAACTTTCAACAGCAATAAACGACTGCTGTTCTATTAATTTGGGAATTCTATGGTTACAAATAATTGTCATATATATCATGAATTTGTAGGTGGGTGTTTATATGTTTGGGTATAAGCCATGCTTGAACAAAATTCTAAGGCTATTATTCTTCCACAGATTTTTTTCCCCAAACGCTCATAGCCACATTGCACAAAGTATTTTATGGCATGTATTTTATGGCATCCCCTTTGGGGATGAGGCGGTATATCAAAACAAACAAACAAACAAACAAACAAACAAACAAACAAAGCATCAGACCAGTAACCATAAATAATAGCATGTTAGTTGGAATAAAATTAATGAATGGAACCAAACATAATTTCATTTCCAGTTGATAATGGAAGATAATTGACTGTGAAATGCTAAATTGCCCTAATGTAGAAGCTCCCAGAAACAACAATATATTTTGCATTAATCCTACAATCATAGACATACTGCATAGTCCTATGCAGAGCTAGTCCAGTCTCAGCCTATTGAAATGAATGGGCTAAGGCTGGAGTAACTCTCTTTAGGATTCATTGATAGTAACTGTAATTGGAAAAAACCAAAACAACTGCGAACGTTATTTCAGGTTTCAAACATGCATAACATTGTTGCACAAGAAGAGAAAGCAGAAATCAGCTTGCATGTACTTTACTCACTTCTACAATGCAAATAACCGCAAACTAAGGCGTAAATGATATACCACAGTTGCTTTCTCTTGGTAATGATTCTCTGAGTAGCTTCCTTGCCATTGTGAATGGAGAAGCATTCACAATAGCAACATGGGCTGTTTTCTTTGCAGGAGTGGCGTAGGAGGTTAAGAGCTTGCGTATCTAATCTGGAGGAACCGGGTTTGATTCCCAGCTCTGCTGCCTGAGCTGTGGAGGCTTATCTGGGGAATTCAGATTAGCCTGTACACTCCCACACATGCCAGCTGGGTGACCTTGGGCAAGTCGCAGCTTCTCGGAGCTCTCTCAGCCCCACCTACCTCACAGGGTGTTTGTTGTGAGGGGGGAAGGTCAAGGAGATTGTAAGCCCCTTTGAGTCTCCTGCAGGAGAGAAAGGGGGGATATAAATCCAAACTCCTCCTCCTCCTCCTCCTCCTCCTCCTTCTTCTTCTTCTTCTTCTGAGTTTCCTTGCCATGTGAAGAGGCATATTTTTGCAACCAAAACAGCTATAGATTTTATTTAGAATATGGAAGCTGGTACATAGACTTTTATAACATTATAGTGAAATGCCAAAATCGATTTATTTTGATAAGCCTGAAAAAAACACCCTGGTGGCAGAGAGTGGCAGCAGTTGGAAGGTGGGACTGAGGCAAGGAAAAGGGTGTCAATGTGGGTGGAACCTGCAAAAGCACATATCTGACTGCTACTTTCCCAAAAAGATCATACCAAACCAAGGCCCCTTGAGCACATGAAGAATAATGCACATTCAACCAATTTTCACAGCTGTTTGAAAGTGGATTTTGGATTTTGGAAGTGGATTTTGGAAGTGGATTTTGTTACTCTACCCAGTAAAATCCAGCTTCAAAGTACACTGAAAGTGTGAAAATGCAAAAAATAGACATTTAGGGGATGAAGTTGTGTGGATGGTCCAAAAACACCCACTCTTGTTTGGATGATAATCTATGTGTAGATACAGGCCAAGGTTTTTTAGAGGTTTCTTGAAAATGGTTCAGGTTTATTTACTTTAAATGTAGAACTATATTAAGTGAGTCAATGCATGTGACTCAGGCACTGGAGGAAATTAGAGTACCTGGCAGCCCAGACACAAATAATCCAAACAACAGAGAGGAGAGATAGTAAGAATTGCTTTTCAATAGAAGAAGGGCATGACTGATAATTGGAGCAGAGTAAGCATTAAAAGAATGAAAAATCTATGATCTTGATTGGCAAAATGTTCACTGCCCCAGCAGCATAGCCAATTTGTACATATCCAATGTTGTCAAAGATAGCAAAAGAATTCTTAGTCTACATACTCCACCTCTTCCAAATTATGCAGACTCAATGAAGATGCCATGGGCTCAAAAATCCTGAAGCTGGCACAGACCCCATGGATTAAAAGTTAGTTTAAGGCAAAGCTAATCAAACTTAATAAAAGGACACATATAAGATTATATGTGGATTTAACGAAACACTATTAAGTCTCGCCCCTAAAATATAGGTTAATTAATCTACTTATGAAAACGTGTACAGGCAAGATGTAATAAGATTTACTTTCATCCTGCTTGATGCCACTGTGCCTTCAGGAATAGAAGCCTGGGCAAGTTGCTACTGAAGCATGTAGGGCAGTTAATGGGATTCAGCTACGGAGAAACCACATAGTAAATACAGTAAACAATAAGTGCATGGTACTGAATCCAGGATCTGATTTGGAAGACAGAATAATTTATTTATCCAGAATAAATGAAAAAATTATTCAGTATTTTTAAGTGCAGCATACCTGACTTACCTCTTGTCCTCTTACAGATATGGCAGTGGCTTTTTAACTGTTAATATCCTTGCACAGATGTTCATTGTAAAAGGTAAAAATCCCCAGTGTCTTCACAAAAGCCATATGAAGTCTAAGCTACCAATCAATTATAGAAATGTCATCATCATAATCAATATGTCTAATTCTCAACACAGCCAAACCTGAGTATTCTTAAATCTAGAGATTGGGACCATCAACAGACAAGACTTGCAGAAAAATCTGAAATCTTAAAACACACATACAGGAAGATGAAAAATCCCCAAAATCCCCCTGGGGATAGAAAACTGGGTATAGAAAACTAAATAATAAAATAATAAATAAATAAATAAAATGTTAAAAGGAGCACCTGTGGCTTTAAGAAATAGATGCCCTCAGTAGCCACTGGTAGGCAATCACAACAGCACACCAAGCTTGGTTTTGCCAGCACACCAAGCTTGGTTTTTGTTA
The DNA here is from genome assembly GCF_021028975.2 of Sphaerodactylus townsendi. Lineage (NCBI taxonomy): Eukaryota > Metazoa > Chordata > Lepidosauria > Squamata > Sphaerodactylidae > Sphaerodactylus > Sphaerodactylus townsendi. The sequence goes on along the minus strand of NC_059433.1, from coordinate 52,068,989 downwards.
AGAAAGGCAGGGCAGAGCAGGAACCTTAATATGGCTGTTTTGTCCTTGAAGGACGACTTCACAGGGTAAGACTAGTTTTGTCCTTCAAGGATGACTTCACAGGGCAAGACGAAGCAACAGCTACCAGGAAACCTACTACCATTTTATTTGTGTGGCTTACCTAGGCCTGGCTGCTTACTACTGTTCAAAAACAACCACCCTATAAAAGCCAGTGAGGTGCAGTGGTCAGAATTTTACTCTAAGAACTTGAACCCCAATTGTGCTGTGGAAACTTGGGCCAATTGCACATTTTCAACCTAATTCAATTTACAGGGTCAAATTACCCATTAAGAGCATTGAGATGCCTTACCATGGGGTGGACCAGCCTCGTGATAGGATGGCAGAACCATCTCTGCCTGAGCCCCATACAAGGTGGGGGAGGCAGTTCACAGCTCGCCTAAGTCCAGAACAAAGTGAGTCCATGGTGCCCAGCTATATGAGGCAGGGAAGGTGGTGGCCAACCCACTTGGGGCCCATGTTAGACAAAATGAGCGATCTGGTGGCACCAGGCTCCACCTGTACAAGGTAAGAGAAGTAGCAATGATACCCAGTTTTTCCTACTTGAGCCTCAGGCAAGAAAGGCAGTTGCTAGCCCTGTATGAAATCAGGGAAGCAGCTCCTGACCAGCCTGAGGTTTGAGAAGTGGCTCCTGGCTCACTGAAATCCTATGTAAGGTGAGAAAAGTGGCACCTGGCCAACTGATTAGGCAGGTTGCCTCTTCCTCTCTGCTTCCTGAATATTACAGGCCAAAAACAAAGTCTACAAGAGTTCTTGTACCCCTTTCAGGAGATGGAAACCTGCCAGGTTTTTAGTGTAGGAGTGGCCAGACTCCCTGGTCAAGCTGCAAGGGAAGAAGGAGTAATGATAACACAAGCAGGGGAAGGCTCTGCTCCCTAAAGCAGCCTGGCTTGGGAGAAGCCACATTTCCAATCTAAAGATCTGGACAAGCAGAATCAATAGAACTCCCCTATATGAGAAAACTCGAGTCCTATGTATTATTGAAAGATTAGCTAATGATAGACATGCAACAGGTATCTATTACAAAAAAATCTCTTTGAAATAGCAGTAATGTGAATAAAACAGTACTAATAAAGAGTGGAATAATTTCACTTTGAAATAGTAAAAAAGTGAAATGGACAGAAAGAAAAATAAATGCAGTAGCATTTATTCAATCACACAAAGAAAAATGTGAATGGGATGTCAAAATAATTTGTAAAATGGACTACAAAACAAGACTTTTGAAATGGTCCATATGTTCTAGAAATGGGGAGATCATTCCAAATATACCCCTACTTGAAGACAAAATAAACAAAAGATCACAGCTTCCACGCAAATGACATTTAATAAAGTTTATTATGACGTGGGGCATATATTTGGGGTTATGTTCTTACCACTGTTTAATGTATCATCCCTAAATCCGAACTAAAAAATAATAATTTACTGTTTCACAAAGTAAGCTACAGGACAAAAAGAGCAGGAAAAAATAGAAATGAGGAGATTTGCTGAGAATCCTTGTTTGGCAGAAATACAATATTGCTTTTGGTTTTCTAGCTCTTTTCTTCTCTCCACTTCTAAATACACACACTTCAATTGTTTTCCCTTCTCTGCTCGCTTGCTGGCTCAGTTTCATAGGTGCCTGCTTAAGAGCAAGAGAGCTTGTGTGTATGCAAGCAGATTGTTTACAAAAGTTATGGTAGCGCTTCTCAGCAGTCCATCGAGAATTCCAGGAAACGGCCTCTGTTATTTTATTCTAGGTCAATGTCGGCTCATGACAGGCAGCAGAGCTGACACAGGACAGCTCGCTCAGTCTTACAATCCTGTAGTGAGGCCTCAATGGGAGAGGAAGAGCAAGCGAGCAAGCACGAATGAGCCATGAGTGGGCGGAGTGGCTTCCCAGCACTCTACCAACCACAGCACAAGGAATTATGATAAACACCACTCTGGAAACAAGATACAACAGTACATTGTGTTCTTCTTCAGAAAAACATCCAGACTTCGGTTCATTTAAAGTAAACAGTTAATCTTGTTTACTTTTTTTTAAAGTTGATGAGATGTTAACTGAACAACCCAGTTTGCACATGAACTGAGAGCCCTTTTTGTTAAATTCAACTGGTTTGGGTTTTTTTTATTTTTAGCAATACTATTACAAATCAGTCCAATATGTAATGTTGCTATTATCTGCATGGACTGAGGAACTGATTTTGTTTTGGTTTTCTGGCTCAAAATGACATATATAGCGCCAAACAATACAAGCAGAGTAATGTATCACATATAGACATTTTGTTCTTGAAATTTTGTAAAATAAAACTATAAATTAATGATTAAAGTGCTGCTTGAAAACAGTGTTAAGTAATGGAGTTCAGATCCAGACCTATCATTCTAAATATCTGAAGCAAATAACTTACATCTTTTTTTCAAAGGTTTAAATTAGGACTCTTGGATGCTTTGTTAGCTTATTATCAACAGAATCCACAGCCATACTTGTCCATAAGTATAAATTAAAGAGGGATTTGTCATTGCTCATTAAAATGTATTTGTGTGTGTAGATACAACATCTAGGTATGTTGTATCTTTTTAAACTTATTTTTTATTAAGACTCATTAAATGGCATAAAAAACCAATATCCTAAGGTATGTTGTATCTTAATGTTCAAGCATGCTAATTAACAGAAAGAGGTTGGAATTACAGAATTGCCCATAGTTACTGAACATGAAACGATATATTTTCTGTGTTGAAACAAATAAATGTGTTCCTGTTTTGCTCTTGAGAACACAGATCAAAAATATGTAATTACAAAATAAGATCAGATCGATTTCCTACTGGTATGAAGCCACTTTGCTATTTCTTAGTTACTGATGGCTTATCTGCATCATATGGAATCCATCTTTCTGGAAATAAGAAATTAAAACTGGAAGATTGAAAAGAAATGCTTATAACTGAAAATTAATGAAGTGATTTAGTACCTTTTAAACTAATTAATATGTGGTGTATGGATAAATCTAATGTGGTTTGCCTAATGCATTTTATGTCATATAAATACCAAAACACATAATTAGATAGTATATGAAACTCTTAACTCTCGTGTGCCAAAATTAAGTTTATGTCTGATGTTAAGGTCTCAAGGACAATATTTCTAGGCAACCAGAGTGGTCTGGGGATATATGATCGTTCAAGTCTTGTTTAAGATGACATTACAGATTTTGTAGCAGTTTGTGTGTAGAATTTCATCCTGCTGAACTACGTCTTCGCCAGCTACATGCATTTGTCTTTGCTCCCTGAATATCAGGCCATATACGCCCCAAGGCGTAGAGACAGGCTGAAAAATTCTAATTATAACTGCAGGCTATCATTTATTACTTATGAAAATGGAGTTTGGTGAGGGAGGGACCTCAGAGGGGTACAATACTATAGAGGTCACCCTCCAAAGCAGCCATTTCTTCCAGGGGGAACTAGGGTTGCCAACCTCCAGGTGGGCAACCCAATACAAATTAAACTGGAGAAGGCTAGCAGCAATTGCTGTCTACTTTCAAATGAAGTCTTGTTTTAAATATGTGTCTAAAACTTCAAACATTACAGAAGTACCACAAGATATATGAAAAACAGATATGAAAAGTCAGCAGGGTGGACCACTCTTCTAGGCACTGAGTATATGTGGGATATAAGGGGGGAGAAACCACATGGCAGGAAGGGCAATCTTTGCTCCTAAGGACATTTTGTAGTTTGCCACTCCGTGCATACTTCTTAATGGATTGGGATGCTCCACATAGTAACATTTATTACTACTAAAACAGTAAGTTAATCTATAGTAATATTTTTTATCATTTTTATCCTTTGGCAGATTGAGAACTAGAATTGTGTAATTTGCTCTTAGGCAACCAGTGACTAGGTATTTCAAAAGAAATATCCTAACCAAAATCAGAATATGGTCTAAGACAGTATGCCACACTAAGGCTGAAACTGAGTGTGTGTTTATTAAATGCCACTAGTTTATCAGGAACTACTTTTGAGTACACATTCAGGATTGGTCTACATTTCTGTCAGCAGAAACCATGAGAACTCTGCAGTGCAAAACCGTCAGGTGAGATGTGATTATAAATCCTACTTTGCATTATAACATCTTCACAGCCAAGCTACACACTGAACTATCTACCCACATACACAAAATAGTTATTTTCAAATTCCATGCTTTCTATTAGGAGAGGTTTCAGAAATGTTCCAAAAAATGTTCCAAGTATTCCAAAATTTTCATAGATTCAGCATACCTTTACTAGTGGCAATCCAAAGCCCAAGGGAGCCAGGGATGGCGACTCTGCTGCACTGTCCCATTGCCTCCAAAGGGCTTTCAGATGGTGCAGGAATGCAGAAAAAACAAAAAACCGCCCCGGCTGCTGAAAGCCCTCCATGAGGCTAAGTCCAGGGTGCTGACTGCAGTGCCACCTGCGCAAAAGTTGACTATAGTTGGCTTCACCCCCAGGAATGTCCAGCCTGCCCCCTTCCCTATTGGTATCTGATCGTATGGCAGCATAGCTCCACAGTGGCACCTGCTTCTGAATTTCGCTGCCACGGAGCTGAAAGGCACCCAGCCACCAGTGCCTTTGCTGAAGGGGTGCCTCTTATGCCAGCAGAGGGGGCAAACACACCAGCATGGCCCCATGATACCTCCACCGGCCCATTCACCTCCCCCTATAGGATTGAGTGTTAGGCTTATACCCTTTTCCCCTTTCCCCTCACAACAACTCTATGAGGTAGGCTAGGTTGTGTGTGTTTGAATGGCAGAGGCTCACCAGGCAAGCTATCAAGGCAGAGTAGGTATTTGAACCTAGATCTCCCATATCCTTAACTGACACTATAACCACTATAACACACTGACTATGGTGGTAGAATATTAATATGTTAAAATGTTACCCAAAAAACCCTTGAAAGAAAATATACATACACAGTCATGACTAGACAAGCCCTACCCTGCAATTTAGTTCTAAGATAATGGAGGATACTTTTCTAGACTAGTGGCCCTGTCGAAAGGGGGGCCAAATCCACTATTGCGAGTGGTACAGGGTCGTTTTAGCAGATTTGCCCTCCCCAGAGCACATGCCCCAGCAGAGGGGTGAATTCATCAGTGCACTGCTGCCGTGGCCCTCCCTTGAGGTGGGGCATGATGCTGAATGCTGCATCAGGGTCCCTGCATCCCAGCAAAGCAGGGGCAGTCTGGGGCATGGCTAGGAGAAGAACTGCTTCCTTCGGGCCACTGCCCCCATTGCACCAGCGGGCAGGGCTTCAGATTTACACCCCCTTTTTGGTGGCATAAGTCCATTGAGCCCAATAGGAATTTTCCAGTGGTGGGGAGGTTTGTTTGCATTTTTAGCCTCCCCATGCCACCAGAAACCTTCCTCGGGAGCAGCGGGTCAACACAACCATGGTGCTGCATCTGGATGACATGCCATTTGGACGGGGCTGCTATTGGGTGAGCAATGGTGCCTTGTGGACCTCACTGAATGTTAGAAACAAGACAGCAAAGACTTTTGTGTACTCTTACCCTTTGAAAATATGAGACATGTTTGTCTTAGACACAGATAAAAGTTCACAATTTTTTTGTAAGGGAGAAAGTTAAAACAAACTAGCAGACCATGGTATCATATTGTCTGAGGATTTATTTTAGAAAATGCAGCAGATACATAGTCAAGAAGTCAGATTAGTGATATTACTAACTGGTTGGAAGAAAGTCTGAGGGACTTAAGGAAAGTAGTCATTTATTTAGATAGCATAAATGACAGACAAATGATGTGGTGGCTGGCCTTTTACAATATGTACAAATTTGGCAACAAAATGTTGGGTGTTTCAGTGACTTTTGTCAGCTGATTTTGAAGTTGAAGGATGTGTGAATGATACTTCCAAACAACAGTAAATATGACAGCAGTTGCTAGAAATAGATTTGTACAATAAGAACTATTTTATGTCTTTGAAATGTAGCTTTTAAACCACCAGGTTTCTTTAAAAGCTACCAAATAGCTATGAGGGGTACTGAAGAAGAATTAAAGTTAATCATTAGCAGTCTAGCACATATGTAGGGTTTTTTTTGTCATAAGAGACCTCAAAGAGCTTTGCATACTATCTTCAAAATGGATCTAGGTTCTACTTTTCTGCTCCAGCCATGTAATCAGTATTTCCCGTTATCAGTACTGAAAAACAGGTCTATTTACTACTAGCCAAAGGCTTAGCACAAAGCAAAGAATGTCATATCTAATCTAAACTACAGAGGGAATTAGGGAAGACTGAAGGTAATCACACAATTAGAAATGGACAAGGGCATTTTGTTAACATCATCAACTAAGTCATGCCCAAACTGCATGAGTAATTTCAAATGAGTAATTTAGACTTGGATTTTATTCTTTACCTGGGAGTACCTGTAGCATGAGACTGATACATACACAGCATGCTAAAGTAATGGCTCCACACTGACTCGGGAGTGGGGGGCAGTCTTGTAAAGAACCAGCCATATCCTTCTTAGTGAAATCACTGAATATGCAATTAATTGGCCAGAAATACACCCAACCTCTTGATTATTTTATGAAATGAGTGAAATCCTTCTCCCCTCCCCCAAAATTCTTGTTCAGCATGGAATGTGAAGTGACCTTGCGAGATTCTTTTCACTCAGCTCTGGGGCTCATTACACAAAGTTCCAAAGGCAGCTGGTTATGGACATGCAGAATTTTTATTTTTAAACATCCCATTGTCACTGAAACTCTTGCTGATGCCTGCAAAGTTACATAATCTATAAAACTAAAAAAAAGCCCAGATGTTAAAAATGTTAACCCCTTGTGCTAAGGTTAGGCTAAGATGTGGAACTTGCACAAGGTCACCCAGCAAGTTGGCATGGCAGAGTGATGATTTGAATCTGGATCTCCCAGGTCCTATCCTACTACACATTATTTTAAATCCAATATGAACTTGCAAAGGAATTACATACCAAACAGAGGGAGTGGGGGCGGGAGAGAAGGTTTCCTTCGTGATTCTGTGGTTTGGTTTTTCTCAGACTTACATGTTTTTATGGATATAATAAAATACAAGGAACAAAAATATCCCCCTGAAGAATAAAATGTATTTTTTCTACAATTACTGCAATAATTTCCTAAATGGCAACAAAAGGCCCCCTCCCCAAAGGAAAATATCAGAGAGGGGTTGTGGCTCCGTGATAGAGCATCTGCTTGGCATGCAGAAAGATCCAGTTAAAGGATCTGCCACTTTGGGATGTGAACCACTGAGGATGTGTCATTTTTCATAATTGTGTAATTCTGGAATAAATGGAATTCAGTAATTGAAATGGGTGATTTAGCCATAAACACTAAACAAACAATAAATAGCCTGCCTGATGAAGCGAAGAGGGCTTCCAACATTTCCTTCATTTCTCAAATTAGAATAGAATAGAATAGAATAGAATCTTTATTGGCCAAGTGTGATTGGACACACAAGGAATTTGTCTCCGGTGCATATGCTCTCAGTGTACATAAAAGAAAATACATTTGTCAAGAATCATAAGGTATTTGTCTGAGGATTAAAAACATAATTAAAACATAATTGTTCCAAAGGACATTTTTATGAAGGAAATAAGGCAAAGAATAAGAGAATGGTTCAGAAGGGAACAAGACTGAAGTAGTATATTCCCACTGTTTATTGTATTTACTGTCTTATCATACTGTATTATTTTCTACTTTCATAACTCAATTTTTCGCATTGTGACATATATTTGATACTTTTTTGCATTTTTTCTAATTTTTATACTCCCATTGCTTTATTAATTGGCTGTCTCATGCTATTTAATTGCATTGTTTTACAGTCTGTAATCCATTGTGAGTTTCAGCAAGAAAGACCAGCTATAAATACTGTAAAAAACAATTGTGGACACTTACTGTGAAGAGTCCTTATCCACTGAGTATAAAAGAACATCTTGCTTTCCTGTTTGTTTGTGTCTAGCTAGGTGACTAATTAATTAATACTTTTGTTTCCTTACATATTTATGCTTATAGCATCCTCCATCCTATATTCTGCTCATAGTTCAAGATGAAAGTTAGATGCTTTCACGTTGTTGTTAGAAGCTGATTATTTTTTAGTACAGGCTGCTCTTCAGAGTACATGTAACTGAGTTGGAGGGGTGACTCCCACAGGAAACAGGAAGTTGAAAGATTTGATCCTGCCTCCCTTTCAAAGTGGTGGGAATCATCCAGAAGTTGTCCAGCTCAGGGGAGAATAAATAAATATACAAAATTTGCAATTACAATACAAACAGAAGGTTTATAAAGGCAGCTGTTGTTAATTTTATTTTTCATCAATACTTCCATTTTCAGCATGCTAAGGAGTTGTGCTTGAACTTATCTACATATGTGAAGAAATGAGCTGTAATTTACAAGAACTCAAGGTACCACTAGACTTTTGTTTTATTGTGCTTAACCTGTATTAATACTGGGCATCATAACTGTTCTGCTCATGAGCCATATCAACCTGCAGGATGATAATCAACAAATTAAAAATAGTTAAACAAGTCTTGACCTGACTAACTGTAATTGTTCTAAGGTACCCATAACATTCTGAGATTTAGATGGAATCTTTATTTACTTTCTAGATGATATCATAGTACTTAGTTGTTACAGCCTACTGCTCATTACTATTCAAGCTGCTGAACCTGAATGCAAACAAAAGATCAAAGAACCAAAATGTTTGACCCAATTAAAAGGTTACAGAAGGATTCATACAGGTTAATAAGGCTACTGTCTCTCCAGAAAAAGTGTTGTTTCTCGTTAAAATCCATAGAATCTTATGCTTGGTTTATCAAATGGAACTTCTTATGGAGGTCATATCGTACCTCATCCTACTAAATTTTGGGTTTGTGTATAATAAGTCGATATAATAGAAATCCTAAGGGGAAAAAGCAACATGTGGAGAGGCAGACTGCTGATCTTCACACATGACTAATAAACCACACTAACTTATACATATAAAACTAACTCCCAGAATTTTCAAGAATTGTCCACATCCTTTTGTCTGCCTCTCACATTTTCCTTTCAGGATTGATTTAAAGCTTGGATCCCATCAATTTTTTGGCTGCCAAAAAAGGAAGCAGAGAGTCTCCTTTGAGCACTGAAAAGCCTATACTGGTATTCATGGGCCTTCATGGACAAAGGGCATGCAGAATAGGAGCTAAGGGGAACTGTGTGACATTGGGTGAATAAACCCACTGATTGTCCACTTTTAATTTTAGCAGATTGCTTATTCTCTTTTTAAATACATACAGTGCTCATGCACAATTGTGTGTATGCACAGCCAGTAACATTATTTGAAATATAATATCTTTGCATTATTACATTTATAACATTTTGCAAGCTATTTTGGAAGAACCACTATGTAAACAGTTTCTCTTAGTGGATGATTTTAATGTTCTTTGTGTCCATGGCTCCACAGCTTCAGATTCTGTGTCAGACAATTCAGAGAGCAAGAAAACAGACAGAAGTGATAAGAACTTCCTGGGAACACATCTCTCTCCTATGATACATTATACTATTTCTCACTTTTGGGAGCCATACTGACCATAGCAAAGATAGTGGAGGTTCCTCAGAACCTGGTGGTGGCTACTGGTACCTGGTCTGCATGTGCACAGATAATGCCCTTGGGGGTGGGGGGGGAGAGAATTAAACCCCTGATATATTTTTTTCAATTTTCAGATTTTTTTATAACCTTGTTCTATCGGTGTGAACCTGATTCACTGATGTAAATATCCATGGATGGGACCACATTTCACTATTAGAATGTAGGAATGGGAACCCACAAGAACTTTTGGGATGCAGCTCATTTCCCCCTGTCTCACTACTTCTTTCCCTTCCTTGAAAGCATCTCCAATTTTCCTGCTTCCTTCTTTCCAACAAGCTGACTTTTATCTGCCCACTGTCCTCAGCTTTCCCTCTTCCATCCCAGCAGTCTGTGGCTGGCATCCCAGCAGTCTTTCCCTAGGAAAACTATGGTCCATTCGCGCAATAGGGAGCCCTCAAGGACTTCTGGGGGCACTTCACTTTCCCTTGTATTCTCCTCCCTGAACTATTTCCCTTTTCCCTCCTGACAATTCTCATATCTGGTTGTGGTGGGTTTTCCGAGCTGTGTGGCCGTGGTCTGGTGGATTTTGTTCCTAACTTTTGGCCTGCATCTGTGGCTGGCATCTTCAGAGGTGTATCACAGAGAAAAGTCTGTTTCACACTGTGTCTAGTGAGAAGGGAAAGTTTAGTGGGGTATATTGTCCATGTCCCAGGGTGGGGAACCAATCAGTAACTGTTTGGGTAGAACTTGCTATGCAAAGGTGTGGTTGAGTGCATTGTATTGCGGGTGGGGTTATAAATCCATTTTCTAAGTACTGATAACCCCACCCTCAATACAATGCACTCAACCACACCTTTGCATAGCAAGTTCCACCCACTATGAGGTTTATGTAATCTCTCTGGGATTTAGTCCATGATGCCCCTTTTCAACTATTTGTCAGCCCCATATTTGGAAATGATGGCAGCAGGCAGCCTGTGCCATCAGCTTGGTTGACAAAAGAGTAGAAGTAAATTCTAGTTCATTCATTTTTATTTGATGCTCATACCCCAACAAGTTGTGAGCAAAAAAGAGTAGAAGGTAAAGCTTTCCCTGTTGCTGCATTTCAATAAAGCTGTGGCTTTCTTAGTCTGGTCATGTTCTTGGGTTGGTTTGTCTCCCCTTCACACTTGCTCTCTCCCCCACCCTTAAGATTGCAATCCAATCCTTTAATGGAGTTCTTACAAGGTACAGATAAATATGTGTTCTCAGGACTCGTTTAAAATGTGTACAAGCAAGAATCCTTTAAATCCTTCATAGCTGCTATACTAGGTCACTGCCCAGTTTAGGGACTTTCCTTTAGGTTGGGTATAGACCCTTACAGCAGCTCCTTTAGTGTAAATTTGGGCTCAAAGGTGAAAGTGAGACACATTCATCCTGAATGTGTCTTCCACCCACGTATAGTAATGTATTTATTTAGGACAGTATTTGATTAATTTGGAGGCACTCTTAACTATTTGTGTATTTCTGGGAGTAAGCACTGGCCAATAGCCCTCAGGTAGGGCACGTCACTGAATTGCCCTACCTCCTGCACCCCTATGAGGCCTCAGCAGTAAACTGGAGTAAAGACACTGCTTTCCAAGTCCTTCTGGATGTCCCCTACTCTCTGCCAGCAGCCCCCAGGTGCTTGATTGGCAGGCATGGGCTGCTGCTAGGCCAGCACACCTTGCTCCAAACTGCAACCATGGAGCCAAGGAGAGGAAAGGAAAACCCTCCCCTTTCACTAAATTCTAGCCCATGACTACAAAAGCAGTCCCACGTAACTCTGGGCCATCACTTTCTAGGGAATTAGAATTTTTTGTTGTTATTGCCTGAATAATCACAAGTTCCAGAAAAATCAGGAACAAAATGTTACTATCTCATACAAACACTGTACACCTGAGGACCATTCCAGATCTACTTCAAGAATGAATCATAACTCAAGAACCAGCAACAGGGAACAGACAATACCAAGTCACATACCTGAAGTGTAACAAAATAAAAGAAATCCCTGTCTCAGCTACTGAAATGAATGGCCTCATGCACAGAGTTGGTTAGCAACCAGGATCTATATTTGATCTCATCAGTAGCTTGGCTGGTCCATCCAGTACACATCACTAGTGGAATGGAAAATCCCAGCTAGTATTAATGTTCACTAGCTTCCATGGCTCAGCAACTAATTCATCACCTTTCCATCTAAACAGAGCATAGAAGGTACCTCATGAAAACCAGTCCTGGCTAAGCTAACAGAAAACAGACCAAGTACAGTAGTTTGTGAATGAGGAAAACCTTCATCAAGGTTGTTCAGACATCAGACATCCAATCCTTAGTGCTCCGTATTACCAGTTAGTCCCTTCAAGTTGGGTGTATGCTATTTCCTTTGAAACAGTATAATTTATAGGTCTTATCTTTTAAAAAGACAGATGTTAAATAATGCATCATCAGCTGCATTTCCTAGAAATCTGATTAGAAACAAAACCAGAAATCTCGGTTTTGTGTAAAAACTAAAAGATGGTCTCTCTTCAGGTGCCAAAATAATCTAAACTCTTACTTTACAAGAGCTACATGCTGTTCTAATGCATAATCTCTAACATGTCAAAAACTTCATGTAAGCCAGTGATATGATGACTAACAATTCTGTTTCCGTCAGAAGCCCTGAATCCCACATAAAGAGCTGGCATCCTAACAGGCAAATGTTAACCAGCTACAGCAGGCTGCCAGATATAAAAAAGCAGTAATGAAAACACAAATGCGGCCTTCACCACCCGCACTCTCCGCACTCTCCACTTTCTTAGCCTTTACGTCAAAGCTGTGCAAAGGCATCACATTCTAAGTGCTCTGTGTGAATGAACTGCCTGCTCTGAACTAGCTTGGTCTGGTTCCCTGAAGTTTGTTTACTGAACAGCATGTGCAGAGACACACACTAATCATGGGGGAAGGACAAATCACATGATCCCTTGGCTCAGGCAATGGGTATTACTGATAGCCTTGAAATATGTGCTTTTCTGAGCAAATAAGACCAGGAAGAGGAGAATAAAGGAAGTTCCAATAATGAAACGTACAAATCTACAAATAAAAGAATGTCAACTTGCATTACTTCTGAGTACTTAAATATTATACTTCAGTTAATGTAAGAATCCTTCAATGCATTTGTTGGCTGAATCTGAGGAAACCGAACCCATGCATTTATTTCCATCTTTCCCCACGCAGTTTTGTCGAAAGGCTTACGTGCATACACCAAAATGTGAAGATTTAAATTATAGTGCTACACAAATAAAGCTTGCTCATGAGCTTTTGGGGGGCTTTCCACCTTTCAACTTGTTAAACGACTTGGAAATAAGAAAACAATCATACCATACCATTCCAAACAAAACACAACAGAGACTAAAAATCTACCTTTTAGCACAATTATCCTCTGCACCTACAGTTCAGACAACTCAGATGACTGTGCATGAATATTTATGAACAACAAACTTGGGCTGGTGCAGATATAAGCAAATCTGTTGCTCAACCTGGCTGTATGCTGCACATCCTCCGCCACAGCTTCTCTGCTACAAAAGCCCATTCCCAGCAATCACTTCAAAGGCCTTGATTAATGCTAAGCAAAGTTCCTTAGCTAGGATCTGGATAATTTTTTTTGGTAGTGTTGAATCACAACTGATTTATGGAGACTCTGTAGAGCAGGGGCAGGGCCCAATTGGCCATGCCAGCAGGGGCTAATGGGAATTGTAGTCCATGAACATCTGAAGCACCAGAGTTGGATGCTCCTGCTGTAGGGTTTTCAAGGCAAGAGATGTTTGAAGATCGTTTGCCACTGACAGCCTCCACGGCATGACCTTGGTGTTCCTTGGAGGTTGCCCATCCAAATACTAACCAGGGCCATACTTATATTTGGTTCCAAATAGCAGAATGCTGCTGTTTTTGAATATTTTATTCTTTGAACTGAATCAACAATTTAAAGCCATCATTTGTTTTAGTAGGAAAATGGGGATATTTATTTTATTTATTTACATTATCTATAGTCCGCCTTTCTCACTTGGACTCAAGGCAGATTACCCAGAGTGAGTCAACACAATCAAGGCACTGGACATGCAATAAACAGTGGACAGGGTTAAGGCTGAGGAACCAGCCAGAAGTCTAAAAACAGAACTAAATAAAAGCATAAGTATTAACATGGCACATTAAATGATACAAAATTCCATAGTAGGATCTTAGTTTCAGCAAACTATACACAGTAATATAGACCATAGTACCTAATAATTTGTCCAAGAAACCTTGTGAATTATTTAGCACAGTGCAACTCAATTGCCCCTTGAATAATTCAGTTTTGCATAATTTGCAGAAAGGAATGAGAGTGGGAGCCATTCCCAAGCTAAGGGACAAAATATCACTACCAGACACTGAGGATACACACAATCAAGGATTTTTGCCCTTTTCCTATTTAGTAACTTCTCTCCATCCCAAGAAGATTTCCAAATCCTGCATGCCGCAGTCAGGTTTTTTTTAATTCAGTGGGGAAAGCTTCTGAACAGGACACTGACCAAAATAATTTGTTGTGCACACATCACCACATGGAGATTTCACTTTTTTTGGATCAAAGCCTTGTCCTCTAAAAACCAAAACAAGTAAAAAATGACTCATCTCTGTACTCACATCAAGACTGCTGGTGACAGATGCAGTGTCCTTTTAATTAAAACCAGAAAGAAAGCTACGTGGATTAAACAAAACAGGGAAAATGAAGCATACGAAAATAAAAGATTCCTGGTACAGACATGTACCGTTTATTTAACTGGCACTCACATCTCCAACTTCACAAAATATTGATATCGAAAGGACATGTCATCATATAGACCAGTGCTCCAAAAATGGGTACTGCTGTACTGTAAAGCATGGAAAGTATCTTTGGGAAACTTACAGTGAAAAAAGGAAGGAAAAATAAAGCAAGATGATTGGCAAATGAATGTGTACAAAAAGACCAGCATGAATCAGCAGATCTAGGTTCAAAACCACAGCCAATGGTTCACTGGACAAATCTTTACTTCTCATCCCCAGTTAAAATGTAAAAATGCAAAAGTGATTACTAGACTAAAAGTATAATCTCACTTAATGCAAACACAAAACGTCATTAATTTAGGTCTTTCTAACCTGCCTTTCTCTGCTCAGTGGGGGCTCAAAGGAATAGGAAGCCTAACAATGAATGTATCTGCCATCAACAGACTAATCCGCAGAGTGGGGAACAGAAGATGGTAACAGCTCTGCTCTTGATGTAACAGACTCTCCCCAGTCTGGCGCTCACTTATTAAAACATTATAAAAGAAAAGAGCAGTATATTCACGAGTAGAGAACAGGTCTTTGCATGCAGAAGTCTTCCAGTTTCAATCTCTGACAAAAACAGATAGCAGAGGTTTGGACATTTTTCTCAGCTTGGGGTCATGAAGAGCTACTGCCAAGAGTCAAAGATTCTGAGTTTGATGACCAATGCTCTGAATGAGTGTAAGGCAACTTCATAGATTTTATATGCCTACACAGAACGCAATTGTGATGTAGACAGCACTGCGATTTCCTTAAGGAAACATTTCACTTAACCTGCTGTTCCCTCACACTGAACACTGTTATCCACTGCACCACACTGGCTCTCATCATTACATGCCCTCAACTCATTTGGTAGTTCTCCTCAGTACATATTTAAACATTTGGAGAGCTGCAGGTTGCAGACCCCTGCACTAGACAATCCACAGGGATACAAGAGCATATTCTTACAAGTAACAGAAAAGTTTGGTTAGTGTTATCTATATACTACAGATAGGGAGTCAGGAGACAATGATTTGCACAAGGTTGTTAATTTAGGGGTCCCAGTCATTATATCAGGGGTCTGCAACATGGAAACCGTGACACCTACTAAGTGTTTTTAGAAGGCAGATGGGACTATTTGAGATCTGCCAGATGAGTATTTCTTAGTCAGCTCAATATGGATACTTGTATGTATGCAAGAAAATATTTTTAAACAATATGTTCATTTCAAACAGCATCCTGTTGAATGCAGTTTGACATGCTGAAGAGCTACATTCAGTTTTGCATAATCTCCCTGCACCACCATCCTGTATCAGATTTCCAAAGGTGCTGACTGGCTTAAAAAGCTTGGGGACCCTTGCAATACATAAGACCAGCACCCAATAAAAGAGTGTAATGTATTTGCACTACATTGTATATGTCCCATTTACCTTGGGTGTTGTTTTTGAAGGGAAAGGTATGGCACAGATAAATAAACAGGGAAATAAAAAAATGAATCAGATGGGATCATTGAACGTTTGTTTTTCATACTCCAATATTAAAGGTTCCATTATGAATTAATGTTTGACTAGCATAAGACTTGTATGGTATAGTCAGTAGCTGCAGGCATCAAAACAATACTTTTTTTTGGTGGAGTTAACCATCTGTAAACTGAAGTGATGAACGATAAATCATTAATCTGCATATTTAATTAAGATGCTGCTACTGACACATTTCAGCACCTTTTGAAATGTTTTTTTTTGCTAGAGATCTAATCAACTGAGACTATCCCATCCATCTTCCTCCATTCACCAGCATCACAGTTGGTAAACTAAAACGTGATTCCTATAAACTCCTATTTTTCACTTAATCTACCTTACTTTCTCACATGGAGCCTTTTTAAATTTTTTATCAGAAGGCTAAAATTAGATGCCCTGCGGATCACCCTACTCCTTGAGTCATGCTAATTGCTTGCTGGAGACTGGACTGAGGGAAATTCATGATGGGATGCAGAACAACAAACTCTTCATAGTCCCAGGAATCTCAGAGACCCAATCCCATGCAGTTGCTTGCTGTAGCCTTTAACAGAGCAACCCTGTGCTTATTTAGAGCACCCCTTGCATTCAGAGCAACCCCCTGCAACAAACAGGCTTAGGCTGGAGTACCTCCACATAGGACTCTGATATACACTTGCTGCACCTCTTCAGGCTGTAGAGTATGCAGCTAAAGGAAGCTCCCATGCCAACCTACCACACCACGAGACTCAAACTGCACAGCTACCTGCCTGCCACTCACTTATCTCCAGGCACTTAGTGATTCTCCAGTTAAGGGCAGGGCTTTGCTATAGGTACTTAGAAAACATTTAACTGAAACTTCACTGACAAGTGGTATAACAGTGACTAAGAGCCTCATTCGGGGGGGTGGGGAGGGTGTCTTTCAGAGCAGCGCACAGCCACACCAGCAGATTTGCCCTCCCTTGGGCATTTACCGGAACGAGGGGTAATTCTACTGGAGTGTGGCCACCGCAGCCTCCTCCTTCTGTTTCCCTGTCAGCTAAAGCAAGGCATAGCATGGGTGCAGCCAGACTAGAGCCAATGTTAGCTGGGAGCCTTCAGCCATCTGCTGTGTTTTGGTACTCAAGGTGGTTAACAAATAAGATAAATCATAAATGTATCAAAAACAATATCACAAGAGTATGAAAAACCCAGTATTTTTTTAAAAGCAGAAATTTCATAATACAATCCGCAGAAATTAACGCAACTATCTAATAACTGCTTTGGAGGCAGACTATGTAAGTATTACATATTCAGTGTAACTTGTGACTTAAACTCTAAACATTTGCAAAACCCACAAATCAGTAGTAACTGTGTGCCAGTGGGCACTAAAATTGGCTAACCTGTTATCAGAAAACAAAAGCTGGTTAGGAAACTCCCACCCTATTATACTGGAATGAGCGTTGCTCACGTCAGTAAGATTGCCAATGATAAGACAATCAATGTCTACAACCACTCAAAGTGGATGCAGAAGTTGCAGGCAACACCCCAAAGTATTTCACCTACTGTCTCTTTTTCTTCTTTTGCGACAAAAACTCATCAGTCTTGTCAGAAAACAAATTCACTCCTTCAAAAGGCAGATCCTCCACCTTATACCATGTCTCCCACAGTAACACTGTCAATCTTAGCCGGGTGTGTCTCTGCAGCACAAAGCCAAAGTCTCGGCCACATGCCGATTCACAATTATCTGCTGCTTAGAGAGTCTTAATGCCTCCTCACTCATAGCAGCCAGTTCTACTTTCGATGCTTCAGACAGCTCTCCTTGAATTCACCAGCCTTTTCCCACATGGCATTTGGTAACCAGCCACGAAAATGGCATAGTTCGCCATCTTCAGATTCAATGCCACCAATGTATAAACCTGGTGTAACAAGCATCAATCTTTTTCCCCTCCTTGTTCACTACAGCAGCATGAAACTGCCCCCTAGAAAATGGACTGAAGCTCCTCCATCACTAATGAATTCAGAGCGGGGAGACTTGCCAAAAAAGGACAGCTGTCCTTTCTGATTATGTAAAGATTCTCTAGATGTCTGGCTGTAGCAGCCACAGCTCAATCAGGCACTCTATTAATCCATCCAGCATTGGCAATATCACAAAGCCTAGTGCAGTGGTTCTCAACCTTCCTAATGCCGCAACCCTTTAATACAATTCCTCATGTTGTGGTGACCCCCCCAACCATAAAATTGGTATATATAAAATATAAAAGACCGTTTTCCGATGGTCTTAGGCAACCCCTGTGAAAGGGTCGTTCAACCCTCAAAGGGGTTGCGACCCCCAGGTTGAGAACCGCTGACCTTGTGAATCTGAGTATATGTACTTCAGAACCTTATCAATGGGTTTAAGAGACTAAGTCAAGACCTCAATATCTAGCTCTTTCGCTATCTTCAACATCTATTGAACATATCACCGTGGCGTAAGTCCTCTGATGGCAATGGTTTGGACACTTCCACAACCTTTTCATCTGATGACATGTTATCTGTCAGATACGATTCTTCCCCTGACACCAATAAGCTGCTCTCCTTATCTGACTCCAGCTTGTGGTCTGAAGAGCTAGTCCTTTCCAATGTGTCTGGCTCTTGTTGTCCCACTAGAACTGTTCTTGGTTCCACTACCAGAACTGATGAAATTCTTTCTAACCCTTGATGAAAAGCTGATGACATCAACAACTTAAGTAAACTTTTAGCCGTATCTCATGTCATCAGAACCAACGGTCACAATTCAGTTGGAACCAACACATTCACTGGTGCTGTCTGCTCCCTTTCTCAAATCAGTGCCCCCAGATAAAGTGACTGCACCAACAGTATTCGTAGGGAGTGCTGTCCCCCTGTTTGTATCTCCTAAATTCCTTGCAGGGCTATGGGGCTCCTCTATATATTTAAACTTTTTATTTGCTTTCTTTCCAGGTGGCTCTGAGACTGTCCTCAGAACCAATTGTGAAGAGGAATGGTTCCAGCCCTGTTCCTATGATGACCCCATCAGAACCAGCCTCACTGACGAGACTGAAGATGACCGCACCCTCTTTTCTGTAGAAGGTCCCTTCACCAGAAAGTTGACTGCTGACAGGATTTTTTCCCGTAAACCACAGTTTTTAATTTCAGTGCCCTATGATGCTTAGCCTTCAGGATAAACTGCTGGCATATCTTGCAACCAGCCATATTATGTCCTTCCCTGAGGCAGGCAACATGACTGTGATCATCAGTGTTTGTCATCTTAGACCCGCAGTCTTAACACTTTTTAAATAAAGCCATCTTCTGCCCTACACTACACTACACCCAAGTGAGACAGAAGGAGCAATTGGACTGACAAACAGCCAAACTCACACAGCTAAGCAAACTCAATGTTTCCTCATCACGGTGAAAAAGGAACTGAAGGGAGGGCGCTGTTAGGCATGTGACTATTGAGAAGGAAGCACGCGAGGACGCCTAACAGCAGGAGCACCCTCTAGAAAAAAAGGTCCAAGATCCTTCCATCGCTGGCTCTGAGCATGTTCAGGCCCAATGTGGGCTGCACAGAAGCCACAACAATGAAACTAGGGTTTATAATGCTTCTTGCGAGCCCCATTTAAGCATCTCTGAGATTATCAAAGGAACAGGGGACTGAGGTAAATAATAAATAGAATTAATTTCAGATTAGCTTCCAATACATGCATTACTCAGCACCACAACCCCCACTATACTTTAGAAATAACCCCTCCCCTCAAAAAAAACCCCTCAAAGTATTTTCTGAAGAGTTCTTTGATTCAAATAATTTTGAAATGTATGTTCCCTGGCATACAATATTTAGACATCTTTATGAAAAAACTAAAAATAGATACATCATTTATAAAGACACTATACAGTTTCTATCTTGTGGAATTAAATGAAGCACATGTAGTTTGTCTGTTTCCTGTTTATCTCACACTTGAAAAAAATGCATCCCAAAGGAATTAGTGATGTTCTTAAAAAATCATATGTTTATGAATGTTCTGTTTAGAAACTTTTAGTTAAAAAAAATGAATGGTATGCTGTAAACAGAATGAAAGTTGCCCACAAAAGAAAACGGTTTGACAGATGTTAACATCTGTGAACATGGATTTTCCAAAACTGTCCTTTCCTTCCCATCCCTCTTTAACCACAATAAACATTAATTTAAAATGTCTTGAGTAACTCAAGCTTAGGTTTTCCTTAGGGTAAACATGAGTGACCTCAATCCCAATTTAACTACCTAGAAATGTCAGCTATCATATTGGGCCCATTATCTTTATTCAGATACAGTCCTTGAGAAAAAATTAATTACTTTTGTGATATGATAAATAAGTGGACAAAGCATGAAAAAAAACAAAAAAAGTTAAGCTTATGAATAATTCAGATCTGAATCAGGTAAAGGAGACGTATTATATTTGGCTTTGCACAAGTTCATACAGAAACTCATTAAAAGTTGTTGAAACATAATCATTCCCACTAAAAATTGTACATGCTCCTCATTACCCACATCAATTAAACAGCTCCAGCAACAAAACACTACTATGTTAGTTAACAGCAGGGACTGGTGGAATGAAGTACAACACATGAAATTTAAAGTAGGTGGCTGCTTTTTATCAGTCCTGCAAAACACATTATTCAGTGATTCTTAAACTGTTTAACACTGTGTTCCATTGAACAAAGTTATTAAAATTCTTATATACTACCACCACCACCCACACTCAATAAATGGCAAATATGAAAAAGGGAAATCTGGAAAGAATAACAAATTATATTTTAATTTCACCACTAGTTAATTTACAAAAGAAAATAGAGCATTGCCTCTGCTATACTGCAAATTGCTTCTTCTTGATGAACTATGTAATAACAAGGCTCCGTCACAGGTAGAGCACACTGCAGGTCATGAATAAGATACTATATCTCTTGCATTGGTTTTAATGAATGATGACTGGCTGTAGAACAGCCAGTATCACAGTGATACACTGTGACTAGAGGAACAAAGACTCTAAGACCATTGCAAAAGAGAAATAGATATTCACCATCTGCTTTTTGCCAAACATTTACCAGGCTAGGATCCAGAGAGTCTGTTACCTTTTTTGCAAACCAAGGATCTCTTTTTGTCACTCAACTTTTAAGAGTCCTTCCTCCACTAAAAAGATCTCATGGAAGATCTCATCTCATGGAAGTTAAGCAACATGGACTTGAGCTACGAGAAAAGTCACCATATTTCCTTGTAGCAACAGGTCAGTTGACTGATTCTCCACAAAATTAGCTGTGATGTCAGCTTCACATGAGTGGCAGACTTTATAATAAACAAAGGGGAACCCATGAGAATCTTCTGAAGAATGGGAACAGCTTCCACTATCTCCTTCTTCTCTTCAATGCTGTCCCTTTTTGCTCATCTTCTGACTCCAAGAGAGGGTGGGATAGCAGGTGGATAAGGAGAAAACACCACTGCCGCCTCCTCCTGTGGGCCACTGCTGATTGCTCACTTCATCTCCTTTAGCAGTGGCAGGGGACTGCTGCTCTTCAGCAGGGGAGCAGCAGTGGCGTAATGGCTAAGAGCAGATGCACTCTGATCTGGAGGAACCGGGTTTGATTCCCCGCTCTGCCGCTTGAGTTGTGGAGGCTTATCTGGGGAATTCAGATTAGCCTGTGCACTCCCACACACGCCAGCTGGGTGACCTTAGGCTAGTCACAGCTTTTCAGAGCTCTCTCAGCCCCACCCACCTCACAGTGTGTTTGTTGTGAGGGGGGAAGGGCAAGGAGATTGTAAGCCCCTTTGAGTCTCCTACAGGAGAGAAAGGGGGGATATAAATCCAAACTCTTCTTCTTCTTTATGGAGACAGAGGAGACTCACCAATGCTTATTTGCCTTCTTGTCCTGACAGGGGCAGCAGCTGTGGATGGAAGAAGAAAGCTTCTCAGTCTCCTCTTCCCCCTCCAGCCAACACTGCTGCCATGTTGCCCAACAGCTTTTTTTTTTTTGCCTGGCAGTAATGGTGACACCAGTATGGTGTAGTGGTTATGAGCAGTGAACTCGAATTTGATTTTCCACTCCTTCACATGAGTGGCAGACTCTTATCTGGTGAAGTCGATTTGTTTCCCGACTCCTACAGATGCGAGCTAGTGGCAGTTCTCACAGAACTCTCTCAGCCAACCTACCTCACCAGGTGTCATTGTGGGGAGAGGGACAGAAGGAGTTTGTAAGCCGCTTTTGGATTCCTTACAGGACAGAAAGGTGTGGTATAAATCCAAACTCTTCTTCTTTCTTCCCTGCCTTCTCATCCCTAGTTGTTCACCCTCTTTGTCTGTCTGGCTTTCTCCCTTCTGCTATCAGCCTCTTTCACCCCCACCTGCTATAGTATGTTGTGAACTTTTTCCTCTATGTTATCTGTATAAGCATAGATAATGCTTCTGTAGCCTCAGATTGTTTGTAAACCCTCCCCTCCTTTTTTGTTTATAGATTCTTCTTCAAAACTTAGGGTCCCTCTGTATATGGTCCTATTTACATTCCAAGGCCATGTTTAGAATTAGACAATCACTTTAATTTCAACTCTCAGTCTAATAAACCATTTAAGATCCCACCCCCCCCTTCCAGATAACCAACAAAGATCTGTATGGAATATAAGTTCGCTGAATTTCATTCCACTTCTTCACACAATACCCTGAAAAGTTTATGGTCCTATCTCAGACATGGTCAACAGTACTAACAACCTAAAACATAGACCTTGACAAGACCAGGGGTAATTTCTTCACAGCCAGAACATACTGATGAAGCAGATATTGAGTGAATGAAGCATAGGTGTGAGATGATCTGCATCATAAGCATTTGAAACTCAGAAGTTAATCAGTAGTGTACCATCACTGTTGCTGTGCAACAGAGTTTTCCAGCATCCTGAGCACATCTTCTCCAGCCCCCTGACCACACTCCACCCCTACAAGCCAAGGTTCAAGCCAAGCGCGCCAAGGCTGGCAACACACTGAGGATGGAGACAAGGCCAAGGAGGGCACATTGGCCTGGCCTGTGGGGGGGATGAGAGGTAGGGGGCAGATGGCCAACATGCGCCCCACACATGATTCAGGCAATGGTGCTTGGTCATCTGTCCCCCCCTAGATATGTCGTTGCTAAGGACTTTATTACAAAGAATGATTTGAAGTTTTTCAATAGACTTGCCACCAAAAGTTACACTGCAAAATGTACTTTGTATGATACTTCCTTTCCTGACTGCCAGGATTTATTTAATAAGGCATAAAAATAATAAAAACGCACTTTAAAAAACATCATTCCGAAGAAAAACACATCATTGAAACATTTCAAACCAAAGTATAATACACATACATAAAGCAACAATTAAAACATATAAAAGAAGGCAGGATCAGGGAGTAAATACCTGATAAAACAAAAAAGTTCTCATCCTTTGGTGGAAGAGGGCAACAGAAGGGAGAAAAGAATTGAAATAGTGAGGATACAGCAGACTTGCTGAAGCTAAAAAAGTCTGGCTTTGTCAGTGCCTAGATGGGAAGGCCAAGGAATCCTACATATGCCACCTTGAAGTTCATGATTAAAGAAAGATGAGATAAACTCAACTGATCATGTTTAACTCTGATAGCGTGCAGAACAGAAATACTGAAACAATGCACAAGTATCCTCTCCCCCAGGCACTTTCATATAGGAAAGTGCAATAGGAAATGAATTGTTAAATTCTGAAATGAATCTTGCTATGTAATCCTTTTGCTAAAGAAAATGACAGTAATTTTTGGAAAAATGTTCACTCAACTATGTTTGCTGATCCCATGTATGTATCTGGATGAAAACCCTTTCAAGGTCAACAAAATCACCCCCATGAAACTGCACAAGGTAAAGGTGAAATCTTATTAATATTCAGGAAGAAGGCAGATTTTGTAAGTAGAAAAAAGGCGTCAATGAACTACAACACAGATAATGAAGGAGCTGGAAACACAAGGGAAATATAAAAGTTAATTGTTTTTGTGGGGAAAGAAATCAGTATACACGCTTGTATTTGGCTCTCTGATCCCAAATGTTTTGACACCATGTTCTGAGAAATTGGTTTTGAATATAGTTATACCCTGAATTACTGTACTTAATTTGTTGCTGAGTTTAGAAAATGTTGCAGCCTGCCCTGAGCCCTTAGGATGAATATTAATTTTTTAAAAAGATTCACTCATCTACGCAGCTTAACAATGCAAGCAGAAGTAAACTATACCAATGATCCTTTTTTTTCCTGGATTCAACCAGTGCATTTAAAACACAAATTATCCATTAAGATCAAAATATAGAAATGCAGATCTGAAATCTCTCATCAGAATAAGAATTGCTCAATGTAGCAGGAATAATGTACAGTTCCTTATCAAGATTCCCATTAAAATATTATGTGGTCCTTTCTGCACAGCCAAATAACAGCGCCCTAGGGATGGAAAAACTGGTGTCCCCAGGGTGCTGTTCGCATGGCCATGCAGGAGCCGCGCGAAAGCGCCTCTGTAAACCTTGCTCAAGAATCGAGGTTTTTGCAAAGCGGCGCCTTCGGCTGAGAATACAACTATGGTCAGTTTCAGGTCTGGGTGTGTGTGTGTGTGTGTGTGTAACCCTAATGTATTATTTTTATTTAATTTATACAGTCATAAATTGTTCCCAAAATTGTAAAAAAAAATCCCAAAACCGACCATAGCCCTATTTTCGGACTGCGCCCTAGAACTCAACGTAACACTACAGCAAGCCTGAACCCCTGCCCTTGCCTTAACACTAATCCTAACTTATTATTTTTATTTAATTTTTTCAGCCATCAATTTTTCCCAAAATGATAACGAAAAAATTAAAAAGAATAGGTTAGGGTAAGGGTTAAGGCAAGGGTAGCAGCTCAGGCTTGCCTTAGTGTTGAGTTTTAGGGCGCAGTCCGAGAATACGGCTATGGTCAGTGTCAGGTTTTAGGGTTTTGCCTTAACCCCTGCCATTGCCTTAACCCTAACCCTAACTTCTTTTTATATAATTTATTCAGTCATATATTGTTCCCAAAATAGTAACAAAACCCCGAAACCTTAAACTGACTATAGCTCTATTCTTGGACTGCGCCCTAGTACTCAACGTAACACTAAGGCAAGTCCGAGTCCTTGCTCATGCCTTAACCCTAACTTATTATTTTTAATTAATTTATTCAGTCATAAATTGTTCCCAAAATTGCAACAAAAACCCGAAACCTAAAACTGACCATAGCCCTATTCTCAGACTGCAGGTAAGTTAGTCCCTTCCCCTGCGTTATTTTCTCAAACAGAAACAGCCCTGGAAACGTTTCTACTACATTGTGTTTCTTAACCCAGCAGAGCAAATCCCCTGAAAGAATCCTAATTTGGATTTTAGCGCTGACAGGTAGCTTTGGTCTTCTTTTGTGCTTCTTGTAATAGAGTCCCATTTTGAGCAAAAGGGCAGAATCATTCTGGCCATGGAAAAAAACTCCATGACATGTAATCCTACAAGCTAATCTTTTTACTCTGCTACTTCGCACTTTGCTAGAGATCATACTGGATCACACACAGAGATCATACTGTTACTTACCTAATGTTTGACAGATCTGAATTTAGCAATGGTGTCAGGTATTGGGCAGAGTGATTTCCTTGACGATGACATTGAAACTCTTCTTTAGCAAGCAAATAATACACTCTTTGAACAACCACTTGCACCTGCATTCCTCTTCCTCCAATTCTTCCTTGAGTCTCCACAACGTCAAGAAGAGAATCACTCAGAGAAGAAACTGCAAAGAGAGACAGTTTGGACTCTCTGCTGCTATGAGTGTGTATGTCCTCAAAAAATTTCATATTGGGACAGGAAACCTGGCAAAAATAAAACCATAAATGAAATCACTGTGCTGATTACTAGAACAAGAGAAACTATTACTGCAAATTTAATTCTAGGATTACAGAGGTCAGTCTCTACATCAAGGCTGGCATCAGTTTCTGATGGGAAAACAGAGTCAATCTTTGTAGTGCACCCAGGGGGAGAACCTTTTTTACATTCTGAAAACAATACTGACTATCCAGGAACCTCTAACCTCAACCAGAAACTAACAACTGCGTCACTTGGATAAAAGTGAAACAATGACCACATAATCATAACCATGGATAAGGCCCTGCTTCTGTCTGCAGAGGTTCAGCAGGTACTGACATGATTTGCCTTTTTAATAAGCTCCCAAGGAAAGGAATACAGTGCTCTAGCTCTGACTCTGCACAAACTGTGCTTTAGCCAAAAGACAGGTCTAGTCTGGGCTGATGGGGGGCCCACAACATAGTGAGGTGATAGACTGACTCTGTGCCTTCCAATCTGATGCTAACTAGGAAGAAACTATTAACAGATGATACATGGACCACTACTATCACTACTACTAAATAGGTGCTGTAGACTTGATATTATTTCCGGATAGTGCTGATAGTAGAGAGGAATGTTTCTAGCTTTAAATAATATTTTTTTCTTTTGTTTAAAAATTGGAAACATCAATTGTAAAGCAGTTTTGCCTCCCATTTTTCTCAAAACTTTCACATTATCTTAGGGATAAAAGCCATAACCTTTTCTGACTTCAAAACTTATCGAAATGTTACCTCTCTAGACACTGTCATTATCTGGTCCTGGAATGAATAAAACACCATCATCCACACTCAAAATCTCCACCAGTTTATGTGCCATAAATTTTAATGTTGCCGTTTTATGGCTAAATTCTATTTCTATCAGAACCTGAGTTTTTTCCCCCTGCTGTTATTTATGAGTTGACTCTGCCTGGAACTACAGTGATGTGCCTGCCAAAACTTTAAAACACATGATTCCCCTTGGAACCAACAGACAGGCATGATTTTTGACTCAATTCATGTTGATGACTGAAGTACTTTGGGCAGTAATTAACTTGACATGAAACTGAAAAAGCTGTTCACAAGATCAGGGGCCATGTCCCATGGGCGCATGCCATTTCGTCACTTGGGGGAGGTGCCGGGCGCTGGCCAGGTCTTTGCATCCGGCCTCTCCCACAGTGCGGCAACACAGCCGGCGCCCAGCAGCTCCCCCCATACCAGGGCAATGCTCACTGGCAGAGGTGTTTGCCACAGCCGCAGGCCGGCTCCTGCCCCCCAGGGAAACAGAGGAGGGCAAGTGCTGGTCCACCGCCACAGCACACGCTCGAGCTGCCCATCTGAACCACCCACCACCAAGCCTCGTCCCCCGGGCTCCCTGCAGGCCAGCTCTTGCCCTCCCCAGGGAGGCTGGGGAGGGCAGGGCTCAGCAGTGGGCAGCCCAGGTGGGCACTGCGGCAGCAGGCCAGCTCCTGGAGGACAGGAGCCAGCTTGCCACCACGGTGCCTACCCAGGCCGCCCATCTGAGCCACCCGCTGCCAAGCCCCACCCCACCCCAACCCTCCCTGCAGGCTTGCAAAGATAAGTGGGGTGCACGGGACGTGGGGTGTGAGTGCAGGAGTGGGGGTGCCTGAAGCAGGTGGTGCCCCGGATGCCATTTCCCCCCCACCAGTATGCCTTTGCACAAGATTAAGATGTTGTGGGTTTTCTGGGTTGTATGGCTCTGTTCCAGTAGTATTTTCTGCTTAGATTGACTGACTGATTGATTGCATTTTTAGACTGCCCTTCGCCGAAGGCTAGAGAAGGAGCGTCTTCTTTGACCTGCCTCGTCCCCAGTCTCCTCCTGGCCACAATACCACTTGCTAAGAACTGAAATAAACTTAGGGTGCTTCCGCATTGTCGTGCTCGACCTGAGATCGACTAGAGTCCGACCCGAGTCCTCCGCACAGACGTAGCGTCGGACTCGTGTCTGACTCGACTCACCTCCCTCTCGCCATTGAATTTCTCGACTCTACTGGGGAGTTGAGTTGACTGGCGGACTCGGGTTGCACTCGAGCCGAAGCCGACGGAGTGCGGAATCTCCGTCACTCGACTCTGCCATGTAGCCAATCACAACTAAGTATTTCACCCATGCGCAGAAGGGGAGACTCGTGGCGGCGCGAAAAGCTTTGGGCATGCGCAGAACGGGGGACACAGCAACCAATCGGAACGCAGCACAGGGAGGTGGTCCCGCCCTCTGAGCTCGGCTCCGGAGACACGAGTCGGCTGCTGTGCGGAGGAACGGGAGGACTCGAGTCAAGGTAAGACTCCGCCGACACGAGTCAAACCTGAGTCGACTCGTGTGTCCGGAAGGGCTCTTAATTTTAAGGCCATCACAGGCGCTAGGGGGGGACAGGGTGCAGGGGGAGGAGCCAGCAGGGAGTGCAATGCTCCAGCTCCTCACTCCTGAGAGGGAGGCAGCCAAGCTGGTGATTGAATGCACTTGAGCCCTCTCTGCCCCCCCCATGATGCCTACATAAAAAACTACCAAAGCCACAGAAGCAACACTAAGCAGCCCAGTACCATAACTCTCTCAAGAGTAAGTGAACCAAATGTTAAAATGTTGCTTCTAAAAATATGAATATTATTCATTATTGAACAGTATTTAAGCAGGTCAAAGGAAGGGTATATATATAGCATAGGACGATTCATGTTATTTCTGAATATTTGGTTCATTGTGTTAAATTGTAAAAACAAACTTTACCTGACTAACTGCAGATGCCTGAGGTTGACTTTCTTTTGCATCAGAGAGACTGAATACCTGGGCCAGACATATGTTCCTTTTAATAAGTAATAGCTCTTCAAAATGTAGCCTGTTCATTTCTTTTGGTTCTTTGAGAAAGACCTTTTGGCTAAAATGGGTATTCAGAATTACTGGAACATTTTCATTTGGCAGAAGAAGTTTTTGCCTGAAAAAAAAAATTATGAGCCCATACTTATTGCCTTGTAAAAAGTAAAAGCTTCAAACTAGTAAGAATACAATACTCAATGGAAATCTGATTCAGATTTATATACTTATTTCTTTATTGCATGCTTTAAAATGGTTTTAGTAACTATTTAAGATTTAATACACAGTTTGGAGGATGGTCAGAGAAATATTAATATTGATGAACATATGTTCAAGGAAGTTTGAATCTGAAGGCGACGTTCCGCCACATGCTATAAGAAACTGTTTTCTTCATAATACCAAAATGGATTTAATAGGATTTAAATAGGAAAATAGGATTTAAAAATAGATCTAATTCCCTTTTCTTGCATCAGATTCATAATATCATTTTAGCTCTTTTGTGTATAATAAATATACAGCAGTTATCTCTGCCAGGTGGCACAGCAGCATCACAATGTTTGAAGTTTCTCATATTTGTAATCTGAAATTTTCAAAAGTTTTCTGCCTATGAGCTCCAGCATACCTGCATTAGCTGTGGAAAGTAGACTTTCACCTAGCTAGGAGCTAACAGTGCAATCCTAAGAACACTTTTCTGAGAGGAAGGCCCACTGAATAGACCTGAGTAGGATTCTGAGTAGACCTGCTTAGGATATGACTTTGGCTACTCTTTAACGTTACTATCACAGCCAGCATGGTTTTTTAAAAGACAGATGATGGAAACTTCAGATGCCTGCCCTTTTCACACCACTTTGAACCACACTGAAAGTAAATCAGATAGTATATCAAATAATATTTGTATTGCTATTTTTTATGATTGTATTGATTGTACATTTTTATGATGTAACCCACCCTGAGCCCTATGGGAATAGAGCAGGATATAAATCAGATCGCTAGAGCTGTCAGAAAGGTAAATTACCAAAGTTTCACCTAACCTACCCTCTAAAGGACTTCCTAGACTTCTTAGGTGTCCTGTACTAGAAAAGAATTTCACATATCAAAATTAGGCAACATAATGTTAATGCTTTATCATTAATGCTTTGGGAGAAGAATAATTTTACACACTCAATATATATATATGTAAAGCCAGCTGATAAAAATAATTGATACATTTTCTAAAGACACAGAATATCTTGCAACATTTGTGAGCAATTCAACTCTTCCAGCAAAGTTACAAACTACTTAACATGAGAAGTAATTACAGGACTCTGGCTGCACAAGGTTGCTGAAACAAGAGGCATATGATGTGAGAAGTCATAGCCAAGTATTCATGTATTTAACTAAGTTGTTAGTATTAGCAAAATGAAACAGGTTGAGACATTGCTCAGCTATATTTAAGTTGTATTACTGTACTTAGGTTTTTGATGCAGCTTTCCAGGGTTTTTAATTAGTTCCTCCTATTCACTACCCAGGGGGTAAAAAGCCATGAAGCTCACTCATACAGAAACTGCATGGCTATGACAAATTAAACAAATGATGGGAATATCACTCCCAGTTTGTCAAAACAGGGAACACTTTCTTTTGGGGTGCTGCCAGAATTCCAGTTAATGGCATCCAAAGGACACCTGCAGATAAGGGTCACTAATTTTTCCTGTAATTCAATAGCAAAGCATGGCAGCTGTACAGATTTAATGTACGCAAGACTACTATTTGCACTGTACACTAATTAAAAAATTCTGAAATTAACAAAAGTAGACAGTGATAAGCAGGGCCATAGCTGGGCAGGAGTGCACCCGTCAACCCCTCTTAAAAACATTTAAGTACCCTTAAGTGTTAAATGTCTGTGTGGATGAATACAATCACTCATTTCAAGTTACTAAGATCCAGCTGGTCATAAGCAACAGTTAAATATAAATCAGAAAGCAATGGGTCAATTGTTTCACTTGATGTATTTCCTAAGGAACCAATGAAGTGCCCAACTATGCTGAATGCTTTATATATTCAAGTTAGCACATAGATACGGTGGAGGAAATTGCTGTCAAGTCACAGCTGACTTATGGCCACAACGTAGAGTTTTCAAGATTAGACATGTTCAGAGATAGCTGCCTCTGCATGGCCTGCGAGAGTTCTGAGAGAACTGTGACCGGCGCAAGGTCATCTAGCAGGTTTCACGCAGAGGAGTGGGGAATCAAACCTGGCTCTCCAGATCAGAGGCCACAGCTTTCAGTCACTACACCACACTGGCTCTGAGCACAAGCATAGGTAGCTGATTTTTTTCTAAATAAAATAGAATACTGAGATACAGAAGTCAAAATAAAAAGGCTCAGTACTTTGACAGTTACATCAATTGTTCTCTACAGAAGTATTAATCCCCTGTCCCCTAAATTAAACAGAATTTGGATTCAAGAACACTTAAAGTATATGTAGGTTAGAAAAGGTTTTGATTGTATAACACTGGTGGTATAAAGTCTTATTAGGAATGAACGGCTACTGCAGTTATTAGCAAAAATAAGAGACCTTCACTCAAAGTTTGGATTTCTAAACTGAAATCGGATACCTCCTATCCTCCCTAGCACTTGATACTCACTTAGAAGGCTTAGGCCGTTTCCGCACGGCCAAAAGCAGCGACGCGATGACGTCGCAAATTGCGACGCATCCCAAAAAAAGCGTTCACACAGACAGGCGGAGCTGCGGGCGTCCGCAGCCCCGCAGAAATGTGACGGTTCGCACGGAAGCGCTGCGGAAGCGGCGTCTCGCGACGTTGCGCCTGCGCACTTGCGAAGCCGTGCAGGCCCGACGCCATTTTTGACGACAGCTCCGTGGCGGCTGTTCGCACGAGTGCGGCGTCGATGCGTCACATGGGGAAAAAGAGTGGTTTTAAGCGTTTTCTGAATACACCGTCTTCGCGCCGGTTTAGCGTTTTCGCGACGGCGCGACTGCGCACCTCCGCCGCTGCGCGTGCGAACGCTCTCGCTCTGACGCTTCTTTTTCCGTTGCGACGACGTCATATTTTGCCCGTGCGGAAACGGCCTAAGAAAATGTCTATACCTAAGAGTTTGTAGTTTGTACAGATGGAAGGATTATATTGGTGCTGCTTTTCTCATCACAATGCTTCGATTTCTCTGCCTTGTCCTCATTTCCTTCACCATTCATCTTTCTTTAGGCCCTGTTTTCCAGCCCAATACTCCCCCGTCACCTCTCTTTCAATTGCTCTGATTCTTGGCCAGGTACCTTGTGTTCTTCTTATGCTCTTCCTGCCAAAATCTGGCCTTTCTTTCCCTTAGGCCCTGTGTGAAATTTCTTCCACAACCCCTTCTCACTACTCCCTTCTTCCTTCATCCTATCTGTCTAGCTTTCCCTGCAGTTTCTGTTTCTCAGTCCACTATGTACTCTGCCTCCTTACTTCAGCCACACTGTCTATGGGGCATCAATTAACTGAGGTTCAAACATGACAGATCAGGAAAACTAAGATCAGATGTTTAGATTGGGACAGTGGGGGGTACATGAGGAAGAGTAGAGTTGATTTGACTGAGTGATTAATCCCCACAGAAATCTCCCCCAAAAGTGCTGTTAGCCCCTATAAGGTAAGACAACAGAAAAACCTGTGGGGGTTTTCCCCATATCAGGGATATAGCAGCTGAGAGGAAATTGATTTTGAGGTAGGAAATTACCTGGGGGAAGGTTTAATCCCTGTGTATCACAGCTCTAAGCCAAATCACCTCTTCTCCCAATGCTTATTTAAATAAAGTATAATATATTGGAAGATCCAATCATGAGTCTCTCACATGGTATATTCTCACCCTCTTATTTGCAATTATTAGATAAATATGCCTAATAATTCAAAAACAGCTTTGAATTAGCTACTGGCTACATTTGGGTTATAAAGTGTTTTAGCTGAAAAATAATACCACTACAATACTCATTGCTATCTTGTTTTTTGTAGTAATTGCATGTAGTTTCAGTCTTGAAGTGAAGGAAGGTGTGGGTGTGGGGGTGGGGGGCTCTGGCTCAGTGGTGGAACATTCTGCTTGGCATGCAGAAGATCCCAGGCTGAATCCCCAGTATTTCCAGTTAAAAGGATCAAGAAGTAGTTGATAGGAAAAATCTCTATTTCAGATCCTGAGGACTCACGGCCAGTCTGAGTCAATAATACTTGATGGACCAAGGGTCTGATTTAGTATAAGGCAGCATCATGTCATGTCACACGAAGAAGCAAGAAATGGAATTTCACAATTCTACAGAAAGGGGCAGTCTGCAGTTTCTGAATGAACAGAAATAAATTTATCAGGATGATTTCTGTTACAGAAGTGCACTGTTTGCTTCAAATTTCAGTTCTAATTCATGTATGCTTATAGTAGGGTTCCCCAACCTCTTTGAGCCTGTGAGCAATTTTGGAATTCTGACACTGTGCGGTGGGCCCAAAATGGCTGTCATAAAATAGCTGCCACAAAAAAGGCTGTGATGGTTTACCTTCAGCCACACAGCGAACATCCTTGTGTTGTGGTAGCAGCTGCTACCAAAGTAACTTTCTTTAAAAATATGCACAGCCAGTAAAATGTCAGTGGCCAATCAGTGATCAAAAGCCTCACCTTGCTCCACCCACTTTCTAAAAGCACTTGGTGGGCACCAAAAAAGGTGCTGGTGGTCATCATGGCACCCACAGTTACAATGCTGGGAACCGCTAGCTTAAAGCATGGTTACCACTACAAAGCTCTCCAGAGTGGCAGAAATGCCATACTGCTGCCACCTATGAGTTGATATAGCTGTTATGCCAGCTTTAGTGTCCCCCCCATAGAAACATGACATTATCTCTTTAGAAACCATATAGACAATGCCACAAAATATACATCAAAATACCCACTTATCTGGCTGTCTTCAGCAGTTTTTGCAGAGTGTTTAAATATTTCATTGGTTAGTCACTGTGAGAACTTTTGAGCATAAAGGCGAAAGTGTTTGAAAGGTTTGTCTCTTAACTATAAATGAGATGAGGCTCTAACCCAGTCTGTTTTGCCAATGTGAGATTAAGTTTCCCATACTGAATGTATAGAATGCAAATTTCGACGTCACACCAGGCATTATTTTAGAAAAAAATTCTCAAATCTGCCTTGAGTGCAGATAAATCATATTGGAAGCCAGAAATAAAAAAACACAAATCTACTCTTCTCCAATATATTCTATTGTAACTTATTGTAGAACAAATCTGACTCTGAAATTGATAATTTTTCATCAAATAAAAGTATACAGTGGAACCTAAGTTTTCGTTGGTAATCCGTCTGGGTTACCTCAGCGAAAACCGAAACAGACGAAAACTGAGGCTCCCATTGGCAAGCAATGGAGCCTGCATGAATCGCCGGTTTTGTTGCGGAATTAGCGCGTGCGCGCAGGCAAAAACCAGCAAAAACCGAAGCAACCAACAAAAGCCGAGACAAGATTTTCGCCCAAAGAATCAGCAAAACAGAAAACAACGAAAACCAATGTCAACGATAACCAAGGTTCCACTGTATTTGCAGAGAGAAGTAAAAGCTACTGTTGCCAGCTTAAGTGGCACAGGGATTTTCTGGGTGGGCTACTGACCATTGCAATTTCCCTTGGGAAAGTAGGACTGGTTAGGGCAAGGCAGAAGGTCAGCTCTCCCTCTCCAATATTCCCCTCAAGGTCTCATATTGAAATCTTGTTCATATTTTACAGTCAGAGACCTGCATTCTACAGGTCATTCTACAGGACCTGCATTTTACAGTCAGAGACCAGCCCCCCAAGGCTGTGTACTTTCACCACTTCTCTTCTCTCTGTATACCAATGACTGCATCTCAAATGATCCATCTGTTAAAATACTGAAATTTGCAGATGATACAACAGTGATTGGTCTCATTCGAGACAACGATGAAACCGCATACAGACGGGAGGTTGAACAACTAGCCTCGTGGTGCCACTGGAACAATCTAGAACTGAACACACTTAAAACCGTAGAAATGGTGGTAGATTTCAGGAGAAACCCTCCCATCCTACCTCCTCTCACAATACTAGACAACACAGTATCAATAGTAGAGACCTTTAAATTTCTAGGCTCCATCATATCTCATGACCTAAAATGACACCTAATATCAAAAATGTCATTAAAAGCACAACAAAGAATGTTCTCTTTCTGCTTCAACTCAGGAAGCCTAAAACTGCCCAAGGAGCTGCTGATACAGTTCTACAGAGGAACTATTGAGTCTGTTATCTGCACTCCTCTAACTGTGTGGTTTGGTTCTGCAACCAACAAGATCGACACAGACTTCAGAGAATAATCAGAACTGCAGAAAACAATTGCTGCTAACCTGCCTTCCATTGAGGACTCCAGATAATTGCACGGGTCAAAAAAAGGGCTGTGAACATTTACTGACCCCTCAAGATCCTGACACATAAACTGTTTCTAACTCTTACCCTCTAAACGCCGCTTACAGAGCACTGCACACCAAGACAACTAGACATAAGAACAGTTTTTTCCCGATGCCATCACTCTGTTAAACAAATAATCTCGATAATGTCAAACTATTTATTATATATTTATTATATAATTACTGCACTACTTTTTTCATCATTCCTATTACCCATCTCCTCCCAATTATGACTGTATGACTATAGCCTGTGCTGACATTTCATTTTATTTTATGATTTTACATTTTATGTTTTTATTACTATTGATTGTTTCCTGATTGCTTACTAGACCTATATGACAATCATTAAGTGCTGTACCTTATGATTCTTGACAAATGTATTTTCTTTTATGTACACTGAGAGCATATGCACCGGAGACAAATTCCTTGTGTGTCCAATCACACTTGGCCAATAAAGATTCTATTCTATTCTATTCTATTGTGGGCTGTTGGATGTCATGGAGGGGAATGGAATGGCCACTTATTTATTTATTTGTTTGTTTGTTCAATTTAATATACTGCCCTATCCCCGGGGGTGTGGTGGAAAACTGTTGTCAGAAAACTGTTTAGAAAACTTGATTAATTCCATTGCCAATAAATCCCTTGGTTTTCTTGGATTGTCAAAGAACGAAGGGCTGTTTAAATACAATGGAGATTTCATACGAGATGAGAGGATGAAGCTGAAGTAATATAATTATAGTATGTTGTGTCCTTCATGACTCTAAATTCTAATCAAATAAAGCAAGGTACAAGAAGATGCTCTGAAATACAAGAAACCAAAGAAAATAAAACAGAGTGGTAATTCCTTCTGAGATCTCAAGTAAGATAAGGGGTCACTTATGAAGACACATTCAAGGAGATAATTAAGATGAAGCTATTTTGCAGTCTTGGCAAACTCTAAAGCACAAAATAAAGGCAAAGGCTGAAAGTCTGTCCTTATGTAACCCCTTCTCTTCAACACAGCAAGATCAACTCTCACACATCACACAGAAGACAGATTCAGCATTTTTACTAACTTTGCAGAGTCTGTACGTATCTCAAGTTTTAATATGCATTTGATTATTTTAAAAATTACTCTGATGCTACAATGCTCATTGCCAAATCCCTGCACAAAGAACACTTTACAGTGAGCAAAATAGAAGCTGTACAGAAGGCTAGTAGGGGTTTTTTTTTGGGGGGGGGGGGATAAGAACACAAAACCCCCAAAGCATAACATTTCAGAAGAGGAGTTTCTTTGCTTTGCAATGAAAAGCTGGGGAGAGGAAAATAACAATTCCTGAGAAATCACAGAATTCCCTCTCTACCCGGATCTATGAGAATCAGAAGGACAGTTAAGATCTGACTGATTTCCTTTGCTTACATTAAAATATTATTACATCCAAAATTTCAGAAAAAACATATTATCCTTTGGAGGTTGATGACCCTGACAGGCACTGGGCAAAGAGCAAGGAGCCTGTGCAGACCATATCAGTATCCAGCTTCTACAGGAAGCCTGCCAGGAGAGCTGTATTACAGCCTTGGTGGAGACTGTCTGCTCCTTTGGCCTTAGGGCTCATGGTGAAATATGTTACAGCTGCTGATGTATAGGAAAGGATTTTAGGACAGAGGACTAAACAAGGGGAATGATGGAATGTTGTGATTCCATTTTAGACTTTTCCCCCAGCATCATACTATCCCTCCCCTTTTCAGTCGAGTTCTTTTTGAAACTTGGCTACCTCATATATTATTAATTGCTGGTAAGAGAGCTTTTATGACTAGATACCCCAAAAACTTATACCAGCAGCACAGTGCTTAAAAATCGTTTTAAGCAACATATCCTATTAATCGGTGTGGGATAGTGATTAGAGTGTTCAACTAGGATCTGGAAGACCCAAGTTTGAATTCTCACTTTTGTGACTTTGGGGCAGTCACATGCTCTCAGCCAGCGGTGGGATTCAGCAGGTTCGCACCACTTTGGCAGAACCGGTTGTTAAAATGGTGCTTGTAAGCAATCAGTTGTTACATTATTTGAATTCCCACCACTGGAACCGGTTGTTAAATTATTTGAATCCCACCACTGCTCTCGGCCTCACCTACTGCACAGTGCTATTGAGAGGATAAAATGAAGAGGAAAACAATGCAAGCCACTTTGGGTCCACACTGGGGGAGAAAGTGGGGTATAAGTTAAAGTATATAATAAATAGCCAAGAGTTAACTCTTCTTGGGCTTCATTGCAATTGGAATAATTTCTTGGTTGAATGAACTGCAGCAGCTGAAAATCCATCATCAGTGGGGTTTAACAGCGCTTAACAGGTTTACCTATACTGCTTCCCCAAAACTAGGTCTAATAATTGAGCCCAGCGGCCCAGGCCAGCCTAGATGGGGGGGGGGGCGCGATTCCCCCCCCACATGATGAACTCTGTTTGTGTGTGCCCACAGAGATGGCTCTGAGTGCCACCTCTGGCACCTGTGCCATAGGTTCGCTATCACTGTCCTAGTTCATAAACACAAGTATCATTCTGGAAGGTTACTTTTCTTGACTGTCTTAAAACAGTACTCGTACCACAGGATTCTGCCATTACAATTTTGATCAATGAATTGAATATACCTCTGAAGAATACGATCACTCCTGAAGTTTATATGTAAACAAAAAAAGGCTTCTACTTCTTGTGATTGTCTTCCTGGGATGCAAGAGTTTGCCTGAGTGTACAAGTATAGAGTGTATTTGCAATGCACAACAGAAGTAATGGGTGGAAACTCAGAGATAATTAAAAGAACGCCATGTAAAAAAACCCCAGAAGGAATGAGCTTGCAGTCAGTTTTAAAATATGTGGCTCCGTGATTATTCTTATCTTCGGTAGGAGTGAATTCCTATACTATTTAGTTTTGTCTCCCAGGCTGATGAACCTCCCCTGCATACTCAACAACAATTATACTACTTATAAAAAACACAACTAACACAGAAGGTCCTGTTTGTGGAAAGAAGATGAGCATCCTCAGGCTATGAATATTCACAGAGACGGTGAGATAAGCGTTTACTGAGTGTAGAGTAAAACCAGAAAAAGGATAAATTTATAAGGTTTTCAATGAGTCCTGAACTCATAAGTAAAAGGGAGTATTAAGAGCAGTTTTGTTACATATGTGTGCAAATTTATAGGGATCCAGAACTGCTAACATTAAGAGCAGACAACTGTTTCATATATAGGTTTGTCCATATTATATACATGTATTTTAATATTTTTTCCAAGATAATCTTTGCTATGGCAAAAAAAATCTTTTGGGGGGTTTGCTTACAGACATGCCAGTTGTTCAGCTCAGATCTTGAACTACGTGGGATGATGTTAGCTTCTTTTAAATTGTGATTTGTAAGCTGCCAGGAGTCTCAAGGAAAAAGGTCAGACGTAAACATTTTAATACACAAACAAGTAAATGGTAATTTTTAAAAAGAGGCAGTGTAGAGCCATGAGTCCAGAATGGCAAAGTACTCTTAGCATTGATATGCCACTGAAATACATCTCCTGAATTATATTTTATGCCTAATAGTTC
Organism: Sphaerodactylus townsendi; assembly: GCF_021028975.2. Lineage (NCBI taxonomy): Eukaryota > Metazoa > Chordata > Lepidosauria > Squamata > Sphaerodactylidae > Sphaerodactylus > Sphaerodactylus townsendi. Next base: position 52,030,426 of record NC_059433.1, on the reverse strand, counting down.
CTGCCATACTTTGTTTTTAGCTGCCCTAGACAGATTGTACCCAATTGTCCTTCCCAAACCTCATCCACACCCAGACCAAAATGGCTACAATGTATAGGCCCATAAATACATATTCCTTAACAATAAAAATAAATTATTGAGACAATGCATATTTGACTATTTGCACATCGGTAGCAACAGATACCAGGAATGGGTTCTGACTAGCATTTCAATGGATGTGAGAATTTCTTCTGGCAGAGTGTGATTTTTCTGCCTCCCACTCCCATGCCAACCTGCACCAGATCCCAGCTACCGTGTCCCACTTGAACAAAAGAAACAGCTCCCAGCAAGCTGAGTTTGGGGAGTACCGGAGCCTACTGCTCAGCCAGGTGTTTGGTGAATTTAAGATAACAAATTAGCAAATAATGCGAAGAACATGTTAGCACAAAAAATGACTTCAAAGATAGCTAGATCAGAACAAATAAAGAATACTGGGGAAAAGCTGAAGCAATGTCTGTTATTCTGTCTATTCTGTAAATGCATTTTCATTATATAAAAAGGAAGCTGCCATAATTGGACATGAGAGGAGGATCCGGATTCCCATGCTGGGAATTCTTCAGAAACAAATTCAGCAACACCACCCTAGGATGACACAGAAAATTATCCTCATTAAAGGATAATTCACAGCACTCATCATTTTGTACTCTACTAAAATTTATGGGAGTTAACATGAAAGCTTTATATGCAAACCAATGATCTCAATGCTTGATCGTGGGGGGAGAGCCCCCACCCAGATCCTACTACAGCTAGGTGGATTTGTAACTAGTTGACAGATGGCACCCCAAAAGTGCTTGTTAATGGTTCCTCTTTCTTGAAAAGGAGTGACAAGTAGAGCGCCTCAAGGATCTGTCCTGGGCCCTGTGTTGTACAATGGTTTTTATAAATTACTTAGATGAAGGAATACTGTGGATGCTCATTAAATTTGCAGATGGCCATAAATCAGGAGGGGTAGCAAATGCAGAAAAAGACAGAAACAAGATTCAGGATGGTCTTGATAAGCTGGAAAACCGGTAAAGCTAACAAAATGAATTTCAACAGAGATAAATGTAAAGTTCTGAATTATAAGATAGGGAAGACTTGTCTTGGTAGTAGCCTGTGAAAAAAGGGCCTAGGGGTTCTAGTACATTATACATTGAACATGAGTCAGCAGTGTGGCGCGGTAGCTGAAAAGGCAAATGTGATCCTGGGCTACACCAACTGAAGTAGAGTGTCCAGATCACACAAAGTGTATACCTTTATTTTGCTCTAGTTAGACCTCACTTGGAATACTGTGTTTAGTTTAGGACACCATGGGTTAAGAAGGATATTGATAAATATGTTGATGATACTCAGCTATTTCTGTTGGCGGACAGTCATCCTGACTCCATCCCAGCTGCTTGGAAGCTGTGGTAAAATAGTTGAAACTGAGCTGGTTGAAGTTGAATCAATCTAAGATGCAGATCCTGTGGTTGGGTTGGGAAGGAGTGGGTGAGACTTGTCAATTGCCATTGACAGCATGCACCTAATACCTGCAACAGCCATCAAGAATCTTGTGGTGATACTTGATGCCTCCTTATTGACGGAGGCTCAAGTCACACACATAGCTCAATAGGCTTTCTATCATCTTCACTAGGTGAGACTATTGGCACCCTACTTGTTCCGAACTAGCCTATCCACAGGGGTCTAGGCAATGGGCACCTCTAGATTGAACTATTTCAACTTGCTCTATACAGGGCTGCCCTTGGGCCTGATGCAACTGACTTCAACTGATGCAAAATCAGAAGCGGGGGTCCTTACTGGGATCCTGGGGTGTGCAAACATACAAACTGTCTCTACCAGAGCCAACTGCACTGGCTCTGAGTGAAGTACCAAATCCGGTTCAAGTTTCTGGTGCTTACCTTTAAAGCCCTAAATGGTCTGGGGCCATTTGTATTTGCAGGACTGCTTCTCCCAGCCTGTACCCCCCACTGTATAAGTTTATGAAGTCTTGGTAATTCATCACAAGGCTGTCTGCTTTTAGAAAAGGGGGTGGGGAAGGGTGCTCTCAGGCCATGATCTTAAGTGTTTGTTTCATATGCATCCTGTGTGAAATGGTAACCAGGTATGCAGATTTTAATGGTGTCAGTGCCGGGTTGTACCCTTACGCTTCCAAGAGGGAGATGCCAAAAATAGAAGCACTCCATCAAAAATACAAAAACCAGCAATTGATCAAAAATGCTACTCTACTTCAGAAGGGGCAAAGAGATCCCTTAGAAGACTGAGAACAGTAGGAAAAGATGGTTGTTAATGTAGTAGCAATAGTAGAAATTAATTTCAGCTGGTGGTTCTTATGGTAACTAAACAGTAGAATAAATGGGTAGAACTATCTTGTGCTGAGGAGGAAGTAAGCATCCATCAAATAGAAGCCATAAGCATTCATCAACAGAGGAGTTCCTCCCATTGGGCAAAGTGGGCAGCTGCCCAGGGCACCACCTTGTTGTGGGTGACAAAAATGCAGGTTCATTTGTGGGGGATTTTGTATTTTCACTGTTTTTTCCAATTTTGGCCTGCAGGGGGCGCATTTTTTAGACTAGCAGCACCAGAATTTCAGGGTTTTTTTTGGAAGACTCTCCTGATGATATGACCCAGGCTTGGTGAGGTTTGGTTTAGGGAGTCCAAAGTTATGGACTCCTAAAGGGAGTGCGCCCATCCCCCATTGTTTCCAATGGGAGCTAATGGGGGTTACACCTTTGAGGGTCCATAACTTTGGACTCCCTGAACCAAACTTCACCAAACCTGGGTGGTATCATCAGTAGGGTCTCGTGAAGATATTCTGAAATTTTGGTGCTGCTATCTTAATAATTACACCCCTGACAACAGGCACCCCCTAAATTTCCCCAGATTCTCTTTTTAAATCCACTCCCTTCCTGCCAATGCTTGTTTTCTTTCTTTCTTTTATTCTCTCAATGCCTAATAAAGGTTGTTGTTGTTGTTAAATCCACCCCCTTAGGCATGGATTTAAAGGGGAAATCTGAGGTCCCCAGTTTTAACATTGAAAGGGATGCTGTTTCAGGGTGGGGGAGAATCCACCCCAAAATAGCATCACTTTCAATGTTGTTTAAACTGGGGACCCCAGATTCTCCCTTTAAGGTGGATTTAAAAGGAGAATATGGGTTCCCTAGTTTAAACACCATTGAAAATGATGCCGTTTGGGGGTGGAGTCCAGCATGACTTGTTTAAACGAGGGAGCCCAGATTCTCCCTTAAAGGGAGAATCTGGGGTCCCCAGTTTAAATAACATTGAAAGTGATGCTGTTTCCCCCAATTGAGGGGACTGGATACAACACCATAAAATGTTTTCATAGCCGTAACAAAACATTTTAAAAGCATTTTGAAAATGTTTTCCAAAAATTATTTCTGCTGTGTGGCATGGCCCATTGCTGTGTTCAGATTTGTGAGTTGGGACATGTTCTATAATATGATGGTGACTTTGAAACGACCTGGTGGAAAAAATCATTGTTTGTCATGGTGGGGGAGGGTGATAACAATTCCCCAGCATTTGTTTAGGAAAGCTGCATTCTTGCTTTAGAGATGTCACTTATTTTGAGTTGAAGCAGGCAAAAATGCATTATGTATTTGTTAGGAGCCCAGTACTATGGTTAAACAAGCAATACTTTTTAATAGTGTTTTTAACCATTCCCAGTGTAACATGTGGTCACCATAAAACAGAGTCCTAGAAAAACACAGCAGTTATTTCAGTGTATTAATTTATATAGATTTGAATGCCCCAGCAAAATCCTACTCCTTCCTCAATTTTTGAGAACTTGGAAGAGAAACATGGAAATCTTTGATACTTTGCTAATATATGAAAGCAAAAGAACTACTCAAATTTTAAACATACTAACTTACTAACCAAACGGCACACTTAAAATCTATCTTAACACATTTTGAAATGCTATTCAGCATTTGTGCAGAAGGGCTGAGGTTTCTAACAGTATCATATGATGGACTATGAGCTGACCTCTGGCACAGAATGGAAGCAAACTCATTCACCTCCTTGGGTTTTCCCCTCACGCTTCCCAGATCTTTACTCAGGACACAGTGTAAACAGGGAACTGCTCATTTAGCTGCTACAAAAGTCTGGAAAGGGCAGCCAGCCAAACAATGACTGGTTTGAGGTTTTCAGTAAATACAGATGACAGGCATTCACCCTCATACATGAGGAATACCTGTTATCACAACGGCAACAGGAAATCTGGTTCAAGGCTTGGCTGGAGTCATTCTTTAGACAAAGGTTCTCTCTCTAACCTGTAAGCCTTCCTTTTACTCAAGTATGGAAAGACATTCCAAAAACCTAGAAGCCCCTGTGAGACACCCAAAGCCATGTCCAGCCTCTGGAAGGCTCTTAGACACCATCAACCATGCAGCAGTGCAGGAGGTAGGGCGGGGGCGGGGGCGGGGATGGACAGGGAAGCAGATAGCTAAATTGCTAGATAAAGCTGGGTAGGAAGACAGTGTTAGACAAGTTATGAAATGAGGACATCTTTCAAAAGTACCTCACACAGCACAGAATCAGAAGGGAAAATCAAAAGCCCATTCTTGAAAGTGTCAAGTCCTTAGGGAGACATTTTGGCTAAAAGTCAGGTTCAAAGTTAACTGCTACTGAATTGTTACATGAAATGTTATAGCCCTGTCTCAACCTACACTTAGCCCACTAAGGACAATATACAAAGTACAAGGAACCCTCAGATGTGCTATTAAAAAAACCCATCTGTTCTCTTCTGTCACAACAGAAATTACCACAGTATTTTGGTCCTTATCCTTCTCATGTCCTCAGAGAAACAAATAATACCCTATTCTGAGACAACAAGATGCAGGAACAGAAAGGCTGCTTCCTCCTCTAGGGTCAGTTTGCGAAAAAGAAGAGCCATGCACAGAAACGTAATAGGTGGGGTCAAGAACAAAATGGTTCACAAAGTTAAATGGATAAATTATTGGGGAACTGTGTTCTATATGCTGCATATAGCTTGTTGTATAGGATACTATTTTGCATTTTTTTGCATCATTTAACATGTTATGTTGACATTCAAGTTTTGCTTCAGTTCTCTTTTTTAGATTTCTGGTTGGTTCCAGGTTTCCACAATCCTAAATCTATTGGATTATTTACATGATGACCCATCCCATTGATTGTATTGACTTAATCTGTGTAATTTGCCTTCAGTCCAGTGAGAAAGACAGACTATAAATAACACAAATAAATATATCATCCAACAACAAACCAAGAGGTAAAGGAGACTCTTTTATTGCGCCACCAAGTCCCATTGGACGTATAGTAACTCCTGTAGAGGCAAGTGATGTTCAGAGATGGTTTGCTATTACCTGCCTCCATGTCACAGTCCTGGTGTTTCTTGGAAGTCTCCATCCAAATACTTGCCAGAGTCGACCCTGCTTAGCTTCTGAAATCTGAAAAAATCAGGCTAGCCTGCGTTATTCAGATCAGAGCTTAAGGTGATATTAGGTAATGTTAAATTAGGTGAGGCCTGAAGGAGATCTGAAGCAGACCTGAGTCTGGAAAGAAAGAAGGACACTAGGAAAGGAGATCAATGTCACCTTTCTCTAGTAAAATCAACTGGTGCACCACTGCTCACCTTGGCCTTACCCAGTCAGAGGGAATGCAAAAACAGGAACAGGAAGTGAATGTCTTGTTTGAATATTACCACCTCCCTCCTGGTGGCTGGGGATTATTAGGAGATACTGGACCAAGAGAAAAACAGATACTCAGGCTAACCAGTGCCACCTTTCAAAAGATACAGCCTATTATCAGATATGCTTGTATTTAAAAAAAACAGACTAAGGAAGGGTAGAAACAGACTAAGGAAGGGTACAAACTGAGAGTTCCAAAATCCTTGGATACCGAAAAGTAACTTGGAAGAAAAAATCTCCTGCTTTGGAAGGAAACTGTTATTTGATTCCTACCTCCTGTTTTCCCAAAAAAGAGTACTTCCCAGTGCTTTCTGGATGACTTCCTGATCTTGACCCTGATCTTGACCCAGAAAGCAAAGTAGAAGCATTTCATTATAAGTGTGTGTGAATATAGCCCACAACAAATTCCATCAAGCAAAACCATCTGAACACAGTTCCTCAATTTCACTATTCTCAAGTATCTCAAGGAACATAAATTGGGTGGCAAGGTGGATAAAAACTTGTGTTTTTTTAATTAAAAATTCATTTGAAAATGGATTTTTAAATTTAAACCGGCTTTTAAAATGAAATGCCTTCTTTGTGGAAAAATCGATCTAAAGATAGTTTTCTATTAATACATTGTAGTCCAAAAGTTACTGATCATGAAATAAAAATTAGTTTTTAATTATGTAACATGATGCTACACAACATTTATGGGTTTTTTGATAAATGAACTCCATTAATCCATTCACAATGTTACAGAGGTTTCTGTAAGATCATTTCGGGCAATTTTTCTATCTAGAGGCTATTATCGCAGATATTTCGTTTTGCATTTCTCAAAACTATGAATTTGTTGCGACTGCAGAGATCGCATGCTTCATCTTTACAGCAGAAATGTTATACAGGGGGAAAGACATTAGCCTCATTGTCCCCTTGCAAATCTATGTACTCAGAATCAACCCCTTACCTCTTAAGTGCTAAGCGTATAGATCTGCATAAGTAGCTCAGTGTATGGAGTGCGAGACAAGCAGTAAAAATGAAAATGAAACCTTCTGAGCAGAATATTCCACAAGTCTGGGATCTTTGTGTGTATAGCCTCAGGTTTACCATGTTATTTTCTCTTTGAATGAGAAAACCTACTATGGCAGAAGGCTGTTTTACGGTGCAGTTTGGGAATATTTTAATGACGTTCCTCTAGCTATGTGTAAAGCAAACATGCAGGTAAAATGCAAACACTGCAACAAAGAAATGCAAGGTCTGCTGGTCCAAATGAAACAACATTATGAGAAGTGCTTTGATGAAGATGTCAAAAGGAAGATATTTGAAAAGGCAGGGTCTTCAGGTTGGTAAATGTTTGATTTCATTATGTTTCTTACAGACTGCCTTGAGGAACTGGCATATTTAAGCAAAAATATATTGTTATTATTACAGTATGATATGGATCCATTCTGCACAGCCTAAATAAGACGTCCTGGGGATGCTAAAAAAGGAATCCTGGGAAGGCACTCCACACAGCTTTCTTCCCAAGACGTCCCCAGGACACCTTATTTTTTGCTCAAAGTATCTTTTTTTTGGGGGGGGGGGACGCTTCAAAGTGCACTTTCCCCCCAAGCCATCTGCAAGACATCCCCTGCCTGGGTGTGCAGAATGCAGAGTTCAGGAGGCGTCTTATTCCTGTCTGACTGTTTTGCTCTCTGATCAGTTTCACATTTGAACCAACATTTAGTGTGCAGCTGTAGTGATTTTCCCTGCTGCCATTTGCTAAAAATTGCCTCGGGATGTTTGCTCTGCAGACTCTGATCCTGGATGCCTTTTCAGCCCCAAAAGTACATGATCATACTCAGCTGGTCTTGCCAATTCTGGCAATATATCGTTTTCCTATTTAAAACATTTTTCATGAGTTATCTCCATAGCCGACACAAATGAGAGAATCTTAGCCACTTGGAAGACCAATCTACCTCCCACTGGGTTGACCTGCCCGCTGCAAACTGACTTAGTTTTTCTGTGCATTGAGAAAAAAAGTCAGCCTTCACAAAGCCCTTCAAATTTATACTGACACTGGTAAAACACGTAAAGTTTACTCCCCTGTGCTTTTTCGATGGTTTTTATAATACAATGGCTCCATGATTAATTTTATGTGTCTGGTCTCTAGGATCTTCAGGGGGGAAGGTAGTTAAAAATATGCTAACTAAAAGGTTGTGTTCACTCATGCCACTTAGAACACTTTCAGACCTTCTCTTAATATTTGCTTCATATGTGGAAGAAAGACAATTTTGAATGCACGTCTGTTGGACTTATGAATAAGCAGAATGTTTACGCCTATTAAAGGTTTTGATTGATTGACTGAATAAGCAGAATGGCTGATTTGTAACTGCATTTCAACCTTTCTGCACTTTACTCTTTTATTTACTTATTTACTGCATTTACACCTTAACTTTTGCTCAATGGAGACTCAAAGCAGCTTCCATCATTCTCCTCTCCATACTCTTCTCAACAACCTTGTGAGGTAGGTTAGGCTCAGAGTATGACTGGCCCCAGATGGCCCAGCCACATTCTATGGCCAAGCAGAAATTTAAATCCAGTTCTCCCAGATCATAACCTGTCATTCTATTATATCACACTGGCTGATGGGTGCTTGGTAAATGAGCAGAAAGGTTTAATTTAAGATGCTATCTTAAAGCACGACAACAAAACTAAGTGAATAATACTGCCTTTAGAACAGTACTAATGGAACAGTACATTGACTATACTGAAAATTAACAGGCTTTTGTGGAACCCTTATTTGTTCTAAACAAATTATTTGCCCTGACTCCTATGCCACCTTGAGTTTTCTTTTGAACTCTGTCTTTCCTTTTGAAAAACAAGTATGACACACACCAAAACCTTCCCAAATGAAAGACTCAGCAGTGGAATGTTCCTGCTCATCCCAATTTTTCACTTCTAAACACAACAGGAATGTTATGCATTTCTAAAATATGTCTGCGACCACAGCCCAGATAAATGTGACGACATTGTAGATGTTCACTAATCCATTTTTAAAAGTTATTTGACCTGAATTTAAATACAAACTGGGATGTTTTTAAAATACAGAGTGTACCCATGATTAGGCAAAACATCTAAATATCATTTCTGACATTTGGTTTATGAGTTATGTTCCTTCTCACTGAACAGTGGAACAAATTCCAAACCCCACACAGAACTGACAAGACAGCATGTTCTTTCTATATTCATCATACTGCACAGTCTTGCAAAGAACAGACTAAGAGAAATGCCTGATCCTTTGAAGCAGGAGCTTTTGTACACAATACATTATTTACTGCTTTAAATGAATAAATTTGTGTGGGCAACAGCGGGTTGTTGCTCTACACTCATACATGATAAATATCTCAATGTTCCTATGTATTGCCACTGAGAATCCCTCCACCCCATCACAATATTACATTCTACCAATTCAGGGGAAGTTTAGTTTCTTCACTCCTGATTTTACTCTAATATAAATGACAGTTGACATTTGTAGGCAGAACAAGTCTGCATATCCGAGCATACGAAAGAGGACAGGATTTGCTAGACTGCTTTAGTTACAAAGTGCTGACTGTAAAATGAGTAGATTGAGACATACTGTCTCTGACTTTTTTCTTGGAAAGTCAGATCACTCATGTCTTGTGCTCTGCACTTGCAGAAGGCAGCTTTAATTTGCAATAGTACATGTAGTGCTTTCCAAAGCCCAGCAAAAGGCTATACTCGAAGTAATCAGAAGCAGAGTGATCTTGCTGACTTATGTTGTCCAGATTATCCAAGCCAATCATTTAAAGTAGTAACCACATCAGCTTTTCGGTCAAGGGAGATAGCCTGGAATGTCCCAAAGTGAGCAGAAATGGTATTGTGCATATAAAAGTTATCATTGTACAATATTTTTAAAAGGTAAAAATAAATGCACATTAAAGACATACTCAAACAATTGTCTAAGCCAACATTCTACAGTCTACGGAAAGCTCGACCATGGAAATATTGTGTAAGATACCTCATATATTGACATGTTTTTTACAACAGTAAGCTTTTTTATTTAAAAAAATCGATTACCATCAGAAAAGTAATGATCTTTCAAAGATGAAACTTGACAAAGTGCAACTTTTAAAATACTAATAATTTAAGGGTTAAAATGAAATTAATTTCTGCCTGAAAAGTAGAAACTCTATTACTACTTAACAAGAATGCTTTTTAACACCACACAGTTAAAAATATTAGGAATATGTACACTTATTCAAAAATAACCATTGTTAGCGACACTTTAACATAATATACGATGCAATATAGATACTGATAATTTTATAACCAGTGTATGACCATATTTCTGTGTGCACCTTCACTAGGCACTACTGGGACTATGAAAATAAACTAATAAGCTTAATTTAGCTTTTACAAATTTATATGTGCAACACAGGAATACTTCCAGAGGGAAAGCTTAAAAACTTGCTCTCCTCAATTTGGTCGGCACCTCCAGACTTTAAATCGGATTTCTTTTGGTTTGAAGGTAGCGATTAACACAACACAGGTCTATTTCCTCTTACAATTCCAATAATCTAATAGATATTGTTTCTGAAGAACAACCAGGCTTCTTGTGAAATAAAATATGTGCAGGCAATAGAATTCCACAGCATGCTTATTCAGGTTTCATTTATTGCATCTTTAAAGCCACTATGATCTAGTGTTAATAGCCAAAGTGTCTTATGAAGCCTTAAAAAATGTCCGGGGTGAAACAGAATGGGGCAATAATTTTAGCAAACAGCCTGCTTTCCAAATTCTAAAAATAGACAAAAAAATAACTCTCAAACTGTGAAACGTCGGTCAGCAAGCATGTTAAGCTAAGCAACATAGCCCTTCTTCACTACTAAAAATAAAACTGTATGTTACTGCAATACTTTTCACTCGCTTCAGCCAAGAACTCCAAAACCTCCCTGAAACTAACCTCAGTTGGATCATTTGCTTGTGTACTATGAGTCAGCTCTTCTCAGCATTTCTGGAAATTCCTCAGTGTAAACTCCTCCCATATAGCAGGAAACTTCAAATCCAGTTCAGTGTATACCAGGAAACATACGTTTTACTTGGAGCCACATAAGCATATTTTTGTATAGCTATCAACCCTACTGCTTTCAGATTCTTTTTGTTTCAGAAAAATAAGGCTTTGAACAACAAACATTAGGATAGCAGAAAAAGCTTTTTTAAAATCTCTGATCATGCAAAAACTGCAAAAAATAAATGCTAGAACAATTCAGTTTATGATTAACTGGAATAATATATGTTCAAAATACATCAAATAGCAAAAGCATAAAAGTATCACATAACACTGTAATCTGTGTCCCAAGATCTAGTTTGGACAAAGGGAAAGCTGTTCTTTACTGGGACTGCTTCTCAAATACGATTTTCATTCAACATGGTAATAAAAAAGTTGGGTAGGGCATTTGCTTCTTTAATAGCTGTGCATAGAGAGAATTTCAGCCGATATAGCTTTTCCATCACTGTGTGACAAACAGTACTTGCCAAAATTTCTTCTACCCAACTGTTAATATTTCAAAGTCTCCTCTTTGCATTAGCATCCTATTATTCACAGGAGCATTGGTAAAAATTTCAGCATACTATAATATCAGAACTTAATAGGAGGTACTCCATGATAATAAGTAAGCTATTTGTATAAGTGCCTGGTAATGAGGCTACTGTATTTTAGTCACATTGTGAAGTCAAGACTCACCTGAAAAGACACTAATGCTAAGAAAAGTTGAAGTAAGCAGGAAACAAGGAAGACCCAACATGTGATGGATTGGCTCTACAGCCCCCCAGTTTGCAAGATCTGTTCACAATAGAATGTTTAAAAGAACACTGATTTATAGGGTCGCCATGAGTCAGAAACAACTTGACATTTCACACACACACACACACACACACACACACACACACACACACACACCCTGAAATGTAAACTATGGCTGTGAAGAACCAATCAATTATGTTCTAGAAATGTATCTGAGAATGCAAATGTTTTAGGCAGTCTACCAAAATCTCTAGTTTAGAAAGACCTACCAAGAATAGGCAGAAGCTTCCAACACATTATACAAACTATACTGATTATAACGATTCTGAGATACATCAGAGATAATTATATATTGAATGGTTTTATCTTATATTATTGTATGTATTTGGTGGAATGGCTAATAGGACATATAGTAGTTATATGCTAAAAGTAATGGCAAATCTGGCTCTCTGCAAGCCACAGACTGAGAACCACTGACCTACAGCCTAAAAACCTCTGACTGGAAACCCTTCTGGTCCAGATACCATCAGACTTCAGTTGGGAAGGAATTCACCCCCACCTCTAACATTAAAGTTAAACATTTCCTTATGCTGAACATCTAAGCTGTTGCACTATCAAGGCCAAAACAGACATAACACAAAGTATCTGAGATTATGATTGTGTGCCTTTGTAATTAATAGCCCTACACAGCTGCTTTCAAAAATCGAGGAAGGGTCACTATGTGCAAATATTTAATAGTCAACCTCCTACATATCTTCCATGAGTTAATGTATCCAAAGTGGCAATTAGCTGCATATGAAGAAAAAGATAGGTACAAGGACCTAAATTTGTCACCTCTCTCTCTCTCTCATACCTTACTTCCAAATTTCCAATATGTTTCAAAATTTCAAAATTCAATTTAGGCTACCATCTTTGTTAAATTTGGTTCCTAAGACAAACAGGCAATACCTCATGAGTCATGTTAATGTTCAAATACTTAATACATTTTAAAATAATTTTAAATGTATTTGTGCCACTTGCAAGAGGAACTCATGGGAGGCACGCAGTTCCAGCACTAGGTACAAGCTCAATATACACTAGCAACTTGTTCATATAATAAGAAAACCTCAGCTCTCATTTGGAAAAGGAAACAGAAACAGATCAAACTGATCAAGTACATCAGCACAGGGGGAAAGGACATCCCTTTTCACCGCCTGCAAATTATATAACAGTCTATTCACTTGCCCATGTATCTGCATGCCCACATTAAAGCTGTGGTCCTATCCTGCCCGAGTAAACAACCAATTCTATGAGAGGCTGAAAATCTCTTGCATAAATTCTCTGTTAATTATATAACATTAAAGTATGGCACATCCATGAAGTCCATATTTTCTACCAGTATTTTGACGTAATTAAAGATGCAGTTTCGCTGGTGATGCTACAGACAGCATACAGAAAGGTAAATACTTTGCAAATATATGAAATTACACCTAAGCACCTGCTTTTCTGATTATATAGAGAGGTATATAGTCTGAAATGCCACTACAGTTCTTATGTTACTTTCAAACAACAACAAAAAACTTTAACAAAAATATGCATCACTGTTTATATATGCCTTTTCGTACTAAAAAGACCATTGCTCATACTTTTCTTCCAAAAGAACCAGTTTAAAGCACAGGAACAAAAGTCTGTTTTTCTCCACTTCTGTTCCCCTCTAGTATAGAGCAATGAGATTAAAGTGTGGAAGACAGCCAAATACCTCAGCCATCACAGTCACTAATAGATGCGTTTAACATTTATGCAGTTTTCAAATGCAAGGCATCTGCTTCCAATTTCAAATCTGGCTTACAATGAAAGTGCCTCCTCCACAATACTTTTATTATAAACTGTTCTCGTCCCCCCCCCCCATTTCCCCCTCCTCCTTGGAAAACACTGTTCCTTCCTTCTTGCTGGAAGCCACCTGACCACTGCCAGGAAGAGGAATGTGAAACATTCCCAGGAGCAGCTTCTGACGTCAGCACTGCATTCCGCCTCCCAATGTTCAGAACTGTCTGGAAATTCCAGCCTCTAATAGAGCTAACTGAATGCGATAGCAGCTGCAGCCTGCACTGAATCATGTTAAAAACTGTTCTGCGTTGTTATTAGCTGCCTAACAGAAGGTCAAACCTGGTCATTTTTTTTTCATTGAATTAATGCATGTTGTTATTGAAACTACTGTGTTTATTTCTGAGTGCGTGGTTTAATTTTGGCCAGCTGCCCAAACCAAATTCGGTAGTTGAAATTATCACGTATCACTTCTGTGCATTTTTGTTACACCGTAGTGGAAGGGGTGGGGTGGGAGAAAGCAAGGATTATTTAGATTTAACAGAGGGTGACCATGTCTCAGCTACAATCAAGTAGTCTGGCATTATATGAGCAACCAAAGTACACTCTGGTGGCCGTCTGTATGCTGTCAAGTCACAGCTGACATATGGCAATCCCACAGGGATTTCAAGGTAAGAGACCTTTGGAGGTGCCATTGCCTGCCTCCGTGGGGGCTGAAAGAGTCCAGAGAGCACTGTGACTGGCCAAAGCTAACCCAGCAGGCTTCATATGGAGGAGTGGGAAACTGAACCCACTCTTGCAGATTAGAGTTCTCTGCTCTTAACCACTACACCCCGCTGGCTCTCAAGTGCAGCCTGCTCCCAAGAAAACGGTCATATTGTATTTTGCAGACCAACCTGATGTCTTTATAAAGTTGACCGGATTCAATGCTAGTTTATTACTAATGGAAAAGCATTTGTACCAGAGAAAGCAGAGTAATTTTCACCAGTTCCCCACACCAGCCAGCGTAGTGTATTGGTTAAGAACATGGGGCTCTGATCTTGAGAACCCGGCTTGAGCGGTAGACTCTTATCTGGTGCACTAGATTTGTTTCCCCACTCCTACACATGAAGCCTGCTGAGTGACCTTGGGCTAGTCACGGTTCTTCGAAACTCTCAGCCCCGCTGATTTCACAAGGTGTCTGTTGTGGGGAGAAGAATGGAAAAGGAGTTTGTAAGCCACCTTGAGTCTTCTTACAGGAGAGAAAGGCAGGATATAAATTCAAACTCTTATACTCTTCTGCCCATTGGGAATTCTTTACATTATACCCAGTACCCTGGGCCCCCTCAACCCTGGGGGTCAGCATTTCAAAGGGAATAGTTGGCTGAAGTGGGAAGGGGCAGGCAGGACAGTCCTATTTTATAAACAAAGCTCTGTTTGCTTGCTTTGGATCCAACACAATGTGTTTTCATAAAGCCTATTTTGGATAAGTATTTTCTGTTTGTTCTGCCTACTACAACCAATGTAAGTTATTGGGAACAACAACTTTTCACAATGCCAAAAACCCAGCATGCAGGAAGGACAAGTTGCACAGGGATGTGAAACTGGACTAAACAATCTATCACAAAAATTATTTTCCATGTGTAGACAACAAGGAAGAAGGTTGTTCAAAATGATGCCTCAAAATCCCATGACTCTCCTGAGTCCCATTACAGGGACTTGTGGTCATGTAGTCACAGCCAACTTTCCCTGGCCCAAAGTCAGCAAGAGATCTGATTCCCTTTAAATCACTAATGGGAACATTTGGCAAGGAACGGCACATTCCCAAATTCCCAGAAACGCATGCACTTAAAACAGAGAAACATTACTTAGCAACATGTCATCTCACAATTTTAACTTAGTTAAATTGTTAGTGGGCAAAACAACTTTCACTTTGGGGACTAAATCAGAAATCTCATAATGTCCTTAAAACAGGACAAGCAATAATGTGAAAAGACAAGACAACAAGGATATTTCTGCAGTACATCTCCAGTTTTCATCTGTATTTTATCTCCAGTTTGACACAAGAGGAGGAAAAGAGAATCTTTCCTTTCCAGTTCTATATGCATTGCACTGATGAAAACACCATCCAAGGACAAACCGGAAATGGGAAGAATGACACTTATAAACAAGTCTTTTCTTGCCTAAGCAAGCATGCTTCTCCGTTTCCCTGATATCTTCTATATTTATATCAGCAGGTTAAGTCTAAACTTAGAAATTTCACAAGCATCATTCCAAAGCCTGCCAGTGACTGATGTCAGATTCGCATTTGCTCTCTGTGTACCTTTCTTGTAAAGCATATCTCTGCCTTGGTGCAGGAAAGGGGATCAAGACCAGTGGCTAAAAAAGTTCATCCAAAATGATCAGACTTTTCCAAGCCATACTGCCATGTGTACTGTTCCTGCTAACGCTGCCTCCTTGACTGGGAAACTAACTCAACAATCAGGCCTCAAAAAGCCAATCCCATTTTCCTGTGCTTTCCTAATCTAGGTCGGATTCAGTGGTTTCATGGTGTATGAAAAACACACACAAATAGCAAAACACCTTCAGGGTCTTTGGTTTTTGTATGATGATTTCTTTCAACTAATTTATTCAGCAATTGGCCATTCTTGCAGTACAAAATGGAAACATATGATGTACTTCTAAGGCTATGTTACAATAGAACTTGGATGTTATAATTTGTTGTTTTAATTTATTACATTGTTTAAAACAAATCGTAAGCCTCTTTATTAGCCAGAAGTTCTTGCGCTAACATCTTCTGCCCACAATTTTTTTTTTACATCAAGTCGTAGCCAACTTATGGCAACCTCACAGGGTTTTCAAGACAACATCCAAATACTAGCCAGGACCAACTCTGCTTAGCTTCCGAGATCTGATGAGATCAGGCTAGCCTAGGTTATCCACATCACTGTCTTGCCTAGGCCCTTTCTGCATGGGTCAAGTAAATCAGGATAACACCAGTAAAAAACCCAGGTGGGGGAGGGGGACTTTGCACAGATCCTGATCCTAACATGGATCCACTCCACATTTTCCCAACAATTGCACTATGTGCAATTCTTTTGTTTTAATTTGCCTTGCAGACGGGGCTCAGCAAACGAGCGGCTGTGTTGTTTTTTTCTTCCCCTCCCAACTCCCATCTGCAGAGCCATGCAGGCACTAATGGATCCAGCAAGGCTCTGGGGGAGCCTGTGTGCCTGCCTGCCTAGCTGCATTGCAGGGAGGTAAGTGTCTGAGAAAAATTACCCCCCCCCCCAAGCGCCTCCTGGCAAAGGCACACACCCCCGGCCGGTGCACTGGCTGTCCACAGGACAACCTAATGTAACCTATTAATGTAGAAAGAACTAGTGTTCATTCCTACACTTCTTTCTCTGTAACAATAGTAATGTAGATTTGTAGTCAAATCTTTGCAACAAAATGTTGCTTTTTGATGGCTATTATGAGATTTAAAAATGTCATGTACTCTGTTGTGTATTGCGCTATTAAGGTTTCTGTAGTTGTGTGGGAACGTCAGTTAACAGAGTTATATTTAAGTGAGTGCATGCGTAATTTCTGCCTGCTCAGCCTGATGTATTACTGTGGAAGCTGTCGGTGTAAATAAACCTTGTTTTTACCTTGCTATTCGCCTGAAGATCGAAACTTAACATACCCTTTTGTAATTTAAAAACAATTTGAGATGGTAGAAATGTAATTCATAACTCAGTTTACCTCAAAAATGGCCCTTACCTTGAGAAGACTGAACTGGCTACCTGGATTTATGCTACAGTAACATTGAGACTAGACTACTGTAATGCACTTTGCATTGGTCTCTCCTCAAACTCAATTTGGAAACTCCACTTGGCGCAGAATGCCACAGTTTGGCTACTATTGGGAGCTAGATGGAGCATGCAGATTACTCCCATTCTACAGTTACTCTACTGGCGACTCATCTATCAAGCTCAATTTGAAGACCTCTGTGGCCTCGGACATCTCTCCCCTCTTGCTCCGGTACAACAGCTTCACTTATCCAAGTATGGTTTTCTACAGGTGCCAGTCAACAAACTGCTGTACAGGGGCCTCTGTGGTGGCCCCTGCCTTGTAGAATGGCCTGCCTCAGGAGGTCAGGAAGGCTCTCACTCTTCTTGCTTTCTGAGGACTATGCAATACTGGATAATTCAAGGTGGCTTTTCTATGAAGGCAATAGGATTGCACTATTTAAAAGGCTTCACAAATTTGCTTGGATAAATTAAGGTCTGTGGTCTTCACTACTGTGTATAGTTTGCAGTAAATTGGACCATATTATGTAATTCTGCATCAATTAATATGTCATGTTTACTCTTATGCTCTGCTTTGGTTCTGTTTTTTAAACTTCTGTTTAATTCTACAACCCACATCCTATTTCACTTTTATTGAATGTCTCATCTTGTTGATTGTACCAACCCACTATGAGTCCCAGTTGAGAAAAGCAGACAATAACATAAATAATATGCTTCCCCTCCGTAACAAAACAAATCTATACAGCAAACTTATTATTTTTGAAAGAGACAGATTTGAGTTTCACTACTGACATTCAATAAATAGAGGGATGTATAAAGAGATTAAATAAACCAAGGAACACATTTCAGGAGCGATACATAACTGAAAGCCCTGCATCTAGAATGGAGTTAATTCCTTATTACCTTTCAGCTGGCTTTAGCAAAACTGTCCGCTATTTTTTCTTTGATTTCAACTGACAACTGACCATTTCTGTCTCTGCAGTATCCTTGAAATCCTCTGTAAAGTTTCTTGGTACAAAGAAAGAAGTCTGACTCTAGCACAGCTGATACATTTTTACACTAGAACATATTCATTTGTTTCAAAGCTCAATATCTTTCTCCTCTAACAACCCCCCTCTCCCCCCCCACACACACACGTTAGATACCCAGATTAGGCCATGGTATTTCCAGTGGTATTTATAATCTGGACAGAAAAATGTGTGAAAAGTTCAGAGGTGACTACTGAAAGAGTTATCCTCTTAAAACATAAAATCAAAAGCTTTTTTCACTGTCCCAGGAATAATGTCATGAAAGATGGATTCTGAACAGACTAAACGCCTTTTCAATCCCAAAATTATTGCTGAAGATTGGATTGTCTACCATTTATTACTGTACCATTAGTATGGAAGTTAAACTAAGAATAATTTGCTTGACAGACAATAATCCTGCCGTGTAAGAAACTTTAAAAATGAGCTATTATCTTTCATGACAGCTTGTGAACCATGACAAAACATGCAAACTAACCAAAGATACTTCATGGGGAAAGGATTTCAGGAATAGTTTATAATCTCCAGTTCTAAGGTCTTTGAAGAAGTAATCAGATTATAATTACATCTTCTTTGCAGCCAGTGACTGAATTTTGTAGAATTTTATCATGGCATGGTTAAGTTCTTGCCCTTATCAGAACCCTACCCTTTCTGTTTTTGCAAAAAACTTCAAAGGAAGAATGAAAAAGTCAACTAACTCTCTTTTGGATGGTAGGGATTTGTCTGTTGATTTCTCCCCTACTTTGTCTGCTTGAATATTTATAACTTCTTAAATGCATACAGTATCACAGAACTGTGCAGTAACTATATCCCTTGTTGGCTCTGATCTACCCGCTGCACCTCTGATCTGGGGAGCTTCTCTTTATCAATGTGATAAATAGAGGAACTAAAGATACACAGAATCTCTTTGATTTTTGTTTGTTTGGGGCTTCTTGTTCAGAGCTGGAAAACATAGCACGGTACAGTTCATCTCTTGCCAGACCAAAAACTTCTTGTTCATCATTTGAAAGACCGTCATAGTCAAATGTGTTGATAAGCTTGGCATTCCCAAGTTTAGAATTTTTTTTGAGTCCTCCTTGTCTATGGAGGCTCAGATCACACATACAGCCAGACTGGCTTTTTCCCCCATCTCTGTTAGGCTGGACAATTGGTCCCTTATTTGTCTTGCTCAGACCTGGCCCCAGTGATCCACGTGACGGTTCACCTCCAGGTTAGAATTCTTGCTCTGCGCTGGTCTGCCCTTGAAACTTCTCTGGAAACTACAATTGGTCCAGAATGCAGCGGCGAGAGTACTCACCGAACACCAGTGACGGAACATATAAGAACTATTCTCCACTGCCTGCACTGGTTACCAGTTGAATTCTGGATTGTTTTCAAGGTTTTAGTGTTAACCTCTAAGGCCTTGAGCAGTCTGGGACCGTCATATCTTCGGGACCACATCTCCCTGTACTGCCCATGGAGGAGCCTACAGTCTTCCAATAATCTGTTAGTGGTCTCCAGCCCTAAAGATATATGACTGGCTTCCACCAGAGCCAGGGTTTCTTTTTTTTTGAGCTCTAGCTCCTGCATGGTGGGATGCCTTGCCAGCAGACATCCGAACTCTCTGGAGAGTAAAACAGTTATGGAGAGAATGTAAAACTGAACTGTTTCACCAGACCTACAACTAAAGCTGTATCAGATTTGCTGAAATCTGCTGGCCCCTGATTATTCTCTCCTCCCACCGCTCCCCCCCCCCCCGCCATGTTAGTATGTGTTTTATGAGAAATATGGACTTATTGCCACATGGAGAAAGTGTTCATTGAATGTTTTAATGTTATTTTTGTAACTCATATAATTTATTGTGATTTTAATGTTAGCTGTCCTGAGTCTGGCTTTGGCCAGGGATGATGGGATATCAAATTGAATAAGTTAAACTAAACTAATGCCAGTCGAATGGAATCGGTAGTGGTTAAACCTTTATCTGAACTTCCTAAAATACAGCAGACTCCAATACACAGAAATAAATGCATTTGTGAGAGAACAGCCATTATAGGAAGAAGCCAGAAATGCTAGGCTGCTGCTCTGTGACCAAAATCATAGGTTAGGTATCTTGTGGTGTGCTGCACTAACACCTTGGCATACTCTAAAACAGGACAACGGATTGTTCTGATAAAAGAAGCAATTAAGCTACCATGTAGAGCCTGTTTTTCATACTTACCATGGAGGATAGATAGATATGACATCCTGTGGAGCTGCCTTGAGACGAATGACTGTTTCTTTTGCAAAAAGAACTTTGATTTTTGGCTGAGATTCTTTTGCAGAAGAATCGGCAGCACAAATTTGTTCCATCTGCTGGCAGATAGCTATGCACATAATGCATTCTTCGTGCATTTCCAAGATCTTCACTGTTAGTACACCAGACTTACTACCTGAAAATTAAGCAGTGCAAAACTAGTGAGATCAGGAAAGCACACAAGAATAAATGTTTCCCAGTTTCCTTCTCATTGTTTTCCTTGTTTGTACAAAGCACATAACTATAATAATCCAGTACCATGAAAAAGAACCATACAAGCCTCCAGTATATGCAAATTAATCTATCACCTTTATACATTGTTGTATTGAGAAATAAAATATATTACTTCTATCAAAATGCTTTAAAGTAATATTTTAGAGTGTGACAAAGTAAAATAGTTGCCACAATAAATAAGGGATATTTATTCAATGTGGACAATCTGAGGAGAGATGCAGCTAAACAGGCAAACAGTTTCATAAATATGAGCAGGTCTTGATAGACTGAATGTTTGCCAGAGCTTAAGTTCTCTTACTTGGCAAGGGGAAAGACACCCAATGAAAACTTGTCTAAACAAAGAAAATATTGGCTAAAGGAGCTCACCAAGTAAGGCCTGCAGCCCAAAGTTAAGGGGTACAAGTATGCCACAAAAACAGATTTTTCACCTATTATTTATTTTAGTTACTTAAATCATTATGATTATAGCATAAATAATTTTAGCAATTTAACAATCAACAGATGAGTTACAATGTACAAGCAATCATATCTGGTAGCAAACTGTTTTGTCCTGTGTGGATAATAAAACCAGACTCAATGACAGATGGATCTTTATATACTAGCAAAGACTCCCCAAACATATAGAAAAATATGACAGTGCAAACTGAAGGTGGGCATAAAATAGCTTACTTAAGACTAAATAGGCTCTGAAGGTATGAAATATTAATAGCAGTTGAATATCAGTTAACGGGGGAAAGTATGAAAGAGAAAAAATTAGCCTGCTGAAGCCCCTGAGAAAGGGAAGCCTGAAGGGAATGATTCTGAGAAGTGGGTTGCGTCAATTTGTTATATTATGAATGCTCCCAGCCATTCACTGTATCCAGTCCTGAAGTGACTACCCCTCACTATGATAACTGAAGCAGCAAACCAAGGACACTGACAGACAAAACATGCTTGAAGGTCTTCCCAGAAATGAAGAAATAAATTCTAATTGAAGAAAAAAAATGCAATGAAAAAATCCTCAAAAAAACAGTCTGATGAGGAGAATGCTGAGAATTACCCAGAAAGCTTGAAAATTCTGGTGGGAAGGATGGGACGTCCAAATTGTCTTCCTCCCTCACGGTTTCTCAGCTCATAATCCATAACATCTTCTATTGGCAACAGATGTGGAAGCTTAGACATAGTGTTAAAAATGCAGAGTTAGGAATAGCCATTTGACGCTTAGAACACTACAGAGTCAGAAGAGACGCTCAAGTATAGTTACCAAGATTTCTGAACAGGTTAGAAAGTATAGCCAAGAGGGGTTTTAAAGCACCACATCAAAGGAACTCTGTTCCAGTAATACGTAAGCATTGTGTATGCAGCTGCCATAAAAATTAGATCCTGTATGATTCTTGTGTGACAAGTCTTCCTTACCTTTATTTTTTACTGCTGCTTTCAGTTACCGGTACCTAGATTTAATGAGCTTATAAAAGAATACAAATGCTCAGAAAGCCAGAAGCCTACTACTGCAAAACAGCAGAAGAATGAGAAGTAAATGTTTAAGAGCAGTTATCCCCAATGCACAAGACTTCAGTCCTAACAGAACATATATTTAAAAATACCTTCTAGAAGAGATATTAGTATGCTATATACCGTGACACTCACAGGGTGTTTTAAATCTGTGTGTTGAACCTTGTCAAAAAGTTCAGATTGCCTATTTTAAAGGGCCTATAGTTATATTCTTTTATAAAATGAATAAACACCTGACTAGTCAATATATTGATGGATTTTCCAAATATTCCCTGCCCAAAAACCCACACAGAAATTTTAACTACCGGTAATTAAAAAAAAATAGTTTTGAGGCTGGATCCAATGTTTTGCAAGAGGAATTTGGCTCATGCTGCGGAGTCTTTCTGCCTCCCTCCTGATGCAGCTCCTTGTGCACCCAGGGTTCAAGGCATCACAAGCAACAGTTCTGGGAATGTTGTGGGAGTCTGTAGTAAGAGGAGAAAGTGACAAAAATCACCCCCTCCTCTGCTGTCTTTGCCTTCGTGGAAAATGAGTGCAGGATCCAACCCACTGTTTCTTTATACCCGTGGTGGCGAACCTTTGGCACTCCAGATGTTATGGACTACAATTCCCATCAGCCCCTTCCAGCATGGCCAATTGGCCATGCTGGAAGGGGTTTCCACCCCCCCCCCCCCCCACCCCCCCCCCCCCCCACCCCCCCCCCCCCCCACCCCCCCCCCCCCCCACCCCCCCCCCCCCCCACCCCCCCCCCCCCCCACCCCCCCCCCCCCCCACCCCCCCCCCCCCCCACCCCCCCCCCCCCCCACCCCCCCCCCCCCCCACCCCCCCCCCCCCCCACCCCCCCCCCCCCCCACCCCCCCCCCCCCCCACCCCCCCCCCCCCCCACCCCCCCCCCCCCCCACCCCCCCCCCCCCCCACCCCCCCCCCCCCCCACCCCCCCCCCCCCCCACCCCCCCCCCCCCCCACCCCCCCCCCCCCCCACCCCCCCCCCCCCCCACCCCCCCCCCCCCCCACCCCCCCCCCCCCCCACCCCCCCCCCCCCCCACCCCCCCCCCCCCCCACCCCCCCCCCCCCCCACCCCCCCCCCCCCCCACCCCCCCCCCCCCCCACCCCCCCCCCCCCCCACCCCCCCCCCCCCCCACCCCCCCCCCCCCCCACCCCCCCCCCCCCCCACCCCCCCCCCCCCCCACCCCCCCCCCCCCCCACCCCCCCCCCCCCCCACCCCCCCCCCCCCCCACCCCCCCCCCCCCCCACCCCCCCCCCCCCCCACCCCCCCCCCCCCCCACCCCCCCCCCCCCCCACCCCCCCCCCCCCCCACCCCCCCCCCCCCCCACCCCCCCCCCCCCCCACCCCCCCCCCCCCCCACCCCCCCCCCCCCCCACCCCCCCCCCCCCCCACCCCCCCCCCCCCCCACCCCCCCCCCCCCCCACCCCCCCCCCCCCCCACCCCCCCCCCCCCCCACCCCCCCCCCCCCCCACCCCCCCCCCCCCCCACCCCCCCCCCCCCCCACCCCCCCCCCCCCCCACCCCCCCCCCCCCCCACCCCCCCCCCCCCCCACCCCCCCCCCCCCCCACCCCCCCCCCCCCCCACCCCCCCCCCCCCCCACCCCCCCCCCCCCCCACCCCCCCCCCCCCCCACCCCCCCCCCCCCCCACCCCCCCCCCCCCCCACCCCCCCCCCCCCCCACCCCCCCCCCCCCCCACCCCCCCCCCCCCCCACCCCCCCCCCCCCCCACCCCCCCCCCCCCCCACCCCCCCCCCCCCCCACCCCCCCCCCCCCCCACCCCCCCCCCCCCCCACCCCCCCCCCCCCCCACCCCCCCCCCCCCCCACCCCCCCCCCCCCCCACCCCCCCCCCCCCCCACCCCCCCCCCCCCCCACCCCCCCCCCCCCCCACCCCCCCCCCCCCCCACCCCCCCCCCCCCCCACCCCCCCCCCCCCCCACCCCCCCCCCCCCCCACCCCCCCCCCCCCCCACCCCCCCCCCCCCCCACCCCCCCCCCCCCCCACCCCCCCCCCCCCCCACCCCCCCCCCCCCCCACCCCCCCCCCCCCCCACCCCCCCCCCCCCCCACCCCCCCCCCCCCCCACCCCCCCCCCCCCCCACCCCCCCCCCCCCCCACCCCCCCCCCCCCCCACCCCCCCCCCCCCCCACCCCCCCCCCCCCCCACCCCCCCCCCCCCCCACCCCCCCCCCCCCCCACCCCCCCCCCCCCCCACCCCCCCCCCCCCCCACCCCCCCCCCCCCCCACCCCCCCCCCCCCCCACCCCCCCCCCCCCCCACCCCCCCCCCCCCCCACCCCCCCCCCCCCCCACCCCCCCCCCCCCCCACCCCCCCCCCCCCCCACCCCCCCCCCCCCCCACCCCCCCCCCCCCCCACCCCCCCCCCCCCCCACCCCCCCCCCCCCCCACCCCCCCCCCCCCCCACCCCCCCCCCCCCCCACCCCCCCCCCCCCCCACCCCCCCCCCCCCCCACCCCCCCCCCCCCCCACCCCCCCCCCCCCCCACCCCCCCCCCCCCCCACCCCCCCCCCCCCCCACCCCCCCCCCCCCCCACCCCCCCCCCCCCCCACCCCCCCCCCCCCCCACCCCCCCCCCCCCCCACCCCCCCCCCCCCCCACCCCCCCCCCCCCCCACCCCCCCCCCCCCCCACCCCCCCCCCCCCCCACCCCCCCCCCCCCCCACCCCCCCCCCCCCCCACCCCCCCCCCCCCCCACCCCCCCCCCCCCCCACCCCCCCCCCCCCCCACCCCCCCCCCCCCCCACCCCCCCCCCCCCCCACCCCCCCCCCCCCCCACCCCCCCCCCCCCCCACCCCCCCCCCCCCCCACCCCCCCCCCCCCCCACCCCCCCCCCCCCCCACCCCCCCCCCCCCCCACCCCCCCCCCCCCCCACCCCCCCCCCCCCCCACCCCCCCCCCCCCCCACCCCCCCCCCCCCCCACCCCCCCCCCCCCCCACCCCCCCCCCCCCCCACCCCCCCCCCCCCCCACCCCCCCCCCCCCCCACCCCCCCCCCCCCCCACCCCCCCCCCCCCCCACCCCCCCCCCCCCCCACCCCCCCCCCCCCCCACCCCCCCCCCCCCCCACCCCCCCCCCCCCCCACCCCCCCCCCCCCCCACCCCCCCCCCCCCCCACCCCCCCCCCCCCCCACCCCCCCCCCCCCCCACCCCCCCCCCCCCCCACCCCCCCCCCCCCCCACCCCCCCCCCCCCCCACCCCCCCCCCCCCCCACCCCCCCCCCCCCCCACCCCCCCCCCCCCCCACCCCCCCCCCCCCCCACCCCCCCCCCCCCCCACCCCCCCCCCCCCCCACCCCCCCCCCCCCCCACCCCCCCCCCCCCCCACCCCCCCCCCCCCCCACCCCCCCCCCCCCCCACCCCCCCCCCCCCCCACCCCCCCCCCCCCCCACCCCCCCCCCCCCCCACCCCCCCCCCCCCCCACCCCCCCCCCCCCCCACCCCCCCCCCCCCCCACCCCCCCCCCCCCCCACCCCCCCCCCCCCCCACCCCCCCCCCCCCCCACCCCCCCCCCCCCCCACCCCCCCCCCCCCCCACCCCCCCCCCCCCCCACCCCCCCCCCCCCCCACCCCCCCCCCCCCCCACCCCCCCCCCCCCCCACCCCCCCCCCCCCCCACCCCCCCCCCCCCCCACCCCCCCCCCCCCCCACCCCCCCCCCCCCCCACCCCCCCCCCCCCCCACCCCCCCCCCCCCCCACCCCCCCCCCCCCCCACCCCCCCCCCCCCCCACCCCCCCCCCCCCCCACCCCCCCCCCCCCCCACCCCCCCCCCCCCCCACCCCCCCCCCCCCCCACCCCCCCCCCCCCCCACCCCCCCCCCCCCCCACCCCCCCCCCCCCCCACCCCCCCCCCCCCCCACCCCCCCCCCCCCCCACCCCCCCCCCCCCCCACCCCCCCCCCCCCCCACCCCCCCCCCCCCCCACCCCCCCCCCCCCCCACCCCCCCCCCCCCCCACCCCCCCCCCCCCCCACCCCCCCCCCCCCCCACCCCCCCCCCCCCCCACCCCCCCCCCCCCCCACCCCCCCCCCCCCCCACCCCCCCCCCCCCCCACCCCCCCCCCCCCCCACCCCCCCCCCCCCCCACCCCCCCCCCCCCCCACCCCCCCCCCCCCCCACCCCCCCCCCCCCCCACCCCCCCCCCCCCCCACCCCCCCCCCCCCCCACCCCCCCCCCCCCCCACCCCCCCCCCCCCCCACCCCCCCCCCCCCCCACCCCCCCCCCCCCCCACCCCCCCCCCCCCCCACCCCCCCCCCCCCCCACCCCCCCCCCCCCCCACCCCCCCCCCCCCCCACCCCCCCCCCCCCCCACCCCCCCCCCCCCCCACCCCCCCCCCCCCCCACCCCCCCCCCCCCCCACCCCCCCCCCCCCCCACCCCCCCCCCCCCCCACCCCCCCCCCCCCCCACCCCCCCCCCCCCCCACCCCCCCCCCCCCCCACCCCCCCCCCCCCCCACCCCCCCCCCCCCCCACCCCCCCCCCCCCCCACCCCCCCCCCCCCCCACCCCCCCCCCCCCCCACCCCCCCCCCCCCCCACCCCCCCCCCCCCCCACCCCCCCCCCCCCCCACCCCCCCCCCCCCCCACCCCCCCCCCCCCCCACCCCCCCCCCCCCCCACCCCCCCCCCCCCCCACCCCCCCCCCCCCCCACCCCCCCCCCCCCCCACCCCCCCCCCCCCCCACCCCCCCCCCCCCCCACCCCCCCCCCCCCCCACCCCCCCCCCCCCCCACCCCCCCCCCCCCCCACCCCCCCCCCCCCCCACCCCCCCCCCCCCCCACCCCCCCCCCCCCCCACCCCCCCCCCCCCCCACCCCCCCCCCCCCCCACCCCCCCCCCCCCCCACCCCCCCCCCCCCCCACCCCCCCCCCCCCCCACCCCCCCCCCCCCCCACCCCCCCCCCCCCCCACCCCCCCCCCCCCCCACCCCCCCCCCCCCCCACCCCCCCCCCCCCCCACCCCCCCCCCCCCCCACCCCCCCCCCCCCCCACCCCCCCCCCCCCCCACCCCCCCCCCCCCCCACCCCCCCCCCCCCCCACCCCCCCCCCCCCCCACCCCCCCCCCCCCCCACCCCCCCCCCCCCCCACCCCCCCCCCCCCCCACCCCCCCCCCCCCCCACCCCCCCCCCCCCCCACCCCCCCCCCCCCCCACCCCCCCCCCCCCCCACCCCCCCCCCCCCCCACCCCCCCCCCCCCCCACCCCCCCCCCCCCCCACCCCCCCCCCCCCCCACCCCCCCCCCCCCCCACCCCCCCCCCCCCCCACCCCCCCCCCCCCCCACCCCCCCCCCCCCCCACCCCCCCCCCCCCCCACCCCCCCCCCCCCCCACCCCCCCCCCCCCCCACCCCCCCCCCCCCCCACCCCCCCCCCCCCCCACCCCCCCCCCCCCCCACCCCCCCCCCCCCCCACCCCCCCCCCCCCCCACCCCCCCCCCCCCCCACCCCCCCCCCCCCCCACCCCCCCCCCCCCCCACCCCCCCCCCCCCCCACCCCCCCCCCCCCCCACCCCCCCCCCCCCCCACCCCCCCCCCCCCCCACCCCCCCCCCCCCCCACCCCCCCCCCCCTCCACCCCCCCCCCCCCCCACCCCCCCCCCCCCCCACCCCCCCCCCCCCCCCCCCCCCCCCCCCCCCCCCCCCCCCCCCCCCCCCCCCCCCCCCCCCCCACCCCACCCCCACACATATATCTAGGCTGGCCTTGCTTCTGAGTAAACCCTCCTAGGATCGTGAATCACCCGTTCGAAGCGTTGCATGGTTCGAAGCATTGCATGACGAACTCTGTGCGCGCGTGCCCACAGAGAGGACTCTGAGTGCCACTTCTGGCACGGGTGCCATAGGTTCGCCACAACTGCTCTACAGTAAGCTACAGACTGCCCACTGCCCTTCATTTTTATTCTGGTTCCAGTTAAAATTTAAAGTAGCCTGACTTTGTGGATATTTTTTAAAGACAGCCCACTAGACCATGTTCCAGGAACATGATGCTTAGCACAATGAGAAACACAGGTCCTTCATTTTTAAGTAAAGGTGCTGATACATTTCTTAGTAAAGATATTCATGAAAGTTTCCATTTTTGACAGTAATAATCATTTACAAACCAAACCTCAGTCTCCGTGCCATCATCTAACTCAAGCAGCTGAGGAACAGCTCTGTAGCTCCCAATTCTTGGTCATATGCATTTATAACTTTTTTAAAAAACACACTGGATTTTAAAGATTTGCTTGTTTTTCAAATACTCAAAAATCTGGCCACCTATACAACTAACAGAACTGCAAAATGTCAGGTTGAATTTGTGCCACCTTTTTTGGCAGAATCTGTTGCTGATTGTTTCATGATAAGCAGGTTCTGACCGCTCTGCATTGCCTTCTGTCAACATCACCAAACTACGGCCTAATTTTTAACCAGATGACTTTATTCAACAGGTTCAAGGATTTACATGAAACCTAAACCAATTAGCTGTTGTGCCTCAAACTTGTTACTTATATTTCTGTTGCAGCTGTCTACACTACACCCAATGTGTATGTAAGGTAACATCAAGTCACAGTTGACTTACACTAAACTCACAGATCTGCCTCTGACCCTGACTTGTCTCTGGATAGCAACCGCAGACTTCCTTGGTAGTTTCTCATGCAAATACTGAACAAGGCCAACCCTGCTTAGCTTCTGAGATCCAATACACCATGCTTATTTCCCGAAACTGGTATTATTAATTAATTTCACCAGGGTTTATCTGATAATCTATATATATATATAAAAAGCTAACCATTTGTTTGTTGGTAATGCCCTAACGCCGAAACAGCTGGACGGATCGCCCCCAAATTTTCACATGACATCCCTCCCTGTTGCAGGTAGGTAATTGGACCTTCAAATCGCCAAAAGTCCATACATGAGCCAGATAAAACGTCTTTTTCCTGGCGCACCAGGCCATGAAGCTGCCTCTGTTTAACTGTCTCCCTTAGAATATTCATGCAGCCTGTCTGTCTGTGGCCTGAGGGCTTGGTATGAGGGCTTAGAATGTTCATGCAGATGGGCAGAGATGAGCAGTGAAAACAGTAAATAGGTAATACTGTTAGGTAATACAAGTGGAAGTGAAACACATACACACTTTGCCATGTGAGACGTCAGGTGGGGTTTCCCCTCACACATGCAGGTAACTTTCACTCTCTGTGCCTCACCCACTACTACCACACAACACACATACTCTCATCCACATCCAGATCCTCCTCACACACCTCACTCTGCCCTCCCTCACATCCAACCACCACTTACCCACTTCCTCACCCATATTCGCCACAGCTCTCTTTTACTAAAAGCAAGCTGGAGTTTGCCTTTTTCTTCTAAGAAAATCCGTGGGGTGGGGGCGAACCAACACTACTGCCTCTGCTTCTTTTGCACGTGGCCCTTTAAAAACCCAGGGAGCTGGCCTCGATCTGAGCGCCTCACCACCCTGCTTCTGCTGCCTGACTGACATAGCCTCCTTGCCCCAGTTCTGCCTTACCCAAGCCAGGACTGTGCGTGTCAATCAGCCTCATGGACAGCAGGATTCGCACTCTGGACAGTTCCGTTGTGGAATGGAAAGGGTTACCTTATACTAAAAACCAAGACAGCACCATATAATAATGTGAATTGAAAAGGGAAAGAGGGATTCCATTTGAGCACCCCAGAAGAAGAAGAAGAAGAAGAAGAAGAAGAAGAAGAAGAAGAAGAAGAAGAAGAAGAGGAGGAGGAGGAGGAGGAGGAGTTTGGATTTATATCCCCCCTTTCTCTCCTGTAGGAGACTCAAAGGGGCTTACAACCTCCTTGCCCTTCACCCCTCACAACAAACACCCTGTGAGGTGGGTGGGGCTGAGAGAGCTCCGAGAAGCTATGACTAGCCCAAGGTCACCCAGCTGGCATGTGTGGGAGTGTACAGGCTAATCTGAATTCCCCAGATAAGCCTCCACAACTCAAGCTGCAGAGCTGGGAATCAAACCCAGTTCCTCCAGATCAGAGTGCACCTGCTCTTAGCCACTATGCCACTGCTGCTCCCAAAAGGCTATGCTGGGGATCATTGGACCTGCATGGACATCTGTGTGGGTTGTGGACTGTGATGAGAAGGACAATTGCCACAGCAACACGTGGCCGGGCCCCGCTAGTTCACTATATATGTGTATGAACATACATATGTACATATAGTACACACACTTCACATGGTTTCAGAAAGTTTGAGGAAAGTGTCTGAAAAAAATTAGAAGTTTTTGCAATAGGATGACAATTATTATGTTGCTGCTGTAATACTAATACATTATTTTCCTGTTTTCACTAAAGAATCTGAGTGATATCCAGATCAGGTATCGTGTGTAAAGTGGTCCACAGAGCTCAGTTAGGGAACAGAAGATCTCTCCGTACTGCAGCCATACTGAACAGACATGAGGGTGTCCAACTGCACTGATCATGTCCTGCTAAAGAAAATATGTACGCTCTGTTAAAATAGTTGACAGAAATCAAATGCCACATTTCTACTATGATTCTTACCTGATGCTGTTTGATAATCTGAACTACAATGATGCCGCCAAAAGCTAACAGTGGCCCTCTCTCGGTTCTGCAGCCTATTCAATCGTTCTGCTAGGCCTCCTCTACAGGGTACAAAGGATTACACAGTTATACCAAGATTAACCTTTTTAGCCAAACACAGTAACCTTTTTAGCCAAACACATAGAATGATGCAAACTTGTTCAGAATTTTGTACAACCTCTATTTGGCAGAAACTGTGTTCATACGCTATTTGTCTCCTATGTTCCAGGAATAAGAAGATGGGCAAATCTGAAGGCAGAACAAGAGGACTCTTTGGGTCAGTGCAACTCTCTTACTGAAGAGTGTAATTTCAGCCACAACTCTCTGTTGGGTATACTTTGACCCTTGGTCTACAGCAGATTACTGGAAGATGTGTGACCACTGGCAAGGAGTCTGTCCCAAAATAGTTTTTGCACATACTTGACCTTGTGATTCATTTCAGAAGCTGGGTCAAGTCTGCACTTTCAGTGGACTAGAAATAGTTCATGGCTGAAATAGTTCAGAATTTGAAAGGGGGAAGGGCATGCAGTGCTAATATGTTCCAGGAACTATTGTAGCAGTATGGTATGTACAATTCAGATCTAATATTGCCCATATTGCAAAGTCATTTTGTCTGAAGCTGCCTTTGAGCTGGTGACATGTTGAACAAATGATTCTACTAACAGTTTAAATGTATAGGTGAGGCCATGCTTGAAATTCCCAAAACTGCAGTGTTTTGTTGCTTGAAGCCCACCATTATTGCTCTAAGGAAGTCAGTCAGTGTATTGGCCTATAGGCATTTAAAGTTATACACTGGATTTCAAGGACTGACATGCTTCACCTGACTTTACCTATGGTATATTGAATTAAATATCTACTATATATTGTTTATGTTGGAACAGTGTAACAGATTAACTATCATTTCTTTTTATTTGCTACCTTTGATAAGTCATTAATAGCTTAAATTGCATTTTTTTATTTTAAAGTTTAAATACTAGACATTAAAAAACAAGACATGTAATCTGCAAGTGCTAAAAGGGTTTAAATGTCTGCCTTTTAAAAATGTGTTTCATATACTTCACTTTTAAGGTAGTGCACTTATACAGCAGAAACTGTTTTTGCAGATAAAATGCTATTTTCTTTAAGTTTCATAATTTTAATAATCATGCTTTTGAGAAAACAGCTAAAATAATAAGAAATGGAAATCCGAAAACCAAAATTGCACTTATCTGTAACTTATTCATCAAATGTTTTCTGTGGTGCAGGTCAGCCACAGACGTATTGCATTGTATTGTATTATTCAATTTGTAAACCGCCCTCCCCTGAAAGGCTCAGGGCGGTGATCTGACCAGAATGCTTCCAGAACACTCCCTCCCCTCCCCTCCAGAGCAAGAGTGGGCTGGTTTCCTGTCCAAATGGTCATGAAAGAAGAGGTGGGGCGAGCATTACTCTCTCCGTACTCGATCTGCCACTATGGAAGAGTACTATTAGAAGAGATAGTAGCACACAGCAAGGAAAGGAAGCAGAGATGTCTGTCTGCACAAAAAGACATTTGATGAATAACAGTTACTATAGTTTTCACCTGGTGATTTACTTATTTGAGAGTATGTATGTGTTTCACAGGGCACAGCTTTGAGTTGAAGAATTCCTTAAATAGGCTGTTGTGAGTTATCCAGGTTATGTGACTATGGTCTAGAAGTAGTTTGCTCTCATTCCTAGGAGCCACCAGACCATAGTCACACAGCCCAGAAAATCCATAACATCCAGTTGATTCTGGCTGTGAAAGCCTTTGACAATACTATTCCTCAAATACATCATCATTTCACATGAGTTACAATTTTCGTATCAGGAAGGATTTAAAAACTTGCCCACATAAAAAAAATAAATGAGATTGCTGAGAAAAGAGATTGTATCTGAGCAATTAAATATTTGATTGTTTGGGGTGGAGAGTAGTTGTGTGAATGCTCTGACAAACGACATAGATATTGTGATCTCAACTCTTCATCTCTTAGAAAATTTCTGAAAAATAAATTGAGCTTGCAGGGATGATTCACTATCTTCACTTTTATTGCATAACCCTTCCTTTCCAAAACAAAGTTGTCAGATATTTAACCCCATATGGATGGCTGCAATTTTGAAATAGTACTGGTTAGAATTTGAATTATTAAATTTAAAACATCATATATACCTTAGCAATTTTTTTTTCTTTGCAGAATTATCTAGGCTTTTCAAACTCTTGTCTGTCTTCTTCTTGGGCATTTGCAGAACAGCCTGAGCAGATTTTAGCCACTCAGTTGCTGATCTTCCAGTATCCAGCTCAGTTCCTGCTCCAAAACTTAACTGGAGCTTTTTTGGCAGCTCTAAATTAGCAGAAGTTTCTACTTGCCATTCTTCTACATTTTCGTTGTCTGAGGAATATTCAGAAATTTCTATAGATGTTATCTGCAGAAAAGGAAATATAATCTGTTTATTGTAAGGAAAGCAAGCCAACTGCCATAAAGTCACCAAAAAAAATTACAATTAGACAAACTACTAATGCCAGATATTCCAGAGTAACCAGGATTTTGCTCTAGTCCAGGGACGTTCAACTCATTTGTGCTGGAAATGACATAAATGTGACTTGGTCAGGCCAGGCTGTGGGGGGCAGGGAAGTAGCTAACTCGGCTGGCAAGCCTACAGTGGATTCTCCAGCACAGATAGCACTGGTGGAAGTGGCTAGCACTGGACCCAGATTGACACTGTGGGGGTGGCTCACCAGGTAAGATTGGGAGTGAGGGGGCAGCTGCTTGGATTGGCAAATCTGCAGCAGGCTCACTAGTCCAGAATGGCACTGGAAGAAGTAGTCAACACTGGGGAGGGGACTAGCTGCCTCTGTTGGCAAGTCCATAGCAGGCTTGTCAAAGCAGATAAGCACTGGGGGAGGAAGCTGTCTCAGATTAGCAATGGGGGAGATAGCTTGCCAGATCAGATTGGGAGTGAGGGGGATGGCTACCTGGACTTGCAAGCCTGCAGCAGGCTCACTAGCCCAGAGCAGCAGTGGGTCAGACCTGGGGGAGAGGGTGGCTGTCACAGCTGATGAGTTTACAGTGGGCTTGCCAGAGCAGATTGGGAACAGGGGGCTCACTTGGACTGAAGAATGCACAGCAGAGTCACCAGGGCAGATCAGGAGTGGGGTGGGTGCCTGGACTGGCAAACCCACTACAGGCTTGTCAGGCCAGATCAGAAGTGAGGGAGGAGTTGTCTCATATGACTCCCAGGTCTGATGAAAGGGCCAGATCCAGCCCCTGGCCCACATGACACCCCTGCTTTTGTTTGTATTGCTGAAAAGTTTTTTCTATAGTATACTTATTAAGATGATAATTAGACAATGACAAGGGCCATGGCTCAGCAGCAGAGGCCCTGCTTTGCTTGCAGATCTTAATTACAATCTCCAATATCACCAGATAAAGGATCCCAGGTACCAGGCGGTAGGAAAGATCTTTCTTTGCATGTGACCCTGAGCGCTTGCTGCTTATTAGGGATGGGAAAATACAGAGCTGGATAGAGAAATGATCTGACAATATAAAGCAGATGAGTATGTGCTTTAATGTAACATAAGGATTAAATGTAAGATTACAAAACTACATACATCTCCATAGTTTTTCAGACAATCAAGGTTCATTAAAAAAGGTGCCCCTCAAAAAAAAAACCACTCTGAAAAGAAGTAGAAACCACACTGAAATTCTAGACTCTCTCAAATAACTTTTCAATTTAAGCATAAAATTTCATTTTGCCACTGAGACACACTCCAATTTTCTAAGAACTTTAATCATAAAAATGTTTATTCCGTTTACATGGAGCAGTGGACCAGCCAAGATTCTTAAGCCTAAAGCTAATTCTTTCTTCTTTGTGCATCTGCCAGGCAAGGATACTTACAGCTCAACAATCATCCTTCTGGTGTGCATATTCACCTGAGCCAGATTTCCAGTAAATCTGACACAAATTACAAACAAACTTGCCCGAGATAAATGACTGTTCATCCATCTGTCCATGTGCTGCTTTTTTATCAACCCAGATTTTGCTGAGAGCCTTTTGCTGTTCATTTGTCCCACTTCTGATCAAGCCATTGATTTCTAAATTTTGTGCAAGCACAGTAAGATACATATATTGAATAAAATGAAAGATTCCTGCCAACCCACAGAGGAAGCTACTTACTATGAGTGTGCATGATTTACTACACTACCCATTGCTAAACTCCATACCCAAACTCAAGAGAGTCCAATTATACTAGCAGGGAGCCCAAGATGAATCTTCCTGGGAGGGAAGGTCATTTACAAGACTTCTCACTTCCTAGTGAAACTTCAGCAGAGGTTGGAATGCACATCTGAAAACTGTCCTACACTGTAAAGAGTGTACACCTATAAGTAGAGACCCTTACCTGTTGTGACATGAGTGCAGCAAAACAGACGATAAAATACTTGATTTTACAGAATCCCTTTCTGGCTACCTGTAACTAGTAGGCCCCTGCACATTACTAGGGCCAGTTCCTCACCCAAGTAATCCAAAGCAGGCCCTTCAGATGTTACAAACAGAAGAAGACATAAATGTGCAAGAAGGGAAGAGTATGGCACGTGCTTGTTGCCCTTCCCTCTGACAGATCCATGCCACCAAAAGTGCAGACCAAGCTCCAGAGAAAATGGTAGCAATGCTTTGGAGTAACATGCTCCCCAACCATAAGCCATATAAGACGAGGTTGGCGGTTTAGTTTGTGCCAGTCCCAATGATTTAGCTCATCCTGGTCCTGAGCCAAGCCCCTTCATATGGTAAATGTTCCCAGCAATGCAGCAGACAATGGCAAGTATTCTCTGCACCCTTTATCTCCCTGTCCAGAGCTGTACTCCTGTGATTCGGCCAGCACACTGAGACTCAACTTGCTTGTGTAATAAGTAACCTACTAACTAGCAGCAGTTAAATACCCTGAGTCAGACTAGCCATTATTGATTGTAGTAAGCTACTTTAAGCCTGGATGGGTCTCTCGATAGGCCCACAATCTTGTACAATGAATAAGACCAACACAAGGTATTTTATGAAATCAAGAAGATGCATCCGTTCTTCTGTCCCATATTTTATCGCTGATATTATTAAAAATGACAGCATTAAACCAGTGGCTATCACTATCATTCGTTATTTTTCCCTCTCATTTTGCCAGTCAAAAACTTGAAAACTATGAAGAAATATTAATCTGAGAACTGAACATTTTATTTATAAAAATGATCATTGCCTCCCTTGGATTGAAAAGCTACTTCAGAGGGGTGTAATTGGGAGCGGAGAAACAGCACAGAAAAGACAAGTAACCATTTCCCTGCACAAATTATTTCATATCAAGCAGGTCTCCCCTCCCCCATGGAGATTCAAATGCACGCCTAGTCCTCCTTTCCCAAAGTGGTTTTTCATGCCAAAAACGGGAAGGAGGGGGCTGTTGGGCTGCCATGACACTCTATGCCTTTCACATGCAGCTGACCCCCAGTTTTCATTATTTTGGGAAAAAAAGATTCTAGACCCCTTAATTCTGGAATCTTGCCTAAAAATTTGCAGCCATTCATTTAAAGAATCCAGCTTCCTCATTCAATCCAATTGAGGGACCAGATCTTTATATGGACAATATGAGTGTACAATTACCTCTGGATTGGGGCATTAAGCATTAGCCTCGAAGTCTGGAGGCTGCAGTCTGGTTTGGATGCAGTTAGCTTGTTCACGTAATGTCACCTTTCCCCTTATTACATACCGCATCTCACATGCCTTTTTTGCATACAGTTCTACAGGTCCTATGGGCCTCAATATAACCATTGGGGGTGCAGGGAGAGTACTGGACCTTCTCCCTTTTTCACCAGTCAATAAGCTGACTGGAGCCAGTCCATTTTTTAAAATAACTAAATGCCACTCCATTAGAGCATCTCACTATTTTTGTTCAACTGCATACATCCAGCATCCACTGTTTATCAGACAGAATTACAACACTGCAATTCAAAACAAAGTGAAAGAAATTGAGAGCATGCATGTAAAATAAACACTTTTTATTTCCGGTGTAGTTCAATTTTATTTTCATGAGCACAGAACTGTTTCAATGACAACAAAAACCTTTAATGTTCTTAACATCCAAATTTCCCCCTACCCACCCCATCTCTTGTTTACGTATTTTCTTACAGCTTGGCAGTTTTTCAAAAAGTTAAACATGTTCAACATATTTGCTTCATTTAGCATTAACTCATAGAAGGTACTTAAACGTAACTGTTCATAGCAAAGCACTGGGAGAAACGTTGGCACACAACACAAGTTAGCATTGCTGTAGGCAGAAACCAACAACAGAAGAATTTCTGCTAGGCTATGCTTGCCTCTCGCTTGGTTTTGGCAATGTCCCCAAAACGTTGCGCTGCTTAAATGAAATCCTTACAATGTATGCCACATATTTGTATTTGAACAGGAATCTCATTTATTTTGTTAGAATGTATTTTAAAAAAACTAATGCAAATCTTTCTCGGTGTTCATCTGCTGATATATGCAAGTTCGTGCCCACTTAGGTTTTCATTTCAGATATATGAATTAATCTGGTATTTCTACACACTAACAACGTAATCCTAAATGGAGTTACACCCTTCTAAGCCCCATTGACTTCAACAGACTTGAACGGATGTAACTCTGCTCAGGATTGCACTCTTAACAGTGCCAAAACAAAATGTTTAGTTTCTCACATTTCTTTCTACACCACTTCTTAACCTATATTAATTACTTGCCAAATTCCAATAATCTTCAAATGACTTTTTGACATGGAGACACATATGAAGTTAAGCAAGACTGTGTGATTTAACCTTTGTTCCAACAACATGTTATAAAGATGATGTTTAGCATTCTCATCTAAAGATTCTAGGCTTTTAAGCTCACTGGTATGACAGCTAGTTGTGCCCTTCTTCAAAGAAGGCAGTGATGAGAGATTATGGGAGCCTCCTAAAATTCCAGAAAAGGAAAAAAAAAAAACCCTACTCGTTGTTTTTCCCAGCTCTATCAATCTGTGCATTATTTCTTTCCCCATTTGCTTCTATAAGTTGCCTCTCAGATTCTCAATTTTTTACTTCACATGTTTCCATACAGCCTGGTTCTCCATAGGTTATTCTTCCCTTTGAGTTGTTTCAGAAAAAAGAACCCATCTTCCCTCAACAACTTTTCTCTCCCTTATACTTTGATTTCATTTGTGATCATCTTGTTTCTTCTCAGTTTTGATGCTCAGCTTATTTTTCCCACTGCTGCTTGAACTCATGCATCACTACAGTGGCTCAATTGACTCCTTTTGTATTTTCATCAGCTACAACATTTTCTGATAGAAGTCTATGCTCACCAGTCTGTTCCTTGAGTTCACTTAAATTTCTTAAATAGGCCTCATATGTCCATCTACCTGCTTCCTACATATGGCCGTTTTCAGCTTGAAGGGAACAGGCTGCTTCCCCAGCCTGCACTGTTTCTCGAAGGTAAGTGTGCGTGGTGAAGAAGGAGGAGGAGGAGGACGACGACGACGACGACGACGACGACGACGACTTTATTTACGGTCAATGACCAAATATGGTAAGTGAGGGGCGCTGCGGGGGGGGCAGCGTTTTCTGCCCCCTCCAGGTGAGCCTGTTGCAACGCGCACAACTCCCCCCCGGCCCCCAGGTAGCTCTGCCTCTGCTGCTAACATATTGTAGCTTTAAGGTGGATTACAATTTGGGTAAATAATTTTGGGTACCACTTTGAGTACACAAAATTATAACAGCTTTCAGTAGTTCGACGGGGGTTTTTTTTGGAAATTTAAATAAGGAAAGTTTATTTATTACATGCATACTTTTTACAAATTGTCTAATAAAAATAATTTCCACACAAAGCCTTGAATTTGTTTCAATGCAACATTTAAGCAACAGTAAATGCACTTTTTTTCTAATTGGGGATTTCAATTGTAGTTACTAGGAATTTGTACAGCACATAAAATTAACGTGTACTTTTTAAAGTTTTGTTTAGTAACTCTGTAAGTAAAAAATAAATATGGCTAATCATAACAGAATTTATTTACAGCACCAGGAAAAAAATTACCTGTTCCTAATCCTTCAGCAACAGCACATCATGAGCTTGTAGCAACCTCTGAATTAGCAAACCAGTTTGCTGAGTGGTTCCACCACTTCACCATCAAATGACAACTTGTCTAAACAACCTATACTGCATGATCAGGATGCATGATTAAAGGCAAGGGGCAAATAGCAAAATGTTCAATGTGTTAACCATTTTAAAAAATAATATGGATGCAGGTGATGGTCTGGACACATGAAGCTGCCTTATGTTGATTCAGATTATTGATCCAACTAACATAGTACTGTCTATTTAGACGTGATGTGTCTCCAGGTTCTCAGGCAGTGTTCTTTCATCACCTTACTATCCAATCTTTTTGAGTGAAAGATGCCAGGGAATGTAAATTCCGTTGTGCGTGCACAATGACAATAAAAATGCTTATAAAATTCTTATTGAACGTGTGACCTTTTGAATGCCAAGCAGATGCTCTACCAATGAGTCACTGGCCCTCTCATGGTCTAGCACACAGGTGTCAAACTCGCAGCCTCCAGATATTATGGACTACAGTTCCCATCATCCCCTGCCAGCATGATGCTGGCAGGGGATGATGGGTAGTCCATAACATCTGGAGGGCCGCGCGTTTGACATCTATGGCTAGCATTTTCAAAATTTTAATGTCTAATCATACATATTTAAACTGCACATCAAATATCCAGATACAGTCATCTTGATTTTTTTTTAATA
Organism: Sphaerodactylus townsendi; assembly: GCF_021028975.2. NCBI lineage: Eukaryota > Metazoa > Chordata > Lepidosauria > Squamata > Sphaerodactylidae > Sphaerodactylus > Sphaerodactylus townsendi. Next base: position 51,991,018 of record NC_059433.1, on the reverse strand, counting down.
GTGTTGATTGTCATGGAGAAAATTTCACTGCTGGGTTTTATTTTAATGAACAGATTATGATTTATTCATGTTTACATTGCCTCAATTCTCAAGTGGTGAAAAAAAAGTCAAACACAAATCACAATCCACAGTAACAAATATTTAACTTTTAACAACATTATTTTATTTAATTCACTTGCACATATAAAGTACAGATAGATTCAATGGCTAAGACAAAGACTTTTTAGCTGTTTTGCCAAGAGGGAAACAAATCTCCTTCCTGAGTTCCTTATACTCCTAAGACCTATGCAGCCAGAGGTACAGGCCAGGAGACTCTATCTTGCTTTACAAAAGAGAAACATGGTAGGAATTAAATTCCAATTCAGGATGAGACATATAGGTGAGAATCATACAGGAAAAGACCACAAGGGCCATCCAGTCCAATCCCTGCCATGCCAACAGAAACTTGACTCTTAATCAAGCGCTCATCTTGTGCCTCTGGGATATCTCCACAGCCAGGCCAAAATGAATTACCACTGTTTGCTGTCATTTCTCAATCTTCACTCAAATCAGGTTGTGATAATACGAGATTAACAGACATATATATTATTTTAAAAAACACTATATAAAATATATTCCAGGATTTCTTAATTCTTTCATCTTTGAGCCACACGGTTGTTATCTACTTTAAGACTCATATATACTCCCACCATTCTTCTAATGTTACATTCTGCTGGTCAGCCTACCGGTAATCAGAATTTCCCCCTATATAGGGACTATCTGCCATATTCAGAACTAAAGAGAAAGGTTAACAAAGCCCAGTGCAAAGAAAAGAACAATTTCCTTTTTTGCATTATGAAATGCCATTTGTTAGATAATCAGGCCAAAAAATCCATAAGTTTTCTATTTACATGACTCTCAATCAGTATAATGAAATGTCAGTAGATTTTAACAGGGACAGTATGACGAAGTCAATCATGGCATGCCCATGGCAAGTGAAGAAAAGCATAAATAAGACTCTTTAAACTAAAACTAAGAACAGTTACAGAATACCTCTCACTGGAACAGGCCACTGCAGTTTTTCTTCCCCATATCAAAATCACTCGGTTAAATATGGAAGCTTTCTACCCTCTGAACTCTTTTTATACAGAGGTTTATGGTAAAGAAGAAAATTCAGGTACACACCCAAACTTTCATTCTTCTTTAATTCTGTGCACAATACTGTGGGTGACACCTGCTTTCTTCAAAGTATAAAACCACAGAAAAGCAGCAGTCAGTGAAAGATTAAACAGTAATGCGTGGGCAGAGTTTACCATGATGACAAACACAAAGAAATAATAAGACCGATAAATCTGAAGTTTTGGGGGGGTTTTTTTCTCAGAATAGCAAGCCCAGACATTAAACTTAACTACTGCTAAATAATTTTTTATAATAATGCCTTTATCTCTGATATGTTTTTCATTCCTTCATGTGCAAAATCATTCTTCACACTACACTTAATAATGAGGTTTTGGAAACTCATGTTCAGATTAAAAATTATTTTAAACAAGTTTATTTTAAACTTTATTTTGATTTTTAAAGTATTTTAAAATTATTTTGAACAAATTATTCTGCTGGTTCTGGTGCGTTTTCCAGGCTGCGGGGCCGCAGTCTGGTGGACCAAATTATTCTGCATAAAAATACAGCCCTCTAAGGGCCAGACACATTTATCCCTAAGCCTTCCTCAATCACATCTAAAGCAAGATTTTTTTAGAGTTAAGGAGGAGTGTGGATGATCTTTCTACAGTGTGCACCAGTTTCTCTCCTCCTCCCCACTATATTTACCCTATACTGAACTCCCAGCACCAGGGGTGAGCTCAAAGTAGAGAACCACACTAAGTGGAGAAGGAGAACTAGAAGATAAGTGGCAGTTCCAGGAAACATTCTCAACCCCTCACTAGCATCCATTTTTTGTACTACAAATCAGAATGCTCTCCTAATCCTGCTTTGAACATAACAGCAGCAGACTCAGATTTAAACATATTGTTCTTCTGTAATGTCTAATTGGGCCCTAATACACAAATGATGAAAAACATGGTATAATATAGACAAAACAAGGAGTTCCATGTAGTAAAGGCTACTGATAGCTGGCTTGTAAAAGCGTTGTAGAAACAACAGCTTTTCTTTGCCGAGTTTTTGTCATCAAAGTGCTTAAAAACAGGGTAGTAGTCTGGTAGGTTCAAGTTGTTTTGTGTAATTATAAACAGTATTGATTATCTAATTTGCCTAGTAGAATATTATGTACACTGATGAAGGCTATCAAAACAGGATAAAATCGGTAGTGTGTTTTTGGGTTGTTTGGAATTACTTTGGATAAAACTGCTGAACAGCTTGGACAGAATAAAGAACTATGACTGAAGTAGAAGTGTTTTGAAGGACTTTAATGACAAAGATTCAGCGAAGAAAGTCTCTCATTTCTACAGTGCTTTCACAAGCCAGCTATCAGTAGTCTTCAGTACATAGGACTCCTTGTTTTGTCTAGTTTGACCCAAAGAGTAGTAAACTACTGGCTACGATGGTCTGCAAGTGAGCCACTCATTCTTTGAAGAGTGAGGAAAAAGTTGTGAGGAAAAATACGAAGTCTGACTCACTAAATATACTGCTTAACGCTCAAGCTTTTATTAATGATTACTACCAATGGTTACAATTAGGAAAGGATTATATTATGCTGATTCATACAGCATAATACACAACATTTTTAAACATCACCAAGAATCGCTTAACAATTATTGCCACAAGACCACACAACTATTCATGACTACAACCTCTGAAACAAGTCCAGTGGTCTATTAAACCATGCTTACTCTCAATTAATGCATCTTCCAGTTCACCAGTTGCCAGTCTTAACAGCAAGAGGAAACAATCTGGCAAATTAGTTCCTGAAAAGGTTGTACCTCCATCAAACTAAATGGCAACTGCATTGTACACTATCATATGCCACCTTAGGACAAAATGAACAAAAATAATGTAAATGAAGTGGAAAATTACAGTTCATCAGATTAGAATTTAGTTACAGTCAACACCTCGTGTCCTCAGAACAGCATTTAAGTGATATTTAAAATGTGGTTACAAGCTTTATTTTATGGTTCAGAAATGATACCATTCCCAGAAGCTCAAAACTTTATCACATTGGGGCATAAATTATTATCTCTACATGAAGGTAGCAATCAATATCACTTCCTGGACACTGTGTACATTTTGTACATGTCTTGTAGTGTTGACTAGGTGTACACTGGCCAAAAGTATGTACTGATAAGACTCTAGTGTTATCATGAGTAGATAATTAAAATTGAAAGCATCCAAGATCACAAATATTAAAAGATATGAAATTCAGATTAGAGCACAGAAAAGCTCTCTCAAAGTGAAATATTGGATATTGACTTTTTTGTTGTTTAGCTTTATTATCTCATGAAATGTTTAAAGTTTATATAAAATTCTGCTTTTAACAGTAAGAACTTGCTGGGGAAACTCTTGATCTTGGTGGGACTGCTCCTCATCTCCTCAGATCTTTTAACTGAGGCTCTCAATCCAGTTTAGATCTCGAGGAAAAAAATTCCATAAGACAATGCAGGATTTACCATACTTCTTTAAGCAATGACAAATACATAAAAGCAAGCAAGGAAGCTGAGGTAACAACATTTGTCCTGAGGTAACAAAATTTGGCAAATTATGTCAAATAAATTATCTCAGCATAAGTAAATGAAAATGCTTCTACAGATAAAAGTTGAATTTTCTATTGTACATATTGATATTAGAAGTAACACATTAAGCTTCGCTTCATATTTGAATTTTATTAAATTAATAACTGGCTGCCCCTTTCAGTTTGTAAAGGTTTTGATATTTTGCTAAATATAATTTGTAAATGAACCTGAATTGAAAAACAAAAATTAAGCTTTAAAAAACTAGTCAGTCAGTAAAATCTTTATTGGCATATATAATAAAACTCATAAAAAATTTTCATAAAAAACTAGTAATAGCAATAAAATCTGCCAAATCTCTTTGTTTGTTTGTTTTAAATTTTAATCTTTATTGAAATACTTCAAATTACAAAGAAAGAAAAATACAAATATACAAAAAAGTACACCCACAAAAAACCATGATAAAGATAGAAAGAGGAGATAACACAGATGAGAGAAGAAAATATTTTTACATTGGATAATAGAGTAAAACAGTTCATTGCAATATTGCGCTACTTCTCTCTCTACATATCCATCGTCTGGTAAGAAAGATTACACAAAATGCAATTGTTGAAACACGGGTGGGCCAGTAGAAAATTAGGAAGAGAAGAGGAAAAAAGGAAGACAGGAGGAGAAAAGAAAACAAACACATCATGAAAAAAACTAATCATTACAGAATGGCAGAAATGTAAAACACATCCCAATTGGATGTGAAGACACTTATCATGAATGTTCATAACTACATTGGTTTAGTAGACCCCCTGTTAAGCAATTTTATATAAGAAAAATTACATTGTAAACAAGTGATGCTGGAATCCATCCCCAAACAGCATCATTTTCAATTGTGTTTAAACTAGGGAGCCCAGATTCTCCTTTTAAATCCACCTTAAAGGGAGAATCTGGGGTCCCCAGTTTAAACAACATTGGAAGTGATGCTGTTTTGGGGTGGGTTACCCCCACCCTGAAACAGCATCACTTTCAATGTTAAAACTGGGGACCTCAGATTCTCCCTTTAAATCCATGCCGATGGGGGTGGATTTAATAATAATAATAACCTTTATTAGGCATTGAAAGAAAGAAAGAAAGAAAGAAAGAAAGAAAGAAAGAAAGAAAGAAAGAAAGAAAGAAAGAAAGAAAGAAAGAAAGAAAGAAAGAAAGAAAGAAAGAAAGAAAGAAAGAAAGAAAGAAAGAAAGAAAGAAAGAAAGAAAGAAAGAAAGAAAGAAAGAAAGAAAGAAAACAAGCATTGGCAGGAAGGAGGTGGATTTAAAATTAAAATCTGGGGAAATTTAGGAGGTACCTGCTGTCAGGGGTGCAATTTCAGAGTATCTTCATGAGACCCTACTGATGATACCACTCAGGTTTGGTGACATTTGGTTTAGGGGGTTATGGACCCTCAAAGGTGTAGCCCCGATCTCCTATTAGCTCCCATTGGAAACAATGGGGGATGGGGGCACTCCATTTGGGAGTCCATAACTTTGGACTTCCTAAACCAAACCTCACCAAATCTAGGTGATATCATCAGGAGAGTCTCCCGAAAAATCCCTAAAACTATGGTGCTGCTAGCCCAGGGGTAGGGAACCTTTAACACTCAAAGAGCCATTTGGACCCGTTTTCCATGGGAAAAGAAAACACTTGGAGCCGCAAATAATTTTTGACATTTAAAATAAAGATAACACTGTATATATTGGGCTTTTTTACCTTTTACTCCACTCATTCTGAGAAGCTTGTGGATTTTGCACACTGCCCTGCTTTCAGCCTGCAGGGTATGGTATCAGAAATAGAGCCAGTGGTTCTCGGCCTTGCCCGGCCATCGGGAAAAGCGCCCGCCCAGCTTGAACAAAGGCGGCAGACAGAGGGAGAAGCTCCTCAAGCACGCTGCCCAGCCGGGCCGCTTGGGCAATTGGATTGCACCCACCCTGCTGCCTGCACGGGGTGGGCAAGGGCATGAAGCCAGCGGCTCAGCTCGTGGAGCCGTAGTGCAAGGGCAGAAGAGCCGCATGCGGCTCTTGAGCTGCAGGTTCCCTACCCCTGTGCTAGCCTAAAAATTGCACCCTCTGCAGGCCAAAAACGGAAAAACACTGAAAATTCAAAAAATCCCACAAACGAACCTGCAGTTTTTTTTTTGCGCACTCCACAAGGTGAAGCTACCCTAGGCAACTGCCCACTTTTCCCAATGGGAGGAATGCCTCTGCCACCAGGCACCACCCTTCGAGGGCCTCCCTGCCAAGAATTAGTTGCCACAGAAAAATCTATACAAGCTTTAAAAAAAAACCTTTACAAAGTAATAAATTTAATTTAAAAACTGTATGTCAAGAAATTACCAGTGTTTCAGACTGAGAAATCTTTGCTGTGATCCAACTTTGTATCTCAATCAATTTATTTTGTTCTGGGTTTCAAGATGGTACTTTTTCTTTGCAGATTTTTCTGCTACAGACAACCTGGATCATGCTCTTCTTCTGAACTGTCTGCTTCTGTTCTTATTGGATTCTAGGGTAGCCTTTTCTATTGTTTCCTCTGTGTTTCTGTCAAGAGTTCTCTCATAGATACTATCTGTCTTCCCAGGATTAAGTCTGAGTCTCATGTATGATGATTCTCCTACTTAGCTTTTATGATCTGTATTACCATTTATGCGCTGATGACCTCATTCCTTTTTCATAAAGCTCTATTTTTCCTATAGCTTTTCACGTCCTAAAAATGAACTCTGTTAACTATTCTCCTGTTATCACCTTCTACTGTTTCTTCCACCTGTTACACCTAAAACCTCACTTTCCTTTTTATTTCTTGTTTCCCTCACATGTTCACTTCATTGTTAACTTATGTAACCTGCACTGTATATCTATAAAATTCAAAACTTTTCTGAAGCAGCCAAATTTGTTTATTTCATGTACAAGCTATTACTCTTGTCTCGCCTCTTCTGTAGCACCTTTTTTCTTCAGTTGGGTTGAATGTACTGCATAAGCAAAACAAAGTTTAATTTACTAATTGGTAAACTGACAAAAGTGAATTGTAACAACACTTGCAATGGGCTGTGAAAGAACTAAATTATAATAATTATCTAAAATTCAGAAAAACAGTGTTAAATACAAGCAACAAACATAACAGATTGTTCACCTGTAACTGATATTCTTCAAATAGTCATGAATGTTTTCACATTGATGGAATTTACACATGATTAGAGGTAAGATCTGGAATCTTTACAATCTAGTTTTCTGCCATAAAGAACTCCCCCTTTCCACAAACACAAGACCACAGTTAAAAATAAGCAGTTCCTTCCAACATGAATACAATGCAGTAAGTTCAAAAGGCACACACTGCAGAAAATGTGGACACATGAATGCAAAGATGATGCTCCATTCAAAGTGATACACATAGGGGCAAAAAAATCTAAACTTCACATAAACGCTACAGGGGTCAGTGCTATCAGTCACAGACCAGGAAAGGGATTTGGGCGTCTTATGTGATAGTTCCATGGAAATGTCAACTCAATGCATGGCAGCTGTGAAAAAGGCAAACTCTATGCTAAGGATAATTAGGAAAGGAATTGATAATAAAACTGCAAAGATTGTCATGCCCTTATATAAAGCAGCGGTACAACCGCACGTGGAGTACTGTGTTCAGTTCTGGCCACCACATCTCAAAAAGGATAGCGAAGAGGTAGAAAAACTGCAGAGAAGGGCAATGAGGATGATTGAAGGATTGGAGCACCTTCCTTATGAGAAGAGGCTGCAGCGTTTTGGACTCTTTAGTTTGGAAAGGAGACGTCTGAGGGGGGGATATGATTGAAGTCTATAAAATTATGCATGGAGTAGAAAATGTTGAGAGAAAATTTTCTCTTTCTCACAATACTAAAACCAGGAGGCATACATTGAAAATGTAGGGGAGAAGAATTAGCACTAATAAAAGGAAACATTTCTTCATGCAACGCGTGATTGGTGTTTGGAATATGCTGCCACAAGAGGTGGTGATGGCCACTAACCTGAATAGATTTAAAAGGGGCTTGGGCAGATTTATGGAGGAGAAGTCGGTGTATGGCTACCAATCTTGATCCTCCTTGATCTGAGATTGCAAATGCCTTAACAGACCAGGTGCTCAGGAGCAGCAGCAGCAAAAATGCCACCGCTTTCACATCCTGCATGTGAGCTCCCAAAGGCATCTGGTGAGCCACTGCAAGTAGCAGAGTGCTGGATTAGATGGACTCTAGTCTGATCCAGCAGGCTCTTTCTTATGTTCTTATGATGTCAAAGCAATGTTTTCTAAAAATCTCCACGGCCAATCTGAAGACAAGCCCCACCTAGCCCTGCCAACTTTCTAAAAATACATGGCAGGCAGCAAGAAAGGATCCTTGCTCAAGGAAGGGATTTCCATGCCAAAAAGCTAGTAGAAGATGCTTCCCAATCCTGGCTCTAAGTTGGTGTAAACCTCACTAGTGTGACACACAAAGACTGAAAACTATTAAGTCCTTATAAATCTACTAGCCAAACCAAACTAACTCCATCTTCAAGCTAGTGCAGGGATCCTCCAACCTTTTTGAGTCTGCTGCATCTTTAGAATGTTGAGAGCAAATGGTAAGTACCACCCCATAGGAGTTGGAGCCAAAATGGCTGCAGAAGAAAGCACAAACACAACACCTCTCCTCTCAGTTTGCAAAAGAATCAACAAAGCAACCACACTGAATATATAAAGCTGCTTTATTCAAAGTCTGCCCATTGGTCTCTCAGTGTTAGTATTCTCTGTTCTTTGGTTAGACTCATGGTCAGACAGAGGGAGGACAGCAAGCCTGGAGAAGGAGTGGGAGGGCTTCTACTCCTGATCTACCCCCAAGAAACAGTCCAGCTTCCTGGATTCTAAGACAAGAACAAAACTCACTCTCTGTTGTGCAAAAGTAGCAACAGTTGGTCAAGCCGGAAAAAAGAATCCTCCACACAATGGGTAAGGAAAGCTCCAATCCTCCTGATCTTCCACTGTCTGATATGGATACCCTCCCATTTGAATGACAGCAACCAATAAGAAGTCTGCCTTACAATGACCCTGGCCTTGACTACTTTCTGAAAAGCTTGATTGTGTATTGGGAAACACTCAGCTAGTTGTATCCTGGTCCTTCAACAGATGCAAATCGCACCTGGTGTGCACAGGCACCTCACAACCCCTGCTAGTAGAGGGCCTTTGGCCCCTTCCGCATTGTAGGAGTCAACCTTAGATCGACTTGAGTCCGACCCGAGTCCTCCGCACAGACATAGCGTCGGACTCGTGTCTGACTCGACTCACCCCCCTCTCGCCGTTGAATTTCTGAGGTCGACTGGGGGGTCGAGTCGACTGGCAGACTCGGGTTGCGCTTGAGCTGAAGCCAGCGGAGTGCAGAATCTCTGGCTTCCACTCCTGACTCTGCCATTCTAGCCAATCACAGCTCTAGTATTTCACGCCCATGCACAGAAGGGGAGACTTGTGGCGGCAAGGTAAAAGCTTTGGGCATGTGCATGAACAGGGGGACTCCGTGCAACCTGAATTCGGGAACGGCATAGCGCAGGGAGGTGGTCCCGCCCTCTGAGCTCGGCTCCGGAGACACGAGTCAGCTGCTGTGCGGAGGAATGGGAGGACTCGAGCTGAGGTACGATTCCGCCAACACGAGTCGAACCTGAGTCGCCTCGTGTGTCCGGAAGGGGCCTTTATCACTAAATTACTACCGTAAGGATTTCAGAAAAGCTAAAAGGACCTTTGAATAGCTGTGTTTTTCTGTACTAGCCAGAAAAATAACCACCATGGCACAATTCCCGAAACAGATGTCCTTGTAACCAGTTGAGTACTGCTTCCAACATATTTTAAAGCATTTCCTATCATGTATTTAATTTGACCTAAATAATATAACCTGTATTACTTTAAAAGAACGATGATGATTAAATTGATCAAAGCACGGCTTATATAAGAACTAGCTCCCCCATCACTTTCCCAAACAAAATTGCAAACTCCTGACTTGAAAAAGTGGTTCAAATGATCCTTATGCACCCACACACTACTTGTATCTCCTAATACATGGTAATCACTTTCACAAGAGAACTGAAGCTTGTAGTGCAATTCCACTGAAATCAAAGCGCTTAAATGGAGTAGCTCCAAACACAAACACACTAAGGAATTCTTCATTTAATGCTGGAATACACAGAGACGGCAAGGCCCTTTTTACCTCGTGATAAAATCCAACTGGTCAAACAACATAACTCAACTTATTCCAAGGAATAAAACCAAGGGAATTGGATTCTAAGAAAAAAAAGAAATATGAAGAAAAGAAGGTGCAGCCTTCTTGGATTTGAAGTGATACTCTCTAGCTCTGAGTGCAAACACACTGCGTAAGTAAAACAGGTTTCACAGGTTACACTCATCAGACTCAATAACAAGTTGTTACAGCCTGCCTCTGCAAGAACAGGGTGGTTTTTTTTCTTCCATAATGCCCCACTCAAGCTAAAATATCAGTAGTCACCTGTTTAAGGGATACTTCGGCTTTATTTCAAAAACAGTCAGACTTGTGGGAAGATAAGCCATAACTCATTTGAAATAAACATAACTGGAAAAGAACAGCTGTATAACTACCAATATACAAAGCTGCTGTCTTAATATAAGGAACATCTGTACAACACAGCTACTGGGTACAGCAATGCTGTACTATACTGTATAACTGGACCACTTCACAGCTTTACTTTTTGCATTTGTGGCCCCTTACAATCAAAGTTCTGGTAGTGTCTATGCCAACAACAGCAGCAGACTTATGGGTGCTTCATTTTGTACTTGGGAAATGTGTTCTCAAACATGCATAAGGTCAGATACAAAGCCAAACTGTGCATTGCATGAAACTCCACATGGCCTTCTCTAACAGTTTTCTCTCCACAAAAAGTGGATGCTGGAGTTGAAAACAAGAACGGAAGAAATGAGGGTTAAGAGTGGGAAGTTTCCCTGTCATCTGTTTATCTCCATTCCCCTAAATCTATTCTTCACCACCTGTAAAAAAATACAGGGGTAACAGGGGTAACTGGTAGCATGAATTAGAACTCCATTTTGTTGCAGATTATCTGCACTGTTGAAAAAATTTTAATTGTTTACTGAAGCAGCATGCTTTGTTATACAAGTCTTAGCTTTCCCCCCTCTAAACTATAATGGTACATCACCCAGTTTACACATGAAATAGTAAATCTAGGGCAGTTGAATATGTTTTATTTAGTGAGTACCACAAGGCAACAACTTTTCCTGTTCTTTTTAAATATTTCTTAAAGGTCTAAAATATTTCTTGAAAACATAAAAAGATTATTCTCCCTATATTTTTCCAGAGGTATCTTCAATATTTAAAACATACTTTGCTTCTCAACAGAAAAATATGAAAGGAGGAAAAAATGCAAACAATTTGCATCTGGGTTGTGTCTGATCTTCAGAAATCTGAGGCGGAAAAGTCCAAGTTGCTGTTCTGTTTTACTGTCCCAAAAAAGGAAAGGTCTCCTAAAGGTTGGAAGTCTAGTTGTTTTTCAACTAATCCTTAAAGGAGTTAGAATCTCAGGTTAGCTTCTAATTGAACCTGAAGACAAGCCTCCATGTAAACATTCAGTCATCTGCAAGGTGCAAACTGTGTGGAGGAAATGTCTGTGCACATACCCCTTTCCCATGATCAGAGCTGATGCTTCTCAAATGTTGCTGATTATGGGAAAGGAGACTTTACACAGACACTTCCACCATGTGGCCTCACCCTGCAGATAGCCAAGTGTGGAGGTTCACACCTGCTCCGCCTTCCCATGCAGTCAGTGAATGTGTGGGGCTGCTGTGCATGCCAGACATGTATGTTTATGTGAAGACAAGCAGGTAGACAGATGTAAAGGAATGTCAAAAGCAAAACTGTCTGAAAAAAATCACTTGTCCAGATTTAAGGAAAAATGTCTCTACCGTTTGTGAAATCAGATACAGCAAAGTATTTTCTGTAATGTTCCCACAGAGCACTTGCTCATGTTTTTCAACAAGTATTATTTTAAGCTGTTTACTTTGCCACTTAGATTTGGATGTTTTTCTTTTCTAGAAAAAATAAAGATGGTGACTATTCCCTTTTATTTCTTGGAAATGTGGGCTGTCTACACCTTCCCCCTTTTAATAAATCCTTTCTCACAACAACTTCACAAGCAATACGGGATTGAAGGTGTAGTAATATGCACACTGGATCTCCATATAATTATGTTACTATCTGAGGAGTTTCTTACAAGCACCTCCTTCTGCAGCTTAAAACACAGAGATGTAATGTCTATTGATATAATTTCAAACAAAGGCCCACAAGTGGACTGAACAACTAAAACAATTAATATTCTATGTATTGTAGAAGGCTTTCACGGCCTGATTCAACCGGTTGTTGTGGGTTTTCCGGGCTGTGTGGCCGTGGTCTGGTAGATCTTGTTCCTAACGTTTCGCCTGCATTTGTGGCTGGCATCTTTAGGGGTGTGTTGCACCTCTGAAGATGCCAGCCACAGATGCAGGTGAAATGTTAGGAACAAGATCTACCAGACCATGGCCGCACTGCCTGGAAAACCCACCACAACCAATTAATATTCTGTTTGCAGATCTAAAGACAAAATTCTAGTTGACCTGGTAACTGTGAATGACCTTCACTATTTCTGAAAACCAAGTCTTAAGCATTTCATTTTTGGTCATCCAAAGCACTAACCTAACTAATCAAATAAGCCTGGTATTTAGCATTCAATTAAGCAAACATTTGTTTGCCTAAGGAAAGCACTGTGAGGATTAACTTTTTGAATTACATTTAAATGTGTCTTTGACCCAAATGTCACTGTAAGAATTGTGTAATACTGCCTGTAAATAAGCTCTAGGGTTTTTTTAAAAAAATTTCTGCTCTCCTCCATCCCCCACTCCTGGGGACAACGGAAATGTTTCTATTATCCACAATTTCTGTGCTTACGCTATTACATTCTCTAAATTGTATGGGTACATCTAGCTCATGTATCAGAACTGTACAACTCAATCAACTTCTCATTATTTGGGAGGCATTTCCTTCTATAGTTCCTCAATTCAGCAAGTGACGAAATTTAAAAGCAGAGTTATGAACATAACAAGAGTTTAGCTGGTTCAGGCCACAAGCCCGAATAGTCCACCATGTTGCTTGCAATTGTAGCTAGACTAGTCTCCAAGAAACTATATGCAGGACACAAAAGCAACCACTATCCTCCTATGTATTCCATGTATCTTGCATGTAGCACTGATTTCAGAGCTTTTGGAAAAAGGCAAGCTACAGAGTAGATGTTGAAATGGCTTTGTTATCTAGAAGAAGCTGTTCCTCCAAAGGAAATTGCACATTCAGCTCAAAGGGGAAGCTGTGGAATGGAATTTAATGTTCCAAAACAATTTAGATGTCAAAAAGGATGAAAGTCATACAGAGAAGTAAAACTAGTAATTGAAGCATGTCTAGAAAATTATCTTTATGCTTTGAGCACACTTTACTACTTTGCTTCTTTAAAAGTACTCATAGTTTAGAAATGCTAACAAAAAGTATGTAAGAGAAACACACAGTAACATTTAGGAACATTTACCAATGCTTTCAATGTTACATAACTAACCATCTCAGAAAAAAAAGTAACTCTAATTTCTCTCAAGGCAAAGCCCACGTTTATGCTTGGACAAGATTTCTACACAGAAGTTACTTCTAGGTCCCTTTTACTCACTCACTCTCTCTCTCTCTCTCTCTCTCTCTCTCACACACACACACACACACACAAATAAAAAAATGAGGGAGAGTGTCAAGTAAGTTTCATGAATGAATGAATGAATGAAATAAATAAATAAATAAATAAATAAATAAATAAATAATAGGGCAAGCAGCATGTGAGTTTCATTATAGGCCACTCTCCCCCACAGGGCTCAATTTCAATGAAACATGCATGTATAACTTGTGGTCCACAAATCTAAACAACCACAAGCCAGCTACAGCGGCCTGTTGTGTTTGACAACCCCCATTTTTACTGTCCTAAAAAAACAATGTACACAGGATGTTCACTGATCCTCTGGTTAGTAACTCACTCTACATGGCTGGAAGGCTGCATAGCTATTATTTCTCATTTATAAACCAGGAGTAAGCCATAGATTAGAACTCTAGTCTGTAAGAAACAAACTGCAATTTACTGAAGCACCTGATTCGGACAGCATCTAAACCAGGAATCAATCTTGGCATGAACTTCACAGGGAGGAAGGAGGTGGAATATTTGAGCCTGAGGTGTTTCTGGCTCATTCTAGTCACAAACAACATTTGAACACAATCTAAAATGAATTGAATGAATATGGTAACATTGTGGACTGTACACATTTGCAGTACATTTTGAACTCAGTACTGATAGGGTTTTCTGGTCTCAGCCCTGCAGATTTTTGGGAATACAGTTATAACTTCTCTTTTCTGACAGGGTTTTGGGGTATTCTGCTAACACTGTATTTTATAGTGTTACTTTTATGATACTGACTTTTTATGTATTATTTCATCTGCTCTGGATTTCAACAATTATTTTAAGTCATTTTGCTCTGTTTTACATCAGTCTGACCAGCATCTGTGTTTAAGCGTTGTGCAGTTTAAAATATTATTAAACTGCTTTTAACTCAATTTTCAATTATGTAAGCTACTTTAGAGATATTTTATACTGAAAGGTGGGCTGAAAGTATTTCTGATGAATATTTTGATCTCTTTGCCTAACAGGTCATTACAGCATTCCCATTTACCCCCCTTTCTTTTCTTCGTTGCCCACAAGTTGTAGCCAGCTTATGGTAACCCCATGGGAGGTTTCAGGGCAATAGATGTTCAGGGGTGGTTTGCCATTGCCTGACTCTGTGTATTCTTTGGTATTCCTTCCAAATACTAATCAAGGCCAACTATGCTTAGCTTCTGAGATCTGAGCTATCCAGGTCAGAACTTATTTTACCTACTAAAATACCAGTATGTAACTCTTGACTGTATTACCAACCTGAAGCACACAGAGCTGTCACCATTAAACCTCAAGTCTAAGACTGTGACTGTCTAAGATTGCTTTCTTCTAGCAACAAATCAAAATCTGACAAATCTTTTCATAAAATAAAAGATAAATATTAATCTTTCATGAAAGGCAACCGGAAAACACACTTTAAGCTTCTTGGCTTGGTTTCATGCACAATATCTGCCCACCAAAGAACATTTTGATGTTATCATTCCTTTTTCACTATATGATAGCTTTCTCCAACTGCAACAGGAAAGAAGCATTCAAAGAAGATTTTTGTTAGATAAATTCTAGAGAGTCTCTTTACAATTTAAAAAACTGTAAAACAGATGTTTTCCAATATGAATAAAAATGAAGGGATGGGACATTGTCCACCACAAACATTCCTTTTCAATAATTTGTTAACAATTAAGAGGCCTGCAGTGAAGCTTTTTTATTTTTATTTTTTAATTCAGAGATCCAAATGATCTCATCATAGACCTGTGATCTTCATGGATCATGCATCCTGCATTTAATTCTGGAACAGAATACTCATCTTTCAAAAATAATGGACGTTACACCTGAGCTTGGTATATATTAAAGCTGCTTCTTAAAATTGAGGTCTCAATACTATGTACTACAAACCAGTTTGCTTAGAAGAAATATATTCTTCTAACTCATAAACATCTTTAGTAAGGAATGTATCTTTAAGACTTCTTGAAAAATACATAAAGTACCTGTCATTTTCCAAAAAGCCCTATCAACTGCAAAGGAGCATAATTTTTTTCCAGCAATTATATTATAAACAGAGCAGGGAACACATAGATGTAAAACATACAGAGTTTCATACAGAGTCTAGATAAGACATACAATGTAATTTGTGCACATACGCCTTTTCACGTATATAATGAACAAGAACCTAAATTATTAACATATGGAAGACAATTATAGAATTGCATGAAATAGCTTCATATTTAATGTTTTTATTAATATCCTTTGCACAAGAAACTAAGAGCAGAACAACTTTGTTAATTCAAACTTAATGCTATATAAACACAGCAATACAACACATAAATAAAGGAATCTACTCTAAAACAAAGGCAAACACCCCCTTTCTTTGGTAATCTCAGTAGACTCACAATACCGTAACTAAGAATTCTGTCACCCATAAAGAAGTATCAGCAGGGCCATCCATTATTCATTTCTCTCTACAATGTGGGTGAAGGAGAAAGATTTATAGTACTTTTGCTGGGAAAAAATGGGGAAAATAGAATTTGGTAACCACCGCTGGAAATTTAGTTGTTTCCTTATGGATCCAGAGATCACTTTAGAAACTTAGATTCTGTTGAACAGCAGTTCTTCAACACTTTCAGAGTTTTCTTGAACTCTTCCAACATTTCAGTCAGCTTGTTATGCATCAAACCTCAGGAGGGATGAGTTATTCAGTGGCATTCTCTGGATTTCAATGTACAACAAGTTCTTTTTGAACAGATGAAGATACCCTTAAATTATATACACTAAACTGAAACCAAGAGGAAAAATAGTATCCCACAATGATAGCAACAATCAACGTAGCAGTAATGTGTTTGGCGAAGGTATCATAAAAGAGGAACTTTATACCCATCAGCAAGTTGTTCACAGGAAATCTGCACCATACAATCTTATGCAATGTGACTGCTGCATCTTAGCAAAAGTAAGAGATTTTTGATCCCTTGTAGCAGCAGCATTTCTCTCACTTATTTATCTGTGAGGGTCTGTCATGAGTTCACAATAATTATGCTGGAGAGAAAACCAGGGCATTACCATTACCTGAGCTGACTTTTCCATGCAGGTGTCAAAGAAATATGGAGTACTTAAATGTTTTTTTGGGCGCTGTGTGGTTTCCGGGCTGTATAGCCGTGTTCTAGCAGAACACAGCCATACAGCCCGGAAACCACACAGCACCCCAGTGATTCCAGCCGTGAAAGCCGTCGACAATACATTAAATGCTTTTTAACTTAGCCAATTATTAGTTGTCTAATACTGCACATTATTTCTTTGAAGGACAACTTTACAAACAGCTTGCCTTAGAACACATCAGCCTGCTAGTCAGGACAATTATGGAACATTTCTATAAATCATGAATGAACCATAGAACATAGAACAAAAAGTCAAAGATGTATCCAAAAGCCCTTGAAATATTTTAGCATTTATGCCGAAGTGGGGTTAAAACTTCTTTTCTAGAAAGTACAGTAGCTGTTAAAGCTTTGAAAATAAGATTACAAAGTTTAAAACTCATGATTGAGAGGTGGAATAATCACCAGAATGGAAACTAAGCAACTACAGAAGACTGACTAAAAAGATCAAAACAAGTACCACACTCCACATTTTCTAGACAGTCACGGTTGCAAGTCATTGTGACACTTAGAGTGATTCTCCACATTCTGTAAGGCTCGACTTGCATCTGCCTGAATTTTTTTTTCTGCTTCATGAGGGTCGAGCTCTGCTGGTGCGATTCCGCGACAGCAGCTGAGAGCTTCCTTCCTGAGCTCGGATTCCGCCATTAATCCGCGACATTGCTGGAGGTTAGATCTGCCTCCTTACCCAAGCTCAGTGGGCGGGGTCGACTCTGTGCGTCATCCACCCCTCTGCCCTGCCCAGCAGGCAGCGCTCTGTTGCCAGCAGCTCCTCCATGCCACAGTGCTTTCCTGGCGCGGTGGGGTGAGGGGGCACGGCGGGCGGCGCAGGGCATGTGCGTGCCCCTGGTCAGAGCCCCTCGAAGCCTGCAGCTCTGTGCAGCGGTGGCAGCCGCATTCCCACACTGGCGGCAGGCAGCGAAGCACGTGTGCATGGGCTTGTGCGGTTGCAGCCCGGCGGGTGAGGGAGCCGAGGGAGGGAGCGAAGGAGGCAGGTGCAGCGTCAGCAGCCTCCCTTAGGAAGCGGTGCTGACAGGAGTGGCTCCCCAGCTCCCGCCTCTTGTGCCCAGCCCAGCTCCGCCGCCTTCCTCCGTGGGCTTCTCTCGGGGCTGGTGCCTCTCGAGCCCTCCAGGTTGCAAAAGTTGTCACTGGGGGAGTGGGGAGGGAGGTTCAAACCTTCCAATGCTGAGGGGGCCGTCAAGTTAGGAAATGAGAGTGACGGAGCCGCCTCAGAGCTGGTGCCGAAGGCTGGTCCCGCTGGCTTCTGGCCAGCTCGTGCATCTCTCCGATTAGAGTTGGCTTGCAGAGTCAGGAGGTGGTAAATGCCATGAGGGCTGGGAAAAGGCAGCGCAGCATTGCTGGTCGTGTGTGTGTCGGGGGGGGGTGGCAGGCGGGAGGCGCCCCTAGAAAAGGTTTGTTTTGCTTTGCCTTTCTGTGATTGTAATGTCGGGCAAGGGAAGGCGCGATGTTTGGGAAAGAATCCCGCTTTCTGACCCGCAGGCGTTGAGCTACCTGCTTTCTCAGGTGGGTACCGAGATCAGGAGAAAGCTTCCCGTGTGCAAACGCCCCATCAAAATGGAAAAGCTGCCATCACTGCTACCTTCTCGTCCCCCAGCACAGCTCATTTTCAGAGGTTGGCAAAAAGCCCTTTGGCTAAAAAGCTAGAAATCTATCTGAAAGCGACAGACTCTGGTTGCTCTGAATGGTTGATTATGATTGGCTGGCCGAAAACGTGCCATGATTGGTAAAAGGGAAACTAAGCCCTGATTGGGCAGAGACAGGAGCGACACAATTGGCTGGCGGGGCGAGTCAGGCTCAACAGACGGTCCACACAAGCATGAGCTTGACGGCACTTCACCAGAAAGTACTCCCTCGGAGCAGGATCGAGAAAATCCGGCTGAGGTGGGTCGAAGGAGAGTCGGACTTGTGTTGAGATCTGCAGCTGTGCGTACTACCCGAGTCGAACACAAGTCGAGCTCCGCTGGTAATGTGCTGTGCAGAATCACCCATACACATCTTTTGTCTCTCTTTTCCTCTTTTTTCTGCCATTTGGGATAGTGACATTATAGAATACAAAAATCTGTGGGATGGCCAGGAAATGCATATTATTGTTCTGAAGGCAAAGGAATAGATGGCTATATAGACAATTATTTTCATGGAGCAACAGAATTGAATTAGTGCTTAGTGGTTCAGACCAAGTGACATGGTAGCAATAACTGATAGCAGTACACATGCAGTGGAGTGGAGAGGAACCTCCTTGCAGGGAAAAAAATGTACTATTTTCTTTATTGCAATCTTAAACTACCTAAGTGGTAAAAGCAACTAGAACAGATTTTAAGTTTCAGAAAAGCCACCATCTGCACAGAGACAATAAAATGGGGAGAGCAGCAAGAAACCAGTGTAATGATTCTACATGATTTGAACATATCTGACAACAATGTT
Organism: Sphaerodactylus townsendi; assembly: GCF_021028975.2. Lineage (NCBI taxonomy): Eukaryota > Metazoa > Chordata > Lepidosauria > Squamata > Sphaerodactylidae > Sphaerodactylus > Sphaerodactylus townsendi. The sequence goes on along the minus strand of NC_059433.1, from coordinate 51,972,021 downwards.
TTAGATCATCAAAGTTTATGATGGAATAAAATATTGCTAGTTTTTAATAAGCCACAAGATTCCCACTTGTTTTTGCTGCCACAGATGAACATGGCCATCCCTATGGAATTATGAAATGGTTGCACAGAAGATGGAATAAAATGAAGACATGCAGAAAAGCACACAGGACAATGGACTAGTATGAGGGGAGGTGTCTTCATCATGGTGTCCAATGATGTCAGGAAGTAGGCACAGCTAGATGGAGATTTTGGCCAGCAGGGTTTTTGATCAACTGTGCAGGTTTTAAAAAATAAGTTTGGCAGCAGCAAAAAGATCTTCACTATGTCATTGAATGTAAGCTGTGTGAACAATACGTTCAGTCATTTTGTGGTTGGCTCTGGCTCCTTTGGTAACCATTTTGTGGTTGCACCCACGAGCCTGTGATATTCCAAAGATGTCCACAGGCTCAAAAAAGGTTGGCCTAATAGATCTCACAAAACAAGAAATGAAGCAGTATGCAAATCTCTGGACTGTATAACTTCAGACTGTTGCTAGGGATTTAAGAAAAATAAAATCCAACACAGAGAAGAGCTTCAAGTCAGAAAATGGGATTCTATTTATTTAAATAATTTCTATCCCATTCTTTTTCAAAAGCAAAGGGTTTTTGATCGACTGTGCAGGTTTTAAAAAATAAGTTTGGCAGCAGCAAAAAGACAACAAAAGATAGGATCATAAAATGAACATATATTAAAGCCTTCAAAATTTAAATTCTACCCTAGTTTTTTTTTTTATTGAATTGCTGTTGTTCTGTAATACTTTTCCTCATGGGATAGTATTGTCAGTTGAACTGTCACCTGTAATCTGAAATATAATCCTGATGTATCTTTACCATATAACTTGGTGTTTTGTGAAAATTAGTCCTGTATAAAGGGAGAAAACTGCCAGACTGTATTCAGGAGAAATGCCTCTTTGAAACCAATGAACCATCTTATAATGTAGAACTAAAGACCAAAACACACCTCTAAAGTAAGTAGACTAGCAAATAAGTAGCAGAAAGAATAACTTTCTTGGCAGAGAAAGAATAATAAAAATTCCTTCCTCCTTTCCTCTCCACAGAAGAGAAGAAAACAACACAAAGCCTCATACGCTTTGTAATAAAAACACACAATACAGGAAATCGTTGAAACCGAGTGACACCTAGTGATGAGTACCAAGTTGATCAGACTTCACTCTCCCACACAGTTAAGATAAGGGAGCAAGCTCTGACAGGTAGTTGCTCAGGAGTGGGTGTTGAACCATGGGAACCTGGTACAAATGTGTTTCTCTCCCTTAAACTAAACATCAAGAGAGCCAAACCCCAGCGCTGATACATAACCCCAAAACAAGTTGGTAATGAAGCCAGACAGAACAGAAATTTTCAGTCAATTATCCACTTAATTCTCTCAGGGAAGCACACCCCTTCCCAATAAAAAATGGATCTGTTGCAGATATTTCTGTCATTTAAAAAAACAACACGCAAATAAAAACAAATCTAGAGATTAAGGGGTGGCGGTGGATGATTTCCATTTGTGCTTTAAATATCAGCAGTTGTTTTGGAATAGTTTAAAGGCAGCTTGACTTTACAGCTGCTGTAACTGATGTCCTGTTACTAGCTGGTTTATGGGCTTGTCAAACAGATTATTTTGCCAGAGGTTCCCAAATTCTTGCTAACACGGCAGTTACTGGAAGTAAGGGAGGGGAGTGGGGGCAGGGGTGCTATGCAGTTTGTGGCAGGGTTACAAGAAGGAAAAGCTATGCAAAGTAGAAGCAACAGTGGTCTCCTAAAAGGGAAGCAGTAAGCAAATAAAGTTAAGGATTTCCACAGTGACACAGTGTACTCTCAAGGAGGGATCCATCAGGAGACTGACTTCTTTCAAAATGAAAATCCAGTATTTGAAACAGAACTGCATTCATGCAGATGTAAGAATAAAGTCTGGATTTGCAGGCAAGAAATAAAACCACATCTAAAACACCTAAGATTGTCCAATTTAAGTCCAAGCGGAGACAAAATACCAAGATATCAACAAAATTTTCAGTGCTGAAGAACCATGTTTGTCCTAACATATGGATTTAAAAACACTGAGCAAAAACACTAAGCCACCTTCCCTATCGATAGTTTATAGTCTAAAACATCAGATTCAATCTGTTTTGTTTTATTTAAAAATGTATTTTAATCATTATGCCAGCACTTTGAAAAATCCTTCATTTATTTGCAGAATTTGCCATGACAGAGTTACATATCATGCAAAGACATGACTGACATTCCTTGCCCAGCCAGAGCCTACGCTGAAACTTATTTGAATGAACTTGACCCTCTTTGGCTGCAAGCCAGCTTGCAACGTCACTAAATGACTTAACAGAACACTGTGTTCTTGGCACAAGCACAAAAATGTGTTGAAAGCAATGCTGGAGAGAATCTAAGTATAACATTTCACATTAATAAAAAGAACGAGTAATAAAGGGATAGTAAACACAACACTTGAAGTAGTAATCTGTACATTTGCTTGCTGAAGGAAGTTTTTAAATGCTTCTCAATGCTTTTTCCTGTTTCACTGAAAAGCAAATATATATTTATAGGTCTTCGAAGTGAGCTCCCAAGTCTCACCCCACCCTCAATACGTCTTCAAATCCAAGCTCAAATATATTCTATGTCCTTCTTTCCTTTAGTTCTATACCTGGAAAATTCCAAGTCACCTTTTAACTTCCAAGAGAAGGGAGTGACAGCCAGTTAAACTAATAACAATCCATGACTCATTTCCCCTCAAAACCTTGATACAGATGCTACACTGTAGACATTTCACACAATTCTTCTCAACGGCATAATCAGTTGTGAAGTTATGTCATTCATAAATGGATTATGTTAACTCAGTCATGAGATTTGAAGCAAGCAAGAGGGAAGGCACACAAAATTCACCATGAACTCAATGTACTTCCTTATGTAAATAAGCCAGTTTACCTCCTCACCCTCATTTCCTCATTTGGGATTTCCCCGTAATTCGTTCCCAGTGCGCTATGCCAAATTTCACTTGTCCCTCCTCTTCACACTAATTCAGTTTCTACCTTACAGGGCATTTCTTTCTCACCAGTATTGATGAGGAGTCGGGCTAAACTCATCCTCCTCCTCAACAGCATACCTGAAATACAAGTTCTGAAGAATGAAAATTGCACACACATGCAAAATATATCAACGTCCCTGTATTGTGTGGACCAGCATAGTTTTTGAAGGATGACTTTTTGGGTATAGAATTGGAATCCAATAGATAATTTTTTCTACTTTGATACAATAATTGTTAAATCATGGAATTATAAGAAAGCATGAAATTTACTCTGGCTTTTAATCCTATGAGCAATTACTTCAGAGTAAACTCCATCAGACTCAACAGGACTTACATATGAGTGGACATGTACAGGCTGCAGTTATTAATTTGTGAGAGAGACTCACCATCATGCTCTGCACACAGAATGCTCCCTTAAGCAAGTGATGTTGATCAGTGATAAGAGCATATGTAAAAGCTTTAAAATTTAATCTCTGGCTTTTCATGAGGCATATGTTGAGAGAAGTCTCCTCTTCCTGAAGTCCCAGAGATCCTCTCAGAGAGCCAGCAAGGTGGTACAGTTCCGTAACTATAATCTCCACAATTGCCACAGACACTCCTATGGAAGCTCACTGGGTTACCTTGGGCCAGTCACTTACTCTATTGACCAAGCCTAGTAATGATATAGTATCCAGGACCAGAGCTTAACTCTAGCAAGAACTTCAGAGATCACTTTCTTCTAGATAGTGAAAAATAAATCCTGCAAATACCACAGCCCCCCCCCCATATTGTAAAAGCAGTCTGACAAAGTGCATGCAGCATGCCATCTTTATTTGACCCACCCATAAAATTGCATAGTTGTTAAAACAAAAAATGTGTTATTGTCATTCTGGTTCCAAGTTTTTTTTAATGTCCTTCCAAGCCAAAATGATGCTGTTGTCATCCTTGCCCAAGTAAAACAGAGGTTTAACAAAAATGTCATTATACTTTTCCCAATGATGCAGGCTTCTCAGTAACAAGCCTGTTTGTGAGGCCATTTTCAGACACACAACAGTCATAAATGAAACATTGTAATTTGACAGTTCATTCGTGAATGGCTTTAGCATACTTCACTTATTATGAAGGCTTTCTTAAAGATTATTAAAGACATTATCCCGGTTACTGTCCAAGGAACCATGTTTTTAGCAGAAATTTTAATGTTTGCTATTTCCACCCATTTTGAATCTCAGTGTTACCATTCCTACATGATAAAAACATTGATGGTCTGCTGGGTAGAGGTTAAGAAGGAAATTGAGCTATGTCCTGTTTATGAAGTACAGAAGTTGAGGGAGTTTGTATCAGAGTATTTTTCTCTTTTCCCCTATAACTTCATCAACATGCAAAGGAAAAGTGGCCGGGGGGGGGGGGGGAGGAGAAAGAAAAGAGGATACTACCTGCCATGAGGCAGGATCCTCTCTGCAAACTAATGTACTACAAGGGGGTGAGTGATGTGAGGGTATAAAAATTAGTATCATGTTATACGGCTAGCTATGAATGCATTTAATTGCAATCCATACCAAGACTTTAACTCCTGCTCATTCCCCTTGCCTGTCATAATGACAAACAGTCTGATGTACGTGATTATTACAAAACTGCTCAACCTCCACTACTACTACTTCCCTCATTCTCCTTGCTAGGATTAAATAATCCGAGATAATTAAATATAGTCTTGAATTTAATACTTTGCTTACAGTAACACTTAATAACACGACTTTAGGGGTAATGATCCTTCCTGAACGTCAATAAAGGAACAAGAATGCAGACACCAGGATGTAAAGAAATTATCATATCACATGAGAAGGAAAACACTGCGAACATATTAAAATACTTCTCCGAAGTTACAACTATGCACAGAATGGTGATGCAGGTTACTTTTATAGGCTGTTCTGATATCCTGCTCCAATACTAGCCATATCACAAAATTCCCATTCAAATTCAATGAAGTCTGAAAGTTGGTTTGAGAAATGGTTCTACAAGTTTGTGAGGTTTCTTAGGCACTCCTTGTTGATTAGTGGGAAAGCATGGACGGGTGCCATAAAGTAGGGCAGAGTTGACTAGAGGAGGATGTGACACACTTGCCATAATCATGTAGGCGACTGGTCTTTGTAATAAAGCACAGACTAGTTTGCAATCACTTAAATGGATAAGACGGTTGGCTCAGACAGGATGAGGCTGATTTTTTCAGTGCACTGGAAAATTACAAGATGAGAGAACTCAAAACTTCCAGTAGACTCTTTATTCCTGTCAGTTTCTGAGTCCATATTACAAGGAATAGTTAAATAGACTATGCACAGCCATGTACTACAGATGTTGGGAGCTTTGGAGACAATTACAGTCCACCTGTATATTAATCTGGTTTCTTATCTGCTTCCAAAGCCGGAGGAAAAGTTCTTTCTAAACAAGCGTGTTGCCATTTCATGCCCCACATTTCAATAAACAGCAGTTTTAGCCACATATGTATACAACACCTTTTCTTGATGCCATGAGCACATGAGTCAACATCAAAGAAAAGCAGAGCAAGAAGTAGCATAGCTAGTAGGCAATCCCACATTTTATAGTGCAATACTGCTGTTTAAGGTGAGCAGATAAAATGGTGGCTTGCAGGAGAAACTTGGTCAGAGGTGCAGGTACAAAAGTTTTCTGAATGGCAAGCTCCAAGAAACACACTAGAACATAGTGCCTAGCTTTTTGCAGTGGTAAGCATGCAATGGCATCATACACCATTTTCCCCCTTCTACTCACTTCTAAAGTGCATCTATTACTTTTTACAATGCATTCTTCTGTCTTTAATTGGGTGTGAACTTGTCTGAATTGGGATCATTCATGTATTCTTTAACAAGCAACATAATCATATAATAAAAAGACTGATTTTAGAAAAAATTTAAATGTAGGTAGATAAGCTCACACACCGTGATTTAACCATGTGTGTACTGGCTCAAAATAAATTCTCCATATTAATTGTAAAAATTGTTCTCTTAACTTATTTCTTGTTAGTCACCCTTTTAAATTATCTTTCCTAGACCATTCAAAGCCAGTATCAGTTTCAGTAGGCATGACTAGGCTAAACAGTTCAATGGTCTGATTAAAAAAAAAAGATGGGTAGCGCAATCCGGGGGTGGGGGACGGTGAATCCCCCTGCAGAGGTAGCGCAGGCTTATACTTGTGGATTTGCCTCTCCAGCGCACTTACACCAGCAGAGGGGCAAACCAATTGGCACCCGGCTACAGCGTGGCCCTGGGATGAATGGCCACGGTGCCTGGCACCCTACCAGCAGCCCACACTACTCAGAGCTATGCGGGCATCTTGGGGGGCAGGGCCGGCCTTAGTTAGCCTCCAGAATCTTCTCAGCTCCCATACACTGGGAGGGCTGCCAGTGGAGATACGCACAGAGTATCTCTATTCTCTCCTATGGGGGGAGTTTCAAGAAGAAATTTTAAAAATCTTTTTGGGCTTCTTGCTTCATGAGAAAGTTCTTTGGAGTGGGTGGAGCGACACTCAAATGATGCCACTCCTGCTGGCCCATCAGCTCTGGATTGAGGAGTTAATATATTAAAGTTCTCAAAATAAGGATTACATGGCAATGAAGAAATATTATTATGGTAAGCAGATCAGAGATTAATATTTGGAGACGGGAAGGTTGATTAGAAACCTCACTGATGTCTTATATCAGTGTATCAGTAATTCTGTATCAGTAATCTATTAATCACAACAAAAGTGTGTTACCAGTCCTTTTGTGCAATGACTTACACAGGTTATGACTTTGCATGTTGATGAAGTTACAAGGAAAAGGAGAAGAATACTCAGAAAAAAACAATCATCAGGAGCATAATCATCTTTCATTTGAAAAAATAGGAAGAGATGGAGACTGACTTTTATTGCTTGACAGTGAGCACTATAGAAATTGGGCAATCATTTCTCTAAGTTCAACTTTCCACAGTCCACTCTGCCCCACAGTAACCTACTGCACATGACCAATTGGTCCCATTTTTCTGACCCATGTGGATGTAAGAAAGAAAAAGGGTCACTCATGACATCTGTCTTAAAGCAATGACTCTTCCATTAGTCACAAACTAATCAGCATGTTAGCAGATCACACACTATATTAATCAACAAACCACTTCCACTTATGATGGCACTTCCTATAGAACAGTGCAAGCTCAAATGGAAATACAAATTTAAAATATAGATCCTCTGAAGATGCCAGCCACAGACGCAGGCGAAACGTCAGGAGAGAATGCTGCTAGAACACGGCCATACAGCCCGGAAACCACACAGCACCCAAATTTAAAATTACTTCTCTAAAAACACACACAAATCTTTTCAGCTGACACGCTAGGAAATGCTTTCTACCAATAAACCTTCACTGGTCTTTCTGCAAAGAAAAATGGCAGTAACATCCTTGCAGCCACAGAATAGCCTGTTGGACAAGCTATAGCAGTTGCACTTTGAACCCAGAAATCAGAATTTCTGCTGCATACAATTCCTCATTTCTCTATCTTTGTGCACCTGATCTGATCTCCACAACTATCTTTGATTCAGTGCTCTTCAGATACCAATCGCCTTCTCTAGTTCATATCTCAATGCTCAGAAGAATCAACCTCAATTTTGTAACTAGAACAATATAAGCAAAGTAAAACACCTATCAAAGGAACAGCCAGAGATGCTGTTTATTTAAAATATTCTTATCTCTCCTCTCCAAAACAGTCTTGCTCAAGGCAGCTAAAGAAATAGCTAGAAAACCAGAAATGCCATTCAGAACAATTAGAAATCAGTATTTAGACTAGCGACACCAAGATTTCAGGGACTTTTCAAGAGATTCTCCTGATGATACCAGCCAAGTTTGGTGAAGTTTGGTTCAGAGGGTCCAAAGTTATGGACCTCCAAAGAGGGTGCCCCATCCTGCATTATTTCCAATGGGAGCTAATAGGAGGTGGGACTACATTTTGAGAGTCCATAACTTTGGACCCCTTGAATCAAACTTCACTAAACCTGGGTGGTATCATCAGGATAATCTCTTGCTGATACCAGCCAGGTTTGGTGGTATTTGGTTCAGGGGATCCAAAGTTATGGATCCCCAAAATGGGTGCCTCCATCCCCCATTGTTTCCAATGGAAGCAAATAGTAGATGGGGCTACCCTTTTCAGGGTCCAGAACTTTGGACCCCCTGAACCAAACTTCACCAAACCTGGGTGGTATCATCAGGAGGGTCTCCTAAAGATACTCTGAAATGTTGGTACTGCTAACATAAACATTCCTCCCCTGACATGCACCCCCAAATTTTCCCCAGATTCTCCCTTTAAATTACCCCCCCCCCCTTCTGAGTGGATTTAAAGGGAGAATCGGGGCTTACAGAGCTCGTTTACTGTTTTTCTTTGAAATAAATATTCAAAAACGTTTAACCTACTGATGCCTTAATGTGATTTTATTGGTATCTATTTTTATTTTTGAAATTTACCAGTAGCTGCTGCATTTCCCACCCTCGTGAGTCAGTAAGTTTTCCCAGTTTTTTGTGGTAAAATCAGGTGCCTCGACTTATTTATTTATTTATTTATTATTTTAGATTTATAGGCCGCCTCTTCCCCGAAGGGCTCGACTTACATGCGGGTCGACTTATACACGCGTATATACGGTACCCTAATTCTTCCAAGATCACCTGAAGCTGCTCAGCCACTACACACTCAAGCACGAACAGAGTGCTGGTCAGCAGCCCATAGTTATTCAGATAATCTGGCTCCAAGAACTAGGCCAAGGTCACCCGGTGAGATTCACACAAAAGTGGAAATTTGAACCTGGGCTTCTTAAATCCAAATCTCTAGCCGCTAAACCAAACTTACTCCTTACTCTAAATTGCCCAGAGCTGCATATAAAATTCCCAAGGTATAGTAGATGCATTATGCTTAAACCAGAAAGTTTATGCACAAATGTCTAGGCACGTTCTCCCTTTTATTTCTTGTGGGACAAATAGTGAAGTGATAACTTGCTAGATCACGGGTCTGCAACCTGCGGCTCGCTAGATGTTCATGGACTACAATTCCCATCAGTCCCTGCCAGCATGGCCACCATGGTTGGTGGGATTTGCAGTCCATGAACATCTGGCGAGCCGCAGGAGGCAGACCCCTGTGCTAGATACATCAACCCCTGCTTGGGCAGGCAAGTGAGTTGCTGCCAATGCTTCTGGGGGGTGGGGGGGAGTGAGCTGTCACCACTGTGCAGCGAAGATGCAGGGCAGCTGGGCAAGCCACCAAGGTGGCAAAGAAGCTGGGCAAGCTGCCACCCATGATGGTAAGGCAGTGAAGAGGCTGGTGAGCTTGGTGAGGTGCTGCTAAGATGGTGACGCTGCTAGCAGAGGAGGTGAGCTGCCACCACTGTGGCAGCCAAGAGACTTGGTGTGTCTCGCAAAATACAGGAAGCAAAGAGTCCAGGCAAGCCACCAGCTGAGGCGGCGAATCTGCCAGAGGCTACATGAGGTCCTGCTGCTGCTAAGGCAACAAATCCATGTGGGGTGGAGGGTGGGCAGAGCGGGCCACAGTAGCAGTGTAGAGGCAGGGCTGTCGGGCAAGCCATCATCACTAGTGAAGAAATAGAGAGTAATGGAGTGGGGGAGGCAGAAAGAGACAAAAAGATGATAGGTCAGTGGAAGCAGAAAGACAGGATATAAGAGAGAGAGATTGACAGAAAGTAAGGGGGGAGAAAAGACACTGAGAGAAATGGGGAGACGGGGGAGTAATCAAAAGTGGGGGGATGGTTCCTTGGGGGTCCCCACTTGTATATTTCTATTGGAGATTCCGTCCAAACAGAAGTATACTATACTGAATGAAAAGAACACCTAAACTACTAACAGGAGCTGCAGGTTGCCAAAGGCTGGTTTTCATGAAAAGGAAAGTCTAAAACCTGAGGCTGATCTGGTATATGTGCCATTTCTGTAAACACCAGCTACAATGATAGATGGGGTGGGGGTGGGGGGTGTTAAGCACAAGTATAGGCAAGCTCTACTCAAAGTTTGTATTATTCATAAAAACTATTTACTTGGAATGTCCTGATAAGAGAAGCATCATAAATATGAATGGCAGGTTATGGAAGAAAAAAATGCTTGTTTTATGACTCACCTATCTACACAGAGATAACGCAAAACCACCATGAAAACAAGCATTCCTAAGAAAATATGGGCAGCTTCTAGCACAACGTGAGAGCCCTTCTGGGACTTCACCTCAGTCTATAGGTCAGATTCATATTAAAATCCTGGGTGACCATATGTTTAAACACTGTGTTAAGGAGTGCATGTGTGGGTAGAGGGGGTACCATTTGTTTAAGTCGGGGTGGCCAACCTATGGTGCTCCAGATGTTCATGGGTTACTATTCCCATGCTGGCAGGGGCTGATGGGAATTGTAGTCCATGAACACCTGGAGCACCATAAGTTGGCCACCCCTAGTTTATATCCTCCAAAACAAGTACAAAACAGCAAGTCACCAGAGCCATCATAACTGAAGGAAGTGTATAAATGTTGCTATGCTTGGGAAAAGCACCATTTTTTTTAAACAAAGTAGTTCATTTTTACAATGCACCCCCAATACAAGCAATGGAGATACCATCAAGGTATGCAAACAACTGTTTCTCTTTCCTCCTGCTCCAGCTTGTCCCACCCAAGTAACCCGTAATATCAGTACAGCTCTTACCACCCTGGCCCCTCTCTATCTTATGCCATTTGGCTATTCTCCCTCCAAGCAAAGGCCAGCAGAAGCATGAAAGAAAGCACAAATATGTAGGTTGGCCTCTCCCTGTTGAAATAAAACAGGCGTAAAATTATACAGATACACATCTAAGACAAGAACTTTATCCATCTAAGAAATGGAAAGAAAACAGACACACAGGCCTCAAATGACTAGATTTCTGGAATCTCAGTCTTCCAGAAAACATCAAGAAAACTTTATAGAAGTTCTCTCTAGATTAAGAAGATTCTACTAGGAGCGAGACAACAAACAGCTCTATTATACGACACATCTTCCACAAAGAAACTAGCAGCACTTCAAATAAATTGGGAGGACAAAACAATACAAGCAGATACATAGCATAAATCACAGGCAAAGCATAATCACTATGACAATCACCTGGAGAGTCATCAGATGAAAGTTTTTTTCAGAAAATCTGCTTGCCTCTGAATCACAGCCCTGATAGTTCTTGGAGGTCTCTTATCCAAATACTAGTCAGTGTCAAGGCTGAGAGTGTGTGACTAGTTCAAGGTCAGCAAGCAAGCTCCCATGGCATGAGTGGAGGAGGCAGCTGGGGGTGGGGGGGGCAACAGCACAGTTCTTTGTGGATAGCCTAAAAACCCTGATCCTCTCCCCCGCTCCCTTCCCTTGCATGCCATCATGCCCTTAGGGCAGGGGTCCCCAAACTTTTTAAACAGGGGGCCAGTTCACGCATGGCCAAAGCCCAGCCGGGGGCCGGACCAAGTGCCGCCCGCGGGGGGGGCCATCCATCCGCCCTCAACCCGTCCCTGGCCGAGCCCCCCACCCCCGCGGTCCCCTTCCAATCCGGCCCTGAAGCTCCGCCGCCTTTCTCTCTCCCCCCTTTGCCGCATTGGTACAGTCCCCTCCGGCCGCTTGGAATGAGCAGCGAGTCGCCCGCGCTTGAGGCTGTTTGTAAACCTGGGGAAAAGGAGATAGAGAAGAGGGAGATCCGCTTCTGCCCAGCGGGCCGGATAAATGTCTTCCGGGGGCCTGATTTGGCCCCCGGGCCGTAGTTTGGGGACCCCTGCCTTAGGGGGAGAGCGGTATACAAAACTAATAACAGGATAGGCATATGGATACCTCTCCCTTCCTCCCCTTCCCTTGCATGCCACCCCTCCTTCCCCTTCCCCTCCCTCGCTAGGGTTGGTGGGCCATGTCCAGATACTGGGCCTCTCCCTCCCCTCCCTTGCATGCCACCCCTCCCTCCCCTCCCCCTTCCTCTGCTAGGGTGAATGGACCATGTCCAGATGCTGGCCCCCCTTCCCCTTGCATGCCACCCCTCACCAAAAACCAGGGTAATTTTTGAAAGAAAATTAAGATGTTGGGGGGGAGCGGTCAAATGGTAATAGTTTTTTTAAGGCAGCTTTCCTTTCTTAATATTAATCTTCTCTTCCTTTAAAAAAAAGGAATGGGCACTGAAGTGTGTACATATTCCTACAGCTGTTGGAAATTCCTTATGTGCACTCTTACGAGCATACCTTTAGCATTGTTCTAAGCTCTACTACCTACAAATCCGGGCCCAAAACAAACTCACATCTATGTGAAATGCTGACGCTGTCAAGACTATCAGAAATGTTTCTTCAGTGTTTTCTAAAACCATTAGTTAGGGTGCTAAAGTACTAGTAGCGAAGGCTGTCAGATATACTTAAGCAGCCATTCTCCAGAAACATGCAAGAAATTAAATGTCACGTAAAGGAGATTAGGAAACAAAGTAGTTGCATGTTTTAAATTAGTACAAATCTGATCTCTATTAGGAACAGAGTTTGCTATCAGAGAACTTTCTGCACTCTATTCCGCTATAGTTGGGCCTCCCCTACATGTGCAGCTGAATGGCATGGGCCCCTGCAGAGTACCCACTTCAAAGTTTCCCCATGTTAAAATAAAAATCAGTCCCTGAAAACTTAAAATTGGCATATTGGAGAGCCAATCCCTTTGCCAGCTGGTTTGATTCTCTATTCCAAGGTTGCTCACTCTACAACTCATGAAGTTTGCAACTACCGTCAATCAAAAGCGCCGTGTAAGCACTGACTACCCTGTGCATCACCTCACCAAACGCACATCTACAATAATATTAAAGAGCCAACTATTAATATTAATTGCGTTAAGTATAATCTTTTAAAATTCCAGATGACTTCTGAGCATGGAGGGTTGTCTCTCCATATTACTGTTAAATCTTTGCCAGCCCTTACGTATCTGGAGTGTGGGGGAAGGGATTCCTTGGCTGTCTTCTCATTTTCTCTTCAGGACGAGAGGCAAGCGTTCCAGAGAAGAGCAAGCTGACCATGGAGAAAAAGAAGTAAAACTACCACCCACGCATCGTTGTTCTTTTCCTGGATGGCTGCACATACTCTTTTCTCTGCCAGCTTCCTCTCCTCTCAGCAGCTGCCCAGGTCCTGGAATGAGAGTGTTGAGACTGCAGAGAAGGATATGGGAGAGGGCTGTAGAAGAGGACAGTCCTTCACTTTGATCTTTGGCGCAAGGCCTGTATCTCAGAGAAGCTCACAGTTTACCTATCCTCAAGTCCATGTAGCAGCGGTAGTTTCAAGGTGCCAACCACAATAGCGCTGCTTATTTTCCTAGAAATTGGATGGGTGCCACGTTGGAGAACAGTGCCCAGAAAAGCCCGCAAAGGCATGTCAGTGATTGTTGTGGGCTTTCCGGGCTATGTGGCCATGGTCTGGTAGATGTGACCATGGCCACGTCGCCTGGAAAGCCCATAACAGCCAGTTGAGTCTGGCCCTGAAAGCCTTCTACAATGCATGTCAGTGAGCCAGAGTATTTATTCCAAAGGGGATTTTTAAAGATAAGAAAAAATTACAAATGTAACCCTTCAGTCGCAGTCTGAAGTACTGTGGCCCTTTCTATCACTTCACTCTTCTGCAAATGTTGATTCAGCATTAATTTAAGGGCACTTTTAAAAAAAAGATATTACTAATGATTCATTCAAAGTTCTCAAGTAACAGGCAGAGCAGCATGGCATTTGGTGTGTCATTATCATTAGCACTAACAAATGCCAGCAAAAAAAACAACCATTTGCAATAGGCACAAAATCTCTTATCAGAATTAAGTCATCAGGATGACACAACATCCTAAAACAAGCATTTTATATTACACAACAGAAATCAATGGACAGGAAACGAAAGTGTGAAATACGTATACAGCTAATTCTCCCTCTATTATTATTACAGTGCCCTAATTTTAGACAGATCGCTGCACTAGGAACCAAAGGTGCACTCCAACTCCATCATACGCCACTGAAACATTTCCAACTACCTTTGGTAGAATACAGGTTGCACTCCAGAGTTGCAATATAAGAAGGTACTTAGGTTCATGCAATAAACTTGCATTAAGTCAGAGATTTTTCTTATCAGCTGACCCATGCTGTCGTATCACAAACTATTTCAGAACCTCCCTCTTAAAAGCAGCTTGTCGTTGGGCAAGGGGGCCAAGCTGCTGTTCAAGAAGAAAGTTTGGACTCATGGATTGACTCCTATCATTTTTTTCCCAAAAAAATATTTATTGTGCACCCAGAGCATACAGTTGGGGTTGATTACAGGGCTAAAAGTGAGGCACATGTTAACTATATTTGGAGCAACCTTATATTTTGAGCAGTCATTTTTGTATATTCCTTTAATTTGGCAAATGTTTGGTTATGGTTACTTAACAGGTGTTTTCATTGGGCTGATTATGAGTTCTTTAACACACAACTAGGCTATTTATTCACAGGGAGCCCCTCGGGGATGGGGCGGTATAGAAATCTAATAAATAAATAAATAAATAAATAAATTTCAGTTAGGTTCTTGGAAGGAATATATTGTGCATGCTATCTCAAACAAGAGCTAGTCTCTGGCTGATCATGCTCGGTGAGGTTCCTGCGACCTTAAAGAGAATTTCCTGGAAAATTTTTGTTTTGGGGCATCTTCAACATTATTACACACCAACATATTTGCAGCAGGGCAGGCATTACCCATCAGACAGCTTTTTGCTTGCATCCGGGAGGGGGGGGGGCATTATTTTGCAGGTTCTCTATCGTGCACACGTGCTTTAATTTTTAATATAATCTTTAATGTTTATCTTTAATCTTATCAATAGATTGAGCAATCTATTGACACATTGATATATTGACATTAAAAAGGAAAATTATTAAAGAAAAATATTAAATACAACATATGTACACTTTGCCTGTACACGGATTATCTTTTATAGTGGGAAGTGGGGGGGGGGGGAGTAATGGCAGAGTGCAAACTGCAAAAACTCAAAAAGACATCATGAACTACCGTTTCCTAAACTCCCTAGGTTCACAATCATCCATCTCCTGTTGTGCTGTTAAAGGGAGAAAAAGAGGACCCAAACAATTACCACCCAGGCAGCTTGACATCAATACCAGGAAAGATTCTAGAGCAGATCATTAAACAGACAGCACTTAGAAGGGAATACTGTGATTACTAAGAGTTAGCATGGCTTTCTTAAAAACAAGTCATGCCAGGACTAATCTTATCTCTTTTTTTGATAGAGTGACAAGTTTGGTAGACAAAGGGAATGCTGATGTAGCATCAAGGACGTAGGTAAGGGGGGGTTCTCGGGTTCAAGCCCCCCCATTACATTTCTGAAGCTCCGCCCCTCGTTTGTGGTTTTTTGTATTTTAAAGTGTTTTTTCAATTTTTGGCCTGCAGGGGGCGCAGTTTTTAAGTTAGCAGCACCAAACTTTCAGGGTATCTTTAGGAGACTCTCCTGATGATACCACCCAGGTTTGGTGAAGTTTGGTTCTGGGGGTCCAAATTATGGACTTCCAAAGGGGGTGCCCCATCCCCCATTGTTTCCAATGGAAGCTAATAGGAGATGGGGCTACACATTTGAGGGTCCATAACTTTGGCCCCCATGAACCAAACTTCTCCAAACATGAGTGGTACCATCAGGAGAGTCTCCTACTGATACCATCCAGTTTTGTGAAGTTTGGACTACGGGGTCCAAAGTTGTGGACTCCCAAAGGGGGTGCCCCAATCCCCCATTGTTTCCAATGGGGACTAATAGGAGATGGGGGCTACACATTTAAGGGTCCATAACTTTGACCCCCCTTCACCAGGGTGGTATCATCAGGAGGGTCTCCTAAAGATACCCTGAAAGTTTAGTGCCGCTAGCTTAACAATTGCACCCCTGACAGCAGGCATCCCCCAAATTTCCCCAGATTCTCCTTTTAAATGTGAGCCGCCTCGAGCCCTTCAGGGATGAGGCAGCCTATAAATTTAATAAATAATAGTAATAATAATTAAATCCCCCCCCCCAGCATGGATTTAAAGGGAGAATCGGAGGTCCCCAGTTTAAACATTGAAAGTGATGCTGTTTCAGGGTGGGGGATAACCCACCCCAAAACAGCATCACTTTCAATGTTGTTTTAACTGGGGACCCCAGATTCTCCCTTTAAGGTGGATTTAAAGCGAGAATCCGGGTTCCCTAATTAAAACACCATTGAAAGTGATGCTGTTTGGGGTGGATTCCAGCATCATAGCGACCGCCCATTGGAGGGGGGGCAAAACTCAGATTTTGCACTGGGCTCCATTTTCCCTAGCTACGTCTCTGCCCAGAGGAGAGGGCAGAAGGGACTGCCAGCTGGGAGCCCAGCCGGTGGGGGGGTGGTGGGGGGGCAGGGCCTGGCCTCAGAGAGCTGCTCCGCTGGGCCTCCCATGAGCCTCTCGGCCCATCTCTGACTGGGCAGCAGGGTGTGGTGGGTAGAGTGTTGTGCTGAGATTCGGGAGCCCCGAGTTCGAATCCCCAGTCTGCTGCAGAAGCTAGCTGGATTACCTCAGCCCAGTCACATGTTCTCAGACTCTGCTACCTAGGAGGGCTGTTGTAAAGATGACAGTGGAGAGCTCTGAAGAGAAGGAGTTCCCAAACGTGTTAGAGCGCTCCCTTCTCTTTCTTCTCTACTAAGCTCCTCCAAATATTTATATTTCTGTTAATATATGTTTATATCCTCCAAATGTTTACATTTTTGTAATGTTTTAATGTTTACACTTTGTAACGTTTGATATTATTGTATTTTTATAAGTATGTAAGCTGCCTTGAGTCCCTTGGGAAATTGGCGGGGTAGAAATTATATATAGAGAGAGTACTCAGGCCGGGCCGGGGCTTGGGGAGGCATGGCCACGCTCCCCAGGGGGTGGCCCCACCCGCCGAATCCCCCCCATAAAAAATCTATACCTACGTCCCTGTGTAGCATCTCTTGATTTTATTAAAGCCTTTTATAAGCCTTATGATATTCTTGCAAGCAAGCTAGTAAACTGTAGGCTAGACAATGATACTGTTGGATGGATTTATAACTGGCTGACTGACCAAACCCAAAGGGTGTTCACCAATGGCTCTTCATCCTGGAAAGAAATGATAGTGGGGTGCCACAGGGTTCTGTCTTGGGCCCAGTGCTACTCCATATTTTTATCAATAACTTAGATGATGGAATAGAGGGCACGCTAGTCAAATTTGCAGATGACACTAAATTAGGAAGGATAACTAATACTCCAGAGGACAGGGTCAGAATTCAAAATGACTTGGACAGATTAGAAAGCTGGGCCAAAACTAACAAAATGAATTTCAACAGAGATAAATGTAAGATACCACACTTAGGCAGAAAAAAATGAAATGCACAGATATAGGATGGTGACATCTGGCTTGACAACAGTACATGTGAAAGAGATCTGGGAGTCTTAGTAGATCACAAACTGAACATGAGTCAACAGTCTGATATGGCAGCCAAAAGTGTCAGTGCAATTCTGGGCTGCATCAATAAGAGTATAGTGTCTAGACTGAGGGATGTAATAGTACCACTCTATTCTGCATTGGTCAGACCTCACCTGGAATACTGTGTCCACTTACGGGAGCCACAATTCAAGAAGGATATTGACAAGCTGAAATGGGTCCAGAGGAGGGCAACCAAAATGGTAAAAGGTCTGGCTTCCATGCACTATGACGAGCGACTTAGGAAGCTAGGTCTGTTTAGCTTGGAGAAGAGAAAGTGAAGTCGTGACATGAAAGCCATGTTTAAATATTTGAAGAAATGTCATGTTGAAGAAGGAGCAAGTTTGTTTTCTGCTGTTCCAGAGTCTTGGACAAGGAGTAATGGATTCAAGGTGCAGGAAAAGAGATTTCACCTAAACATTAAAAAGAACTTCCTGAAGAAAGGGATGTTTGACAATGGAATACACTGATTCAGAGGGTGGTGGAGTCTCCTGCTTTGGAGGCCTTTAAACAGGGGCTAGAGGCCATCTGTCAGGAATGTTTTGATTGTGTATTCCTGCATGGCAGGGGGTTAGATTTGATGGCCCTTGTGGTCTCTTCCAACACAATGATTCTACACAAATGGGCATTTTATACCAATGTTGGAAAGTAACAAAAATTTAATACAGAGAGTTGGCCAACTTGTGATTTTCCACTCAAGAAACAATAATAGAACATACTCCCTGAAGCACAAATCAATAAAACTACTAACCATCAATACATATATGGCATGCTAAGCAGCAGAGCTTTTTAGACCACCACTATTCCTACTATACACTGCACAACAAAAGCAAAACAGTGAGCTTTATTAGTAAAAGTCTCTTTCGTCTGTTTTATTAGATTGTTCAGTTTTATGCATAGCCTTCATATCCTACCTCATTACACAAGGAAAAGGTTTTCCCCTGAACTCTTGTAATAAAGTAGTCAATATCTAGGTAATTAAACTATGACTAGATACCAATGAGGTGCATCATTACAAAGATGCCTGTAGGACAAGGAATAAGTTTAACACCGACAAACCCAAATGACTCATGCATGTGAGCCATGGCTCAACAGAATGCAAAACTCCCAGTCACCAGACAGTGTGACGTTGAGTAAAAGCTCCTAGTTAACCTCATTTACAGGTGATTGTTGAATCTGTATAATCCAGCCAATTTAACTGTTCTAAACGAAACCATTTGTCAAAGCTTCCAGGCACAATTACTTGTTTTTAGCCAAGTTCGTTTCTTTTTGAATGGTGAATGAAGGATAAAAACATTAATTCTGCAAATACAGGCTAAGGACCCCACTGTCTTGTAATTTGCATTGACACAACTTGCATTAGAAACCAGATTTGTCCACGTAAAACTCACAGAAGGGATACTTTCTGCTTCAGCCCCCCTCCACTTTTCAAAAATGACTCCTATCTTGCAGAACACTGTAACAAATGAAGTAACTTGGGGGTTTTGGAAAGCACCACAAGGCTGTTATTTTTGAAGGCATTGAGAATGATGGAAGAGTTGCAGGCATGGGATTTTCTGTAACATGATTTAAAATCCACAGCACTATCTACAATCAATACTGCTCATTTTCCTTCAGTATATGAACTAGGCCATAATAATCAGGTAGTGCAAGTCAAATGTTCTGCATTCTATCTGTCCTATACTCTTTACATAACAAGAAGGAGCCCACAAAGACTTGCGGGTGGCATCTCTCCTTCCCTTCCTTCCTTTTCTCCTTCAAGGGTGGCCAGCCTTCAGGTGAGGCCTGGAGATCTCCTGGAATGACAACATATCTCCCAACTACAGAGATCAGCTCTCCAGATTCAGGTTGGGAAATTCCCAGCCTGCCAGATTCAGGTTAGAAAATTCCTGGAGATTTGGGAATGAAGTCTTGGGAGGGCAAGGTTTGGGGAGGGAAGCACCCTCAGCACATGGAGTTCACCTTCCATAGCGGTAATTTTCTCCAGAGGAACTAATCTCTGTCATTTGGACAGCAGTTGTAATTCTTGTTGATCTCCAGTCCCCACCAGAAAGCAGACAACCCTAGTTCCCTGGAGAAAGGAGGGAGGACTCTATCGCCCTGTACTCACTGATATCTCCCCTTCCACAAATGCTATCCTCCCCTCACTCAATCCCCCAAATATCTAGAAATTTCCTAATTTGGCGTTAGCAATGCTATCACCTCCCCACTCAATAGCCAACCTACCTTTATCTGCCTCTCTGTCTTAAGATTTCCCTCCCGCACACAATAGCTTCTACCAAGGAAAACATGTAGCCCAGTTGTGTGGTGCTGGCCACTGGGCCAAGGCCACTTGCATGGTAGAGAAACCTCAAGGACTTGTTGACAACTCAATTTCCCCTGTATCTCCTTCCCCTCACTATTACCTCTTTCCCTCCCACTGGCAATGCCCATATCCTCTCTTTTTTCTTGCCTCATCCTCTCTTTCTCAGGAATTCCCCTACCTATCATTTATCTACCTCCCATCTTCAGTTATATTGATCATTTATTTACTTTATTTATACCCTACCTTTCTCCACAGAGGAGACCAAAGCAGCTTACATTATTATTCTCCTCTACTCTTTTTTATTCACAAAATAACCCTGTGATGTACATTAGGCTAAAAGTATGTGACTGGTCCACAGTGAGCTTCCACAGCAAGATGGAGGTTTGAATCTGGATCTTGCAGACTCTGCTCTAAACACTGCACTAAGTGGCTTTCATGATGTGGCTGCTGTTGAATAGTATCAAGCTGCCAAGCCTAGTGGAGTGCTGAAAATCGGGTAGTATCAAGTCACCCTGAGGCTCCTTTCAGGCTTAACGTTGCCATGCTCCAGGTGGAACCTGGAGACTTCCCAGAATTAAAGCTAAACTCCAGACATCTCCCCCCACCTCTGAGAAAATAACAGCTGTGGAGGGTGAACTTTATTGCATTATATTCAACTGAGGCCCTTTCCCTCTACAAACCCTGCTTTCCTCAGACTTCACCACAAAGCCTCCCAGAATTTTCCAACTTGGAGCTGGCAACTCTAGCCAGGCCTCGTCCCAATGTGCCCTCCCTGAAAGCCAAAATAGGTCTTGAAAGGGCTCCTTCCCCTCCCTCTTGCTTTGACTAGTAGAACCAAGTCTGGGAACACTGTGGTTGCCCAATAACAGCCAAGGAGAGAATTTGTTGCTTAAAATTACATGCACTGATTTTTTTATCATTTTTGGATGTTTTAAACCCCCAAATCTTTTTATTTTTACATTTTTCTGCATACCTGGAGTCCTTGCTGACTTCACTACTAGAACATAAGGTTTTATTTAACTGTATGATGCTGTCATAATTTGTACATTACAGTTTTTTCTACTGTAAAGACAACAAAATAAGGTTTTTGTTTTGTTTTGTAATTTTAAAACCCATCACCTAGCACAGCTACTTTTCCCACACACACACTGTAAATGTTTCTTGCTCACAGCTTTATCTGCCCATGAAACTATTCATAGGACCAAAGCATGTATCATGCACTTAAGAATGCAAAACATGCAAGGAGTCAATAATTATAATAGCCATCTCCCATGCAATATGAGTCAACTCCCAACGTTAATGATCGACGTAAGCCACTGCCCTGGAAATTCCCACCAAAAGACACAATAGTATGGAGATTGCTGGAAGTCTGGTTCTATTTTGGATGGCACTGCTATTATATGGGTACAGTATAAAGAAATGTGTTCTACTGGAGCTTCAGAGGAATGTCTTCAAGGGAAAAAACCTGTAAAATTATGTCAGCATGATAATTAGCAGAAAGAGACAATTTCCCCAAATATTCTTTCTCCCAGACGGAAGAACTATTGACAAAGGATTTTGCCTTTTTCAAAAGCAAATGAAAAAGCAGTATCCTGTATTCATTTTGCCAAACCTCCTCCATTTCACATTTCTCAATTTTCTTCTAAGTTTATTCCCCCCCCCCTTTTTTAAATTCATTATAGCCCTACTTACAAATACTACAAAGCATGCAAACCCTAAGATTAGTGGAGCTGCTGAAGAATGCATGCAACCCGTTTCTGGGATGGCTTCACACTGCAAACATTTGTATTTAATTGCAAAGATAATTAAAAATGTAACATAAATATTCCCTGAACATGAGCAAAGAAAAATGTGCCGATTAAAAGAAATCAAAACAGACTCTCCTAATATAACCTGTATATCACTCTGTTTCTACAGAAGCTCCCCAGTACATTTCAAACATAACTTTTCCTCAAAGATGATTTTTTTTAAATATCACAGCAGTGGAGTCACATGAGAGAGGAATTATATCAGTATTTTTCTGATAATTTCTATATTACATTAACCCAGTCTGTAAACTAAATTCATTTACTAAAAGAAGTCCCTGATGCCCACATGAAGAGCAGAACTGTTCTTACAGCTAAACCAGGCAAGAACAGCATTTCAATCAACTATTCAGCTTGCTAAACCATGACTATAAAATGTTACCAAAGACCTTAACAAGTTTACAGAGTATTGTGTTGGATACTGTCAAATAGCGCAAGCCAATTCCTTACCCACCCACCCCCAACAGGGCAGCTCTTCAACTCCCCAGCCCCCTACAATCAGCATTTCAGGGGACATTTTTGGTTACAGTGGGTGGTAGGGAACGAGGCAAGTTGTGCTCCTGAAAGCCTATTACCCATGGTAAATTTCAACTGGATCCTAGCTAATATTTCTAAGTGTGCAGATATTGTTCAATCTTGTTTATACCAAAGTATCATTCAGCATTAAATACTTGTCAAGAATATGTAAAATAAAAATAAAAACAAAAATTGTACTGCAAGAGTTTCAGTTTGAACTGTCCCTGCTGTGCTGACAGATGCTGATCTATTGGATGTTGTTGTTGCTTTCCTTTTTCAAAAGATGTTCCACAAAATTTGTGGTGCTTCAAAGAGTTGATCTTAGGTTCAAATAAAATTGTAACCCCACTCTTTGACTTTCGTAACACTAGCCTGTAAAACAAGTCAGCATAAAACCCAAAAACACTGATATATTCCATAGACACATTTCTATTATAAACATTCAGCTCTAACAAGCTATTTTTTGAATTTGTATTTTGCTAGCTAAAATCTCTCACATTTTTGGTACCTCGTGTAATTATTTTATGAGTGAAAATACATTCAACAAAAGTTTGATAACTTCTGCAAGAGTATTCATGGGAAAAATACATGTTATGGATGCTTTTTACAGAATCCACTAATATGGAGCATATGGTTTATGAAGAACTTTATGGAAACAGAGTTGAGAATTCAGTATTACGAGTATTATTTTGTGAATGCAGAACAGAAGTTGCTGCTTCTATGCTTAATTATGGACTGTTTATAGGCAAAAATCCCCAAGGTTCAGGCAAAAAGTTAAACATTCTGAGACAGACACTATCTATGTCCAGGTTGTTGCAAGGCCAAGTCCACACCAGAGTTCCTCCAAATCACTGCTGCAAACTGGATGAAACTGAAAGCACTGTCTCTGCTGAATGACAGTTTTGCAACAGCTTTAAAGCAGCTCCTGAATTTGCAACCCAATACAAGCTACTAAAAAGAAACAAAATAGACCAGTTTTCTTATCATCTTGAATCACAAACAGATGACTAACTGCATTAAAATAAATGCCCCTTTACAATATTGGCTCACTGTTCTTAAATGTCACTTAGGTTTTTCTTAGTCTTTGAAATGCTGTATTTAAATACAAAAAGGTCACACATTGCAGTTTTCAGATACCCTGCATTAATGGCAACCCTATCAATAATTTCTCCATCCCAATTCAATACCTAAATGTTGTGGTCAAGTAATGCAGGAACAACAAGGTGACACCTGTCAGTATCCCTGCACGGCCTGACCCTGGATAGGGTTGTGCTGTTCATTACAAATCAAGATAAGAATTTGGAGGTGCTCCTGAGTGCACACTAATTGTAAAAAAAACCCAGGCTTGTATTGTTGCAAAGTGCGCCTTCTTTTATTTACACGGCATTCATAAGTCTTTTGGACTCAGTTGATCTGGGCATCATGATCCATGCTATTAAAGTTTCATGGTTGGATTACTGCAGTGCACTTTACACAAGACTGCTCCTGAACCAGTGGTGGGATTCAGCAGGTTCGCATCACTTTGGCAGAATCAGTTGTTAAAATGGTGCTTGTAAACAACCAGTTGTTAAATTATTTGAATCCCACCACTGCCCTGAACACAACTTAGAAATTTCAACTGGTCCAAAATGCGGTTGCACATCTGCTGACTTGGACTACATGACTCTCTTGAAAGATCTTAATTTCCCATTTCCAGGTTCAATGTAAGGTTTTAACCTTCAAAAGTCCTACATGGCCTGGGATTCTGCTATTTGAAGGATGACCTATCTATGAATATGTGCATCAACTGTGCCCATCAGAACAGCTGTTGTTCTGATTCTCAAGGATCCTTACTAAAATTGCATCCTTATTAAAATGTTATTTTCTGCTGACACTTTAACTATGTGGAATGTTTTTTTCTAGAAAGTTCCAATCCTTGGCAACTTTCGAAAAGCAATGCAAGCGTGGTGTAGTGGTTAAGAGCAGGTGGATTCTAATCTGGAGAACCAGGTTTGATTACCCACTTGTCCACCTGAGTGGCAGAGGCTTAACTAGTAAACCAGATGTGTTTCCGCATTCCTACATTCCCACTGGGTGACCTTGGGCTAGTCACAGTTCTTTGGAATTCTCTCAGCCTCAGCTACCTCACAAGGTGTCTGTTGTGGGGAGAGGGAGGAAAAAGAGCTTGTAAGCCACCTTGAGTCTCCTTAAAAGAGAGAAAAGTGGGATATAAATCCAAAACTCTTCTTCTTCTCTAGAAGATGTCTGGAAGATTCTTTGTGGTGAAAGGAGGGAGCAGGGAAGATAGAATTGCTGTTAGAGGTCTTTTTGCAGATTCGAATTGTGACTGGGGTTCTATTTCAGAGTTTTTAATTTTACAATTGTTACTGCCTTGCCCAGATTGTTCTGACAACATTGGGCTTGAAAAAGAAAGGTAGGATAGAATTGTTAGTAGCCAATATCATGCAAAACTCAGCACATCTTTTGGTCAGCTTAAGGTGCTGACACGGTTTCAACGCAACAGTAGAGCAAACAATGCATCAAGCTGCACATCTTTGCTTCCGGTTTTCAAGCCATTCTCAAATAAATGCAAAACAAGCAGGCTCTTATTGCCCCCTACTGGATGTTCTGAGAACAATTTATGGATGAAATCTTTACAAGCCAAAATACAAACTACCTATATTGTGACTTTTAAGCATTGAAAATCTGCTCAACTAAAGTGTATGTCTCCATTTTTAAATGAAGAGGTTATATAGTATGAGTGTGGTATTTTATGAGGATATTAGCATTTTTAAAGACTGCTTGATGTAAAATAAAATTAAAAATATATTTTCAAACGCACAGGATAGAGTTAGGCCATTATCAAGATATTAGACTTGAAATCTGGAAACAAACCATTCCAATAAAGAATGGTGGGGTGAGTACCTGTTTTGCACACAGAAGGTCTCACGTTCAATCTGAGACATCTCAATTTAAAAGGATCAAACAACAGGTGGTGCAAAGGACCTCCACCTGGGACCCTGGAGAGTCGTTGGCAGTCAGAGGAGACCAGATTGAACTTGACAGATCTGTGGTTTCACTGAGGCAGCTCCATGCGCTCAATAAGGAAAGGGGAGAAAACAAGTCTCCTGGATCATCAACACTTTGACCTAATAAATAATTTTCTGCATTTGTGAACATAAATTCTGCCACTGAGGGCCTGAAGTAATCTTATTCAACAGATTTAATTCAGCTATGAATTAGTTTGATGGCTTTGAAAACTCTAGAGAATTTCAGGAAGCAGAGACTCAAGTAGAATTACTGAGCTGCAATCAAAACTAGTTTCATAGACATAACACACATCAAAAAACAGTCTTTAAACTGTTAACATTTTAGAATGCTAAAAATATTCTACCTGGAGTTCTTTCAAGAAATTTCTGGTCTCTTTTTTCTCTTATGCAGAAAGAAACACAAGTTTTCTAATATCAGAGCACAAGAGAAGTAGCAAGGGGGAAAAACGCCCAGTGCACTGGTGTGTCCTGCCCCCTCGCCACACCCCCACAGGGGTGCCCCCCAGTGCGTCATGTGCCCCCCCACTCCCTTGGAGCTACACCTCTGCAGAGCACGAAGTTCAGATCACGCCAAATACTCCTTCTAGCCTTATGCTACCACTACCAAGTAGTAGAAAAATACAACTTTACATTTTGGAAAAAAAGGCTGTGAAAAAAGGATAATTAATTACGTGACCCATACTATATCATTTGTTAAAATGAAATGTCTTACTTTAGCAGACTTCTCTCTTTCCTCTTCTCCATGTACAAAACAGTTGTTTGCACAAGAATCAGCATCCGAGATATCCAAATCAGTGTCATCTGTTTTTGACCCATCATCTTCATTATCACTGTCTTTCTCCCAATCGATAAACTGTGGTTCACCTTAAGACAAGAGAAAAATTCTGGGAATCGTAAAGCAGCCTTAAAAAATGCTAATGTTCCCATAAAATGCCTAACACTTCATATCTTATTCAACTGTATGACTCTCTTGTAAGAATACATGGAAACTAAAATTAACACACCAGTGAAGAGAGCACT
Organism: Sphaerodactylus townsendi; assembly: GCF_021028975.2. Classification (NCBI taxonomy): domain Eukaryota; kingdom Metazoa; phylum Chordata; class Lepidosauria; order Squamata; family Sphaerodactylidae; genus Sphaerodactylus; species Sphaerodactylus townsendi. The sequence goes on along the minus strand of NC_059433.1, from coordinate 51,945,797 downwards.
TGACAGAACCTAAACTAAGGCCCTTTCCGCACATGCAGAATAATGCACTTTCAATCCACTTTCACAATTGTTTGCAAGTGGATTTTGCTATTCCGCACAGCTGTGAAGTTAATTGAAAGTGGATTGAAAGTGGATTATTCTGGACGTGCAGAATAGTTAGAAATGACTTTCTTAGTTAGAAATGGCTTTCTTACTTTTTCTCGCAGTATATTTAAAAATGATCTGACACTTCAACAGACACTTCACCAAGACACACATTTGTGTATGTGTGAGAAGACATCTGCGCATTAAGCTATTAAGCATGCAGGAACATGGCCAGTTTCTTTAAAAACATTCTCTAATTCATTTGCAGAGTGCTCTTAACACACAGTAGCTGTCTACCAGAGTAACACTGCCCACAATTGTGTCCTTCTCTAAGGTACTGTATAAAAACATAAAAATTATCCACATTTCTAGTAATGAGTAGACCTGCTCATAAATCACAAGATTCATGAGTCACAAGATTCATTTCTCACACACATGAAAAGTTATGGACACACAGCAAGTGCTAGTCTAGGCCTTTAATAATTATTACTACAATATGTATCTGTAACTAAGTGATTGCTTAAAATTGCCTTACTTCAGGGAATTTTCAGTAGAAATGAAGAAATCCTTGAGAAAGTCAGCACACCACTATTAATTTTCTGTACTTTTAAACTGATTTTATTTTAAATAATTTTCAACATTAGTGTAACAATAATTATATCAAAGAGCAGTTGAAAAAAAAATCATTCCACTAGTTTGCAACCAGAAATCAAGGTTTAACTAAAAGCCCTTCCCCATCCTTTTTTGTCACTAAGTCACAGCTGAGTTACGGTGACCCTGTAGGGTTTTCAAGGCAAGAGATGTTCAGGGATGGTTTGCTGTTGCCTGTCTCCACATCATGCCCCCTGAATTACTTGGAGGTCCCCATCCAAATACTTGACAGGGTTGAGGCTGAGAGGGTGTGACTGGCTGAAGGTCACCCAGCAAGTTTCCATGGCAGAGTGGGTCTTCAAATCTGGGTCTTCCAGATCCTAGCCTGACATTTTAACCACTACACTATGCTGGCTCTGCCCCTACCATCTCTCAACAGGACCAGTTCTGTTTAATGGAAGAGTTTAAGTAGATATCAACCTTTTTGGAATCATGCTTTAACTGGAATTAGACAAGAATCCTTCCAGTTTTGGGCTATGAAAGAGTTTAGGCTACGTGTGTGTGTATGCGTGTGTGTGTTTGAAGTGCCATCAAGTCACAGCTGAAAGTGTAATCACTGTTAATAAGTTATAAATCATAGACTTGCACATGATTCGTTTTCAAGAGCCTGGAATAAATGTCAAGGGTTATTAAAATGCACCAATGGATAAGAACTGGTACATGTTTTGAGGAATTCAGAACAAAAATGAAAGCACAATATTATTGGGAAACACAGTAGATACAGAAAATCACATATAAGCAAAAATGCTGTGGAACACAACATAAGACACAAGGTACTATTTAACCAGCTTCCTTTGATTTTGTTATATGCTTACAGAAGCGGCAGGCAACAGGGGCAGTGCTACAGGCTGATTTCAAAATCAGCAAAAATCTTGAAAATAAGTATCACTTCTATTTGTGAGAACAGAAATTATAAAAAGTTATACCATCTCACCAGACTGATCAAGTAACACTTACATAATATTTACTGAATAACAAACACTGAAGAGTCCGCTAAAGAACAATGGCCATCTAGCGTTTTGCTTGACTTGCAAAAACAGATTTCAATTTTACTACACAGGAAATAAGGGCTCTTCACACTTTTTTTTTTCAACATGTGTATGACAGGCCTCTCCTCCTTCACTGAGGGAACACACACAGCTTCCTATGAATTTGGGGATATGGGGGGGGGGGGTTTAGCTACAAACCTCTCCCTCAGTTGCCAGGTGTTCTAAAGGCAGCAAGTATTCAGGCTCTAGGTCAGGGGTCTGCAACCTACGGCTCTGTAGTGGTGAGCCCGCGAACCCAGCAGAACCGTAGAAAGAGCGCTTGGAATGCCGGTGTCAGGTGCGGCCTTCTGGGCGCACACGCTCCCCCACCCCCCAGTCCCCCGTGAGTCACAGGTCATGAGATGCCTGACTCACGGTCACCAGGTGTCCCAGACAAAGGGGCTCTTGCCCCCAGGTGTGGATTAGACCCAGACACGGACGCTTCCTCCCGCACGTAGGCAACCCCATGATGTCATGTATCATGTGATACCCTCCCGCTCTCCCGCCTCCCGGTATGCCCCCATTGCCGCCCCTGTTGTAAACCCTAATAAAAGGTGCCAGGGCCGAGCACACAGCAGAGTTGCCAGATCCAAGGATCCCGCGCTTCCTGCTGCTGGCTCTCTCCACCGGATGATATCACCGCATCTCGCCTCTTCCTTGCGACCCCTGCGGGCATGACTTCATGCTGGTGCCGAAACCCGGGAATCTCCAACCTCCGCCCGCTTACCGTCGCCTGGAATAGGCCCCCTCGGTGCACCGACCGTCCACTGGACCTGCACCGATCGTCCGCTGGATCATCGTCCACGGACCCGCGTTCTAGGACACTCTCTTGTCTGACGAACCACCGGTAAGTATGGGAGCTTGCCAAAGCACGGCTTATGACAAGCACGTTAGCGAACTGAAAGGGATGACGAAAAGCGCCAGAGTCCCAGTAAAGAGAAGGGATCTGCGCAAATTGGTTGGGGAGATTGATAGGCAATGTCCATGGTACCCTGAGAGGGGGACATTGAATCTTAAGGACTGGGAAAACATCGGGCGCACTCTGCACAGAGAGCCTCGCGCGCCGATGTCACTGCTACTGATGTGGAGGCAATGTTATGTCGCCATCAGTCTGCAGGTCTGTGGCCTCTCTTGCCATAGATGTCCCTCCTTTCGATCCTTCACCTACAATTTCACCCCCGGAATTTTCTCTATCCACTAAACCAGACGCCTGTCCTCCTCTTGTCTCACTTGCTTCCTTGCCTCATTCAAACTCTCCCGCTCGCACTCTCGTGGCTCAGCCGCCTCCTCCTCCTCCGCTCATGAGTGAGCCTTCCCTAGAGCAATCTGCTCCCAATGTCTGCCTTTCACTCGATCCTCCTGCCTCTGTGCCTTCACTTGAATCTAATTTAACCTCAGCTGATCTGAATCTCACTGCCTGCTCTCCCTCTGTGTTTCTATTTCCGGCCCTGCTCGCTCCTTCCCTTTCTGAAGTCATTATGCCTCCGTCAGTGCCACAGAATGGCGCGCGTTTCAAAATCTCTGCAAAGCGCATAACCATTGATTTGCAGCAGAAAGAAATGCTGACGGAAGAAGATGCCAACATTCTGGCACTATGCCCAGTCCAACCAAGAGGACTGCCGTCTTGAAACCTCCACAGAATGCCCTATAACAAATCTGCAGGGTGAGGAGGCGCGGAAGGGGGAAAATGCTAGCCTCAGCGTCTTAAATCTGGAGTCTTCCACTAAGGAAAAACCCAGAAAGCCCCCTTGGGACCCAGGAGGGAATGCTCAGCGCCTCAGCTCCTCCATGCAAAACCCAGATTGCATGGCCTCTAGGCATGTGCAAAGCCCTAAGCTCAATGCTCCCAGTAGCAGCAGAATCCTCAGTACCTCAGGAAGAGCAGGATTCCAGCCTGCAAAGGAACCGCCCTGTGAGATCCAGAGGGTAAGCTCCCCAAATCCAGCTGTAGCCATCTTCATAAAAATCCAACACGTGCTTGCCCTTAAGGTCCAGATTGAGCCGGTTCGGAATCAAGCTCACAGAAAACAAAGGCTTGCGCAATTCCCCCATCGACCCTCACATAACTCCTTCTCTTTCACAGCAGAATGAAGAGCTGCCGGCCCCTCCCCCCTAGGAAGGGGGAAGGACAAGAAGCCCGGACGTTTTAAACTCATGTTATTTCCTCCTAGATATGTCTCCAATTGTATGTTCAATAAAAATGATTCAGCTTGGATACACCTCCTACGGAGCTAGGAGAAAAGACTAACCCCGTTTTTCCTTTCCAGCATGTTGATTAAGCTGCGTGCTATAATCACTCATTGAACTGCCTTGTTTAAAATGCTCCCACGGAAATCCCGATTATGGTTGAATCGCCTTGTTTAAGAATGCTCTCAGCGAAATTGCAAACCTCCTCATTGTGTTATGTATGCTTATGTATACTTATGTATGTTCTGTGTGTCTTGCCCCTTCAAAGGGGGCCCCTAAGGTTCTCCCCCCCATGAGTGGGATTTTCCCCATTGCCTCTAAAGCTATACTCTTGTGCTTAAATCTAAAGTTCTCCTTGTGCTTCTCCTTGTGCTTAAATCTAAAGCTCTCCTCCTTCTGATTATGTGTGCCTATGCCTTGTAAGGTTCCACCCATTATAGTATCAGCCTTGAAAGGGACACAGCTCGTGTGCTCCCTAGAATGCTGGTGGAATCTGCTCCAAGCCACCTCCATCTTAGTTTAAACCCTCAAAATTCTTCATCAAGCTTTTTCTTGAGAACCTTTTCCTTTGTCTATCTGAGCCTACACTGCCACATTGGCGCAGCACAGGTTTATATGGGTAACCAGAATTATTTCCGTGCTCCCACATTTTTCTGCTGAGTGCCATCTGGCTAGTCACAGCACCTAGGGGTTCTCTCAGCCCCTTCTATCTTACATAGTCTCCACTGTAAGATAGGAAGCGAATTCCAACCAGCTAGAATCTCCTTACAGGAGGGTAAGGTAAGGTTAACTTCCAAACCCTCCCCCCTCCCTTTTCTTCTGCATACCTTTTGCCTTCTCTCAAATGGGCTGACTCACCCCACCTCAAGACCTAGGGGTTGAAAAGGGTTTTTCGCAAACCCCTCTCAAGTTGCTCGTGCGGTCTAACTCTAAGCCCAGGAATTTTCTCTCTACATTTTTTTCTTTCTAAATCCTCTCTATGCGTTGCTTCTACTAGATATGATCATAACTGTGAATTGTTTAAGTTGCTTCTCAAAAACCCACACCTTAGATGGCGATTGGGATTGTTTTGCAAACAAGCACCCGACCTGGGTGTGACCCTTCCTCATTCCCCTCCCCCAAGCTCTCCGGAGCCCTTCCTGTCTCCACCTTTGTGTTATGTGTTCTTAATGCCTTGAATGTTGCAAGCCGATCACTGGAATGGGCCGACCGCATCTTTAAGGAGATCTTGACCAAACAAACTAAAGAAAGAGGAGTAGTGCCCCCCCCTACCAACCCAATCAAGGTCTCATCCAGCAGACCACATCCAATTGCTCGCCCCCCACTCAGGGCTCAGGTTTTCCATTGTCATCTATGAGAACTAACTCCGCCAGCGCAAACCCCCTGGGGGAAAAGCGTTGCTTGTTTTTCTCTTCCATACAGGAGTCCAGCTTGCCATGCCCGGTCAGCCCCTGCAGTGGCATCAGATGGAAACCAACCCCATCCCGGGGGTGGAGCGGATCTCCCTAAAGGGTCCAGCCCAGCAGCCCTATTGAGAAAGCCCTACTGCCCCCCAGCCAGAGCCGAGATGGGAAAGACTTCTCTGGAGCCAGCACACCAATTCCTCCCACAGAGATCGCAGCCCTCATTGGGGCCCTCCCAGAGGGGAACAACCATCTGGGTCAGCTATAGCTCAGAGGTTGATGCCACGTGTCGCTGCTCCTCGTCTACAGTCGCCAGTCTCTCTCCCTCTCTGCCGCCCCCTGGCTGAAGCTTCTCTCCCTCTCTGCCGCCCCCCTGGCTGAAGTTTGGAGTTGCAGCCAGGAACATTCAACCACATTCCTGATAGGTTAACCTTTGGAACTCTCCGCTGTTTTCAGCCACTTGATTGCTATCGGAACATGCCTTCTCTCACAGCGTTGCTCGTGAGAGTCACTGCTTGCAATGCTAAAGACTATCAGTAGCTCTCCCTACGCTCTTGAGAAATCCATGGACTCTACCACCATTGCTCCGTAGCTTTGGTAGTCAAACAGCAAGAGCCATGCATTGGACAATTATGCAGCCACGGGCTGCCTCCCTTCCGTACATCATCTAGCTTATGTATTATTTAGCAATGTTTATTGTTTCCGTTTATATAATGTCGCCTTCCTACAAACATGCATGTTTTGTAAATATTGTTGCTAGCACAATGTATTATGCCTTGCCCCGTCTATGCCCTTTGGAGCCGACCTCCAAAAGAATTATTGAGTACTATGACCCAACTGATCATCGAAGTTATTGCATGCCTTGATTTTAGAAGTTATGTTATTTGTCGTTGTTGCATCCCCGCCTATCTGTCTGCCGGAGCTCTCTGCTGCCGCCTCGCCATCGTCCTGCCCCAGGCTCCGCCCAAGGAGCCCAGGCGCCGCAGCGGCTCCGCCCTCTCCCTCGACCCCTCTTGCCAGAGCGACGCGGTTGCTCTAGCCAAGGCGGAGTATGTTTCTCTCACGACTTCCCTCTGTGGGAGTCCCCGGACTTGTTTCCTGTAACACCAAGATTATCAGCCGTCTGGCCTGCGCCCTTGCAAAGTCCATCAACTCCACCTCGACTGCTTTGGATGCCCTGGCCTCCGAGCAGCAAGAGCTTCGTCAAGTGACCCTAGATAATCATGCCACTATCGATTGCTTATTGTTGTTGATTCATATGAAAGTGCGTGAGTTGCAAGATATTGTACCATTGTACAATTCTTCATTGGTTTTATTGTATGCCTTGTTACCGGATCCTGCCTTGTTCAGTGTATATCTGCTTTTGCCTGTAATGCTTGTAAGAAACCCTATGACTTCCCCCTGCGTGGAAACCAGGTTCTCATGTTGCACAAACAGCTCAACCAGCTTGAGCGAGTTCCTGGGGAGGCAAGCGTTTCCCTAAATTGCCCCAGTTAATTCGGCTCCCGTTCTAAAACGTTAGAAACGGGGAGATGTAGGGGTGAGCCCGCGAACCCAGCAGAACCGTAGAAAGAGCGCTTGGAATGCCGGTGCCAGCTGCGGCCTTCTGGGCGCACACGCTCCCCCACCCCCCAGTCCCCCGTGAGTCACAGGTCATGAGATGCCTGACTCACGGTCACCAGGTGTCCCAGACAAAGGGACAAAGGGGCTCTTGCCCCCAGGTGTGGATTAGACCCAGACACGGACGCTTCCTCCCGCACGTAGGCAACCCCATGATACCCTCCCGCTCTCCCGCCTCCCGGTACGGCCCCATTGCCGCCCCTGTTGTAAACCCTAATAAAAGGTTCCAGGGCCGAGCACACAGCAGAGTTGCCAGATCCAAGGATCCCGCGCTTCCTGCTGCTGGCTCTCTCCACCGGATGATATCACCGCGTCTCGCCTCTTCCTTGCGACCCTGCGGGCATGATTTCACGGCTCTCCAGATGTTCATGGACTACAATTCCCATCAGCCCCTGCCAGCATGGGTTTACTGCCACAGGGTAAACTTTGTGGTGCACTGGGTGATTATTGAGATCACTAAGGCAGGACATGACAGGCCACTTCTCTGAGTAGTCTGGAAGTAACACTGGACCTAATGTTGCTCTTAGAAAAGCAAGACAGGGAAGTGGCTAGGAGTGTTTTCTAATATCTATAAACCCAACCAGCCTTCTATCCTGATCATGTGTTGATACTGCCACACTGATCCACACCACTGTAGATTATTGCAATGCATTATTCAGGGGGATACCCCTGGAAGCTATTCAGAAATTTCAGTTGGCATGGAATGCTGTCACTGGATTAGTAACTGGTTTATGCCAGTATGATCAGATAACAATTATGCTTCAACAACTTCACTGGTTAGCCATTTGTTTCCAGGGTCAGTTTAAGGTGCTGATGGTTACCTTCAGAGCTTTTCATGACCTGGGACCTTCCTATCAAACAGAACATCTTTTACCATATGAACCCATGCACCAGCTATTGGTCATCAGGTGCCCAAACACTGAAACCACCTCCCAGACAAAGAACAGAAAGGTTTTTTTATGCTCAGTTCCTTCCTTAAAATGCTGCAAAGCAGAATTATTTTGATGCCCCTTCAGCAGAAATGACTAATGAATGTCTCTGGCAACTGATTGTGACAATGTTGCAAGTTTTGGCTAGATGTATTTTGTGTTTCATTATGTTTTTACAGCTGTATGTTATGTTTGATAAACCACCTTGGGCATTATAGAAAGGAAGGTTATAAATATTATGGAACATGCAAAAAAAACCTCACCATCCTTGGAAACCAAATCATATTTTGCCACTTTCGGGCTAGGTAATCTGGCAGTCAAAGTCTTGTTTTCATCATCTGACAAGTCACTCCCACTGGAGCTCCATAATATTTCCGTGAATTCACTTGAACTCTTGTTTTTAGGGATTCCTATGGAAAAGAATATGCAGATCCTTAGTATAATGTCATAGTATTCCAAATTCAACTTGCTCCTGTAAGTTACGTTACAATGTGCATATCACAACCATTACATAAAATACCAAGATGTGTCAGGTATTAAAGCAGCAACCTTAGTTCAAGCATTTAGTGCTTAAAATGTGAATTCATACATTATAAACAATGTTTGAAACCAATATAAAAATGAACTAACTTGGAACAAATTCCTAGAGTTTACAGTCTTGAACAGCATTCATTTAGAATGGCAGAGAAGCTAAAAATTACTACTAGTACCCACAACCCATGCTACTGTGCCAAATGCTATTAAGAAATGTATGACGCTAATTACCAACAGGTAATCTGGATCTTCACTACAATCTTCTCCAGCAGGAGATCCTAAAATAACAGGCTTGCAAAAAAAAATTACTTCAAGTTTTTTCAGTATTGTTGGAGGATGCTTGAAATATAATTAATAATTTGCATATTTAACAAAGACTCATGGGTATGCTGTTAAAACAAATTAATTCATTTTTATTTTTATATCCTGCCCATCCCAGAAAGGCTCAGGGCGGCAACAACATGTTAAACCTACATTACAGTTAAAAGTCATAATTTTAAAAATGCTCACCATAACTTAAAAGATAGGCAAAAGGCAGGACCATGCCTGCTAAAAGACAACCTTTATTAAAGCACAGAGCCAGCAGGCCTGCATGTAGCCTGGGCGTCTGAGGTACTTGTGCCTGGCCAGACAGGGTGTGTGGCCTCATTGGGTGCATGGCCTTGTGGGGGGTATGGCAGACACGCCCAGGTGCCATTTTGCCCTGGCCTCTGTTTTCCTTCCTATGCCCCTGGGGCTCAAAAAATAAGACATCCCCTTAAAATAAGCCCTAATGCATCTTTTGGAGCAAAAATTAATATAAGACCCTGTCTTATTCTGCGGGAAACACGATATTACACGATAAACACGATAAGAAGAGTACAGAAAGTGATTTGCTCCACAAGCAACCACACCATAAGCTGTTGTCAAAGAAAAATCAAATAAGAAATTTCTTGAAGATGCAAACGGAGAACCACAAGATTATGATCTTTATATTTAGGACAGGTTGTGCTATACTATGGCATAATAACTATAAGGTTTAATAATTATAGATGCTCAAAGTATTTTGTTCAAAGTATGTTGCACACATTGTCTTGGATCCCACAGAACATTTCCACAGGTGGAAGCAAAAGGCAATTTCTGCCAGCTTGTCCCATCTTGCTGCGAACTTCAAACTCTGACACTATTCTTGGAGTCTCCAATTCCCAGGAACAGCATTTTGGGTAGAAGCATAGGGCGGTAAGAAAGTTATCCTCCATAGACAGAAATCTTTTCCATTTATGGAATCCAATGCAAGCATGTAAGAAGGTTATATCAAATAGCCAACAGAGGCACGTGGCAGATAAAAAATCCTGTACAACAGGGCCAGCCTGGGTCACGTTTGTGTTAAGTGCCATCAGTTGCTTCTGACTTAAGACAAACTGATGAATTAATGACCTCCAAAATGCTATGGCTAGTATTTGGATGGAAGTTAAGACTGGGACAGGTAAGGAACCAATTGACTCACCTGGCATAGATGATAAAATTCTAAGCGGACTGCACTCGTGACCTGGGCCTCCATGAATAAGGAGGTACCCAGGATCACCCCCAAGCTCTTGACAGTCAGCACAGGCATTAATTGTGCCCTATCAAGAGTCACCCCAAACCCCTCCCCAACCCGGCCACAGGACCTTTGTCTTCAACAGATTTAACTTCAGCTGGCTCTTCTTCAACCATATCCCCACAGCATGCAAACAACTGGCCAATATATTCAGGGCAGTATCTGGCCAGCTGTCCATTAACAGATATAGCTGAGTGTCACCAGCGTACTAGTGAACATTCAGCCCCAAAATCTGAATCTTGGTGAGGAAGAGCATGTAGATGTTAAATAAAATTAGAGAGAGAGTAGTCTGTTGTGAGACCCCTCACAATGAATGGACCAATGAGGTTCTCTCCCCTTGTCAATCCTCTGTCCCCAACCTGGAAGAAATGAACTCAGCCACTGCAAGGCTGTCCCAAGGGTTTCAGCATAGGCAAGGTGGTGGATCAGTAAATCATAATCCACTGTGTCGAACACTGCCATCAGACTGAGCAATAACAGCTGTGCCAACCTGCCTTGGTCTAGTTGTCTCTGGAGATCACCTGTAAAGGCAACCAGAGCAATCTCTGTTGCTTGGACAATCTAGAATCGGAATCTAGATTCAAATGGATCCAAGATTGATGCATCCTCCAGGAAAGTGGACAAGCAAGGAAAGAAGGGAAAACCAAACAGGTTAGGGAAGGGAATGACCCCTTACAGCTTACTATTGCCTTATTGTAGATATGGAGCAGTGGCTGAAATGCTGTCGTTTTCCTAAGCTACCTAACAACAGCTCCTGGAAGAAGCTAGAGAAGAATTGGCGATTTCCTGAGTTCAGTCTCTTAGACATTATTCTACACTAGCTCTTCTAAAACCTGTAACATTTATCAGTCTCAAAAAGATAAAATGAATTGCAGGAATCAGATGACTGGCATAGAACACATCCCACAAATGCTATGTTAAGGAAACTTCGGGACATTTTGAACTACTTCCCAGCCACATATGCTCAAGTTGTGAAAGGGTACTGGAGCAAGGTTCAGTTTCACAAAGCACCTTAATTTTATTGTAGATAGCATCTCAGAAGAGATCCAAGGTACACTCTCTTTAAATCTGTTTATTCTTACATCCTGCCAATCACACCTGAGTGGAACGTTTGTTACATTGCCAGATATTAATACATTTCCTCAGATTCTACTATTAAATTGGCAAAACATTTTAGGGTCTTTAAAAGTGAAAAACATGTAAATACAACTAAAAATGATATTTAGACATGCATGGCTATTCAGTTGTAACACTGAAATGCAGCATTCTTTCCAAATCAACCGTGCCAGCAACATCTGTTTCACAGCTTCTCTATCACAATGTACTTCAAAAGCACTGCAAGCAGCTATCTATTGTTTTTTTGAAAAAAAAAACCCGAAGTACTTGCAGCACTTTTTGTATGTAGATTTGCAATGAATAATTCTCTTCACAGGGATTCTGCAATTTGAAAAGACTGATTAAGCTATGTCTGGATGTGCCAGTACTATCTCTTCATGATCAAATTTTCATCCCATTCCCACATACAGCACATTTTTTTCATCTTTTTGTAAAAGTTTATGTGAAAGTTGCCACATCGTTAAAAAAAGGTCTGACAACACTTATCGCCTCTATGTGACGTTCAGAACTTCAGAACTCATTTTCCACCCAAAAATGCCATAATGTATAAGTTTCAGAGCAACAAAATGTATACATAATGCATAAGTTTCAGAGAAACAAAAACATATATTCAGTACATTTTACATCACAAGATAAAAGTCATCTACTACAGAGCTAGGCAAAGCTCAGTCTTGACAACGTCCACAAATTTGAATGTTTCCCTTTGCCATAGGCATACTCGGGCAATAGTATATACAATGTCTGGTTGGGAAGGAAATGGTGTCATTCTCATTATCCCTAGACTAATACAGGAATTGTGAACCGTTGAAAAAGCTATACAAGTTAAGCACACATACTCTTATGCTGTTAACAGCAGAAGATAAAACAGCTATTGTACCTTCAGCAGTTGACTGGAGTAGTGACGTAAAGCTCTTTTTAGCTCTAGATGTTCTTTCTGAAGATTTTGAGGTCTGTTTTATAATGCAAATGATTACACAATTAATAGATAACCATTAATATTGTCCTGAAACGGAAAATGTTTGAGAGTATTCACAAATATCACTTCAGTTTATTTTATAAAGAACATTACTGATTATGCATACTAAAATCAAAGAGTTGACAATATTTTTCAGTTCGCTCTTAAAGATTTCCAGCAGTGCGTCTCTGTCATTGGCAAACCATACAGAAACACTGCTCAAAGTATCTCTAAATCATGTTACATGCTATGTTATTCTTTACATTATTTGACTGAACTGGGATTCTGCTACTGCTCTGGCAACATTCAAGATTCTTCTAGAACTTTGCCTGATTGACATCTGTGCCAGTGACTGGATATAATTAAGTCATTGGGTAAGTAGGCTGCTTATAACATCACATGATAGCTAACAAGGCACAAAGGAATGTATTTCAGCCAGACAGTAACACTGCTGAACCACCATGAAAAGATTAGCACTATGCCATAGGATTGCTCACTCTGTCCCCCAGGTACTCCCAGACTGAAGTGCGGTTAAGAATTAACATTTGCACCAACAATACCAATGGTTAATATTGACTAGTCTTGCTAATTAACTTCAGATCTGGCAAAAGGGAGTCATGGCTAATGTTGGTGCTGATTTTACTCTTATCTACAGGAAAGAGCACCAGGGAGGTGCACTACATTCCCTCAGTAAAAATCAATGAACAGAGTTAATGCATGGGTCTCCAACCTTCAATGGCCCGTGAGCACTTTTAGAATTTTGAGAGAAGCTGGTGAGTGCCATTTCAAAATGGCTGCTGCAAGAGGCAGAGCCATGCCCAATATCTTCTTCCTTGATTTGCAAAAGGGGAATGAAAAAAGTGAAGGAAAGCCTGAGGGAGGGAGAAAGGAAGAAGAAAGAATAAAAAGGAAAAGAATGGGGGGTGGGCAAGAAAGAGAAAGAAGAATGGAACCACAAACTAACTAAAATCCAGGTGCTTAACAATCCGGATCTCCCACTGCCCATGGTGATAATTGCAGGGGGAAAAACTATTTCATTTGAAAGAGGGCACCCAATAACAAGCTTTGACTTAAAATCACCCTACCATAGAGTCCATGGGTGCCATGCTAGAGAATCCTGAATTAAAGAGCAGATCATTATGTGTGTAACAAAATCCTTATAAGATGCAGACTCTAATAAAAATGTCTATTACTACATTCTTCATAATCAACATGTTTTCATAATCAACATGTTTTACCCAAAAAAATGCCATCTTACCTCCAGCATGCTATCCATCTGAAATCCATCACCACAGCGAAGCCAAGTACTCAAAACTGCAGCACCAGCCACGACTGTCCCAGCACTTGGCTTTCCTTCTACTACAGGCTTGTCATCTGGAAAGGAGGCAAGATCCATGCAGTCCACCCACTTACGCTGCAAAAAAACCACACCCAAAAATCAACCATTTCTTTCAATAACAATATTTATTAGTTTAATGTACTCGATATAACTCAAAATTATGAAGGTTTATAAAAATAGAAATAATGCAGATCAGAACATTTTAAGACTCCTAGATTTCCAACCCAATTCTTGATTATACTGTATAGACATGATTTAAGTTGAGCGAAAGACATCAAGGGGAAAGGAGAAATACATACAACCAGCAATATACTGTACTGCAAAAATTAGCACAACTGTGTGTTAATCACTATGAATGTACAATTGCACTGTTGGATTTTAAAAATCAGCAGTGTAGGACCTTGATATATTAAAGACTGACCTGAAATCTTACTCACTAGCTGTGATCAACAAGATCCACTGTTTGGATACAATAACTATTTGGTCTATCACTAGCTATGGTTAAGTGCACTGGACTTTAATCTGGGTTTGATTTCCCACTCCTACACAAGAAGCCTGCTGAGTGACCTTGGGCCAGTCACACTTCTCTCAGAACTCTCTCAGCCCCACTGACCTCTCAAGGTGCCTGCTATGGAGAGGAAGGGAAGGAGTTCGTAAGCTGCTTTATTGTTTGACCTGTATGCCGCCCTCCCCCACCCCCACAAATGGGCTCGAGCAGCTTATAGAAAAACCAATTTAAAACCCTGCATAATTTAAAACCCTGCACCACGAAATAAGGTGAATGAAGGAAATGTGAAGGGAAATGTGAAAAAGAAAAGGCAAAAAGAATCAAAACAAAGAAGCCGTATATAATGGAACATGCTCACAGGTCATAGAAAATCCAGTTAAAACCCAATTACACTGTTCATACTTTATAGCCCCTTAAAATTCTATTACAGTAAGGGAAATGAAGGAAAATAAGATGAAAAGGGAAAGGAAGTAGGAATAGCGATAAAGGTAGGGATGCCTGTGATGATGGAGAGTGCCACTGCTGTCCTCAACCATAGTTCCATCTTAGGCCCTGAAGAACTGAGACAAGTCTCACAGAACTCAGGTGTCATTCAACAGAGCATTCCACCAGGTGAAAATGCTCTGGCCCTAGTCAAGGATAGCCAGATATCTTTTGGGCCAGGGATTACTGTTATTCATAGAGTAGGGTTCTCTCCTGGGAGTGTATTTGGAGAGGTGGTCCCATAGATACAACAGCCCCACACCATTCAGCGATTTAAAGGTTAAGACAAAATCTTGAATCTGATTCGGTACTCCTCTGGTAACCAATGCAGCTGGTAGAGCTGAACTGAGAAAAGCAGGGTGTAAATCCAAACTTTCCTTTTCTTCTGTCCTTGGAGGAACTAAATAGACCTGACTAGGAGTTGAAGTAGACTTGCTTAGGAGTGTTCTCCAAGAGTGTAATTTGAAGCAGTTTTACCCTTCTAAGCCCTTTGACTTCAACAGACTTATAAAGGTGTTAACTGTTTAAGAGTATACTATATAGGATAAAGCCTTTCCCAGAAAGACCCAGTAGGGACAAGGGAATCCCCACTATCTCAACAAGCATGTAAAGACTTTTTTTCTCCAGATTTTTTAAAGAAATCCATTATGAGCTATTATATTAGCATAACTTGGTCTCTTTAAAGTGTGTTTGAACAGTTTTACACAGTTCATACAGTTTCACATCTGTTATATGATAGGTATCTATTGTAACTATATTTATGTAGCAAATGGATTTGATAGTAATATAGAGTATGCAAGAACCAATGAGTGGCAATCACTACATAAACAGAACTGTTATTAATTCTGATGAACTTTGTGGAATACTTTTTTTCTTTTATTATCTCATATCAAAAAGTAGGGCTAAAAGTTATCATGCCATTCACTGAAGGCAATGCTTCGTCAGTTCTGAATACTGCCCATTCCTTCCTGCTCTCACCCCGAAATATACTAGAGGTATTCCAAAGAAAGACACCCTGGTCCTCTAAAACTGTGACAAACATGTAGTGACAAAAATTCTATTCTTTAGCCACAACAGATGTTTTAATTAACTTTTTTCTGGAAACAAAACTGGACACATCATGAGCATCTTGTGTTAAAATTGCCTGAAAGAGAGAACAAGTGAACATCTGGAATGAACTGAATTATATTCAAGGCAGCTAACTTGCACATTCAATGTGTTTCTCACCAAAAAAATCAAAGTTATATGCTTTGAAAAATTATGTTAAAACTGCCATGTTTTTTGAAGAGAATCTATTCATGGTTACCAACATAGGCCGTGTGGTATCTCAACTATAATTTCATTGTTCCATTTATTAAATTTATGACTTATTTAAATTTGTATATCCTGTTTTGCTCCCTAGTGGGGGACCAAAATGGCTTACAATACCATTCATCCCTCTTCTATTTTATCCTACAGCCCTGTGTGGTCAGTTAGGCTGCAAGCAGTGAGAGTGGCACAATGTCACCCAGGAAGCTTTCATGAAACAATGGGTATTTGAACATGTGTCTTCTACATACTAGTCCAACCCTCTAACCATTGCACCATGTTACCTTCCACTGTATATGTAAACAGATCTTCCATGGTAGACAATTAATACCTAATCAGATAAAGCATGCTATAGAGCCCTATATTCAAACCTACGACATGACAGAGGGGTCAATCAAGCCCATTATTTTTCTACCACTATCACATCACTTCAATTTCACTAAGCAGAATTAATTTAATGTGGTCTGCAACCTTTTATTAGTTACTACATTTTTGTGAGATTCTTTGTCAATAAAATTTATCTTAAGCAGCCCAGCTTGGATGCCATCTATACCAGATTTGTCAGAAGCACCTGCTTCTCAGAGTTATATGGACAGTTGGTCTCTCTTACCAAAACTATTAGGATCTTTAAAACTGTAAAGGCCACAATCAGCAACTGGATCTACCACACTTCCTAGTTAGTG
Organism: Sphaerodactylus townsendi; assembly: GCF_021028975.2. Taxonomy (NCBI): domain Eukaryota; kingdom Metazoa; phylum Chordata; class Lepidosauria; order Squamata; family Sphaerodactylidae; genus Sphaerodactylus; species Sphaerodactylus townsendi. The sequence goes on along the minus strand of NC_059433.1, from coordinate 51,929,390 downwards.
AAAACATGATGGGGAAATAGTGAAAGTCTGAAAAACTAATTGTGTCAGGAGCTCCCCCTAAGCCTTTGGAGGAGGCAGTAATTAGGCTCTTATTTTATTTATACATTCAAACAGGAGAACTTCATCGCCCACCTGCTAAGGCCTCTTCCCTCAGATTACATCAACAACACATTTATGTCTACAGGCACTGAGAGCAGAAACAAACGCCAACACTTATTTCATTGACCTGCTTTGAAACATTCATATTTTGTACAGTTTGTGAAAAATTCCAGCAGGGTAACAGCAAGCCCCTTCTGTATTAGCCATCTCAGATTTTCTGTTGAAAACAAAAGATATGGTGCAAAGAAATGCTGGGAAAAATTCTAGGGCCCTGAAACTTTTTTTACAGACACACTTGTTGCTCCTGCAGTTGTGGGAGGGCGGGGGATCACACAGCATTCTGTCAATTGTTACACTGAATTATATTATACATTATGACATCTAATTTAACTACTTTATAATTAACTTGCCATGCTTTTCAGCCTTTCAAAACTGACAATTTAGGAATTTTATGCAGAGCCACTGCCACAGTCAGCCACAAAATTCTCATAATTAAAGTTCAGTCTCACTGAAAAGCTTACATTTCTGCCAGCTCCAGTTTTCACTGCTAAATAAAATTACTCACACATATGCAGATCCCTACTATATAATTTTGAATCCTCACACTCACAGTCTGATCAATCAAATCTCCATGAAAGGTTTAAGGTTTTCAGCTTTTTAAACTTAACACGTATTTATAGTTTTATTTATTGTACATTTCTTTTGCCTAAAGTAACCCTCGTTGAAAACCAAGTGGGAAATAAACCAACAAAACTGGGTAAACTGGAACACTGAATTAAATGAACCATGGGAAATAAACAAGCAAACAAAAGGTGCAGGAAATAAACAAGCAAACAAAAAATGCAAGGGGACGCCAGTATACTCCTGCTAACCCTGAGCGAAACACAGTCCACTCTTCACTCCCAGGATACTTATTCTTCCTACTCCTCCCATATACCCACTCCCTGGTCGAAATGTGAAACATCATTTCGGGGCTTAACTCCTTGCAAGGCTCAGCGTAAAACCGAAAGGGCCTGTGGATCTACTAAGAGCGCTCAGGAGCATCCACAACGAGATCTAAAATGTTTGTGATTAATTTTTTTTTTAAGTTGGCAATGCAACTTGCAGACCACATTTCCACCTACCGCCAAAGCAACCTTTACAGCCCACCCTCCTCCCCCTCCCGGTACCTTCTTGTTGGGCATCGCAGTCTCTCAGAACCAGCCTTTCATTAGTCACGTGACGTGGAAGACCCACCACAAACTCCCCTCCCACTACCCCAGGGGGAATTCTTCCAGCAGCAGGACTAAACTCCACACCCCACCAATTTGGCGCCGTTGCCCTGGCTGCGCTCTTGATTGGGGGAAATACAGAATAATAATTGTGACGTAAGCGCCGGCGCCTTCCTTGAAGCTTCTCTCTCTCGCCTCCTGAGGGCTGTCGTGCCCCAGGACCATTATGTCTTGTTGCAACTCGGTGCGCATGCGCTCTGCAGAAAGTAATTTTTGCTACATTAATCTGTGCTTTGCTGCTGAGCATGAGCAGCCCGAATGTATCGGAATTCTCTTAAAAGTCAGTAGTAAAGTATATGTTAGTTACGGTAACATTGGGTTCCCTGAGAATGCATTTATTTATTATGGGAGGGATTACCAGCTCCAGGTTGGGAGATTCCTGGAGTTCGGGGAGTGGAACTTGTGAGGTTTGGGAAGGGGAGGGACGTCAGCAGGCTATAATGCCATAAAGTCCACCCTCTGAAGCTGCCGTATTTTTCCCAGGGGAACTGAGCTCTGTAGTCTGGGGATCTGCTGAAAATCTGGGAGATTTCCAGGCACTACCTGGAGGATGGCAACAATGAAGAATTGTCCATCAAAACAATCCTGCTGGATCAGACCAATGGTTCATTTAATTCAGTATTCTAGTTTACCCAGTCATCAACCAGCTGGCCTAGAAGGCTGGCATAGAGAGCTTTTAGCACTGGAATTCAGAAGTTTACAACCTGTGCATACATCCCTGAAGTTATCATGGGTAGTAACTAGCTGCTGATTGACATATGCTCCATTAATCTGTCCAGTCCCATCTTAAAGCCGTCTAGGTTCATCATAATGTCTACTATGATTTGACCCTTATTCCATATCATGAGCAAAGTAACAATTCTGTTTTTGTGAGTTTTCCAACAATTATTATATAGTTAAACTGCCTGGCACAATTTTTCACCACTTGTCACATGAGTTCTGTGATCACGATACAAAATAACTGATTTATGATGTCAGTATTTCATTTGAGCTTATGATGGGTAAGAATCAAGTCAGAATATGTTACAGATCATTATTACTTCATTAATGGATTTTGATTCAGATGCAACAGGGAAAAAGAGCCAGGATAGTGGAGTGTTGCCAGGTGACCTTGGGCCAGTCACAGTTCTCTCAGCCCATACAGAGACAGGCAATGACAAATCACCTCCAAACATCTCTTGCCTTGAAAACCCCATGGGGTTACCATAAATCAGCTGTGACATGACTGCAAAAAATAAGCATCAGAGAGACATACGCTCTATTATAATGTTAGGATTGCAGCCATTATGACAAAATTGCGCAGTCCTAGGGGCAATTTTCTGTGAGTAAATAGCACTGAACCATAGCAAGAATCTGAGTAGACCAGTTTAAAAATTTTCAATAAGTCTAATATTCACTAAGTCTAATATTTTTGACAGCAAGCACCCTTTTTTTCAGTAAGTAATGACCTTTAGGGACGTCCGAAATAAGCAACCCTGCGATGTTTGGAAGGATTTCACTGAAAGTGCGAGCCGTTTTCAGAGAGGGCGCAGAAACACGAGGAGCAGGAGAATAACAAACGCGCCTGCAATGCCAAGATCAAATGGGTCCCTCGAGTGTAACCCACAACTAAGGGCCCACCTCTTCTCCACAGAAGCGTAGCTGCACTTGGGCGAGGAGCCACACCACTTTCACGTGCACCCGACCTCCTCGCAGCGAGGGAGTGGAGCGAGAGGCGTCTCTCCCGCCTCCTTGTCCTACTCCCTCTCCGCCCACTCCACTTGAAGCCGAAACAGAAGCGGAGCGGCGGGAAACCCGGCGCAGAAGGCGCGAGAGGACCCAGCGGCCGGTATGTGGTCCATTCAATATGTGACTGCTGAGCAGTTAGCCGGCTTCCATCAGTACAAGGTAACGCTGCTTTCAGGGCAAAGCCAGGTCTTCAGCAGCTTCGCCCTTCCTTCCCTTATGATGCCCCTTTCTCGGAAAGTAGGGAGTCGGAGCCCGCCAGTGCAAAGAATCTTCAAGCTTGTTCCTGGAATGGCTTCGTGTGATCCATTTTATTTAGTTTGTCGCCTCTTCTTTTCAACTAGTTGATAGTTTCCTGCGCGGAACTTCTGCGTTCGGGGCAGCGGGTTTCTATTTTTAGGAAAAATCAGTGGCAGGTAATTTTTATTCCTTCTCCAAGGAATACGGAGCGCGGACAGACTTAGGGAAATCTGGTTTTAGTGAACAACAGCCTCATAAATGCAGAAGATGCAAAGCGATTAGGAGAAGAGGTTGGTTTCTTATGTTACATGTCATCAGGAATACCAGTTGCTGTGATGTACCAGCTGCTTTGTCCAACCCCAAAGTGTTTTAACATGCACTTTTCTCTTGCTACATTAATAATTTTATTGCATCTTTATTATTACTATCTTAAAATGACACAGAATATTGAAGCTTGAGATGTAACTCTGTGCCCCCCCCCCCCCCGCAGCAACTCCCAATAGACAAAAGAAATTCCAGCTGATGTTCAGGCTGCTGGTTATCTGGTTTGTTTCTGTACCTACAAATATTTGTTTACTAGGAATTTTAATTCTGTGTGGTTATATTTATTGAGTTAAGCTATAATGAAATAGGTGTGAATGTTAAGGAGGAGAATGAGGGCCAAAGTGTAGGGAGGAATAATGAATGAAAGATTCTGGGTGTGTGCATATATGAGAATAAAGTGGCTGTTTAGTAAAATTAATAATATACAGGTTCACCAGTTTAATTAAAATGATTAGGTAGGGATTCATAGCAAAACGGTGGAACGTGACTTGAAGGTTTGAGGTCCTAGATTTATTGCTGGCTTCTCTAACTAGTTGGATTCTCATGTTGTAGAACGAGGAGGATCTTTGGGATACACTCCTTATCAAGTTGCAAGTGCAGACTATTGGCTTGACATTGTATAATGTAGGTCACTAGGGCATTACTATTCTGGATGACAGTATAGAATTTTAATCTGCCATCTTGCCACTATTTGACCTGGATGTGGACTATTATTTCCTTGGTTGTTTGTTTTGTTCTCATAAGTCACCTCAACATGCTACAGTGTTGCAGACAGCAACTGAAAATCACTGAAATAATGACTGATATTATGGACAAGGCAGCATCTGTAAGATCAAAAATAGAGACTTGCTGTGTTAGCGCATTGTGATAGGCTCTTTCAGGGCCATGATAACATATAACTAAGTAGATGCCCATAAATTCTGTAGAACATTGTTTCAAGTTGAGAAACTGGAACATGAAATAAGGGTTTAAGTTGGTAGTTTTATTGATAGGGTAAGAGAGATCAGCTTGGATAAATAGGTGGGATCTGGGAATAGTACTTTGAACATAACCATTTGAGATACATATCCAGGCATCCTACCAGAAAATATAGTGGTCTGGAACACACAATATTTGCTGCAATAGTTAAACTGAGGTCATTTAAAATATGTCTAAAGGCTTTCATTTAGTATTGTGCATCACTTGTATTTTGTCTTATACAACGTAAGTGCTATCAAGCCATAACTAACTTATAGCAGCCCCAGCAAGGGGCTGTCAAGGCAAATGAGAAGCAAAGGTGGTTTGCCATGGCCTTTCACTGTAGAATCTTCCTTGGTGGTGTCCCATCCAAGTGTCAATCCTGCTTACCTTCTAAGATCTGAGAAGACTGGGCTATAGCCTATGGGTTAGATTTGGCCATGTTGGCAAGGGCTGATGGGAATTGTAGTCCATTAACATCTGGAGAGCCACAGTTTGCAGACCTCTGGGCTATACCCATCTTCCTTCTGGTTTAGCTTTGGAAGCTATTATCTTTCTCAAGTCTACCATCTTAACTGTGGCTATGCTCTGTACACTGAAGAGCAGGATGTGTACAAATCAATTAAAAATTAAAATCAGAGTTTTTTATTTAAATCAGATTTTAATAACATATATGAAACAATACATTAGAGCTAAAAGATGTCTAATTTTGTAGAACAAGATCATATACTCACAGTATTTAAGAAAAATGAGTTCCAATAGTTCATAGACTTATGTCTCAGTCTCATGGTATTCCAGAAACGTCTGCATTTAGGTTTCTTTTTTTCTGTCTATCCAATGGGACTCAGTGTTCAGTGTATCTATCATTGCAGTTATGTGGTTTTACAGTTCACAAACTGGATTTGTGTACCCAAAAATTCATTATTTTCTGTGTACTTATTTCCTGCCCATCACCAAAGTGGGGTACAATCAAATAACCATCATAAAATCTCCTTTAAAATCCATTCCCTTCCCATCCAATCCCCTACCCTAACCCTCCCTCCTAAAAATACATAATCATCCATCCCCCATAATGCTCCCATTTCAGAAATTGGGCTGATCTCACTAACAGCAAAAATATTTTGGAACAGCAAAAATATTTTGAAATAAATAATACATACAGGTGAGAAATAAACAACAGGCCCGTTTGGGAATATTTCAAAGAAGCATGCATGTTAGATGTAAACAATGCAACAACATCATGATAAGTTACTTAGAAAGCCATGATTAAACTGACTTTTCCTGGCTAGTGATTTAACTGTTTAATTTAAATCAGATCCACCCTGTGGATATATACAGGTGAGAAATAAACAACAGACCTGCTGTCCTTCTGGAGATTTGTGCATGCAGAGTCAATTAGGAGTTTTCTTTTTATCATTATAGCATAGTAGTTTATTGCACTGTTTAGTCGAGTTGTATGGAATCATGTATCTTTTGCTGCCTTTTCGTCAGCTGCAGTAAGCCATTTTATGTATTGTTTAAGATATACCCTATTTTAGACTGATTTTTTTGCCTCTGCATTGTCTTCTAATCTTGTCATCTTAGTTCAAATGTACAAACATTGTAATCTGAGCCTTTCATGCTTAATGGATGTCTTACTATGGTGTTTAACTGCATTGTTTTTTCTTTATTTTGCAATCCACCTTCAGTCTTGCTCAGAAAGGAGGGCCATAAATAAATAAATCCCTTACCTCTTTCTAAAAATGCAAAATATCAGAAGTTCAGTTAAGATTTGTTAGTTGCAGAATAGAGAAGAAGTCTAGCAATACACGTGAGACTGGAGAGATGGTCAGTAGGAAAAAACATCAGCATATTTGACCAACCCATTGCAGAAATGTTCAAGTCTTTTTGAATGTAATGTTCATTGATATGAGATTTACCATAGAGACCAAGTTTGGGAATATTTTAATGACGTAAGACTGGCATTCATGTTAGATGTAAACAATGCAACAATATCATGAGAAGTTACATAGAAAGCCAAGATTAAACTGAGTTTTCCTGCCTAGTGATTTAACTCTGTTTAATTTAAATCAAATCCACCCTGCAGAAAAATAAATATAAGATAATTACACTTGCTAATTAAGCTTCAGCAATTAAGTACACTATTTAAACATTAAGAAGTATTATTTCCTGCCTTCTCTAAAATCTTAGATCAGTATTTCATTTTTGATATATTAAGTCAGGGGTCCCCAAACTTTTTAAACAGGGGGCCAGTTCACTGTCCCTCAGACTGTTGGAGGGCCGGACTAAAAAAAACTATGAACAAATTCCTATGCACAAATGATTGTAAAATGTTTGATTTCACCTTTCAGCCTTTCTGTCATGGTCTGTTTTTAGAACAGTGACCAAAGTATGTCAAGTACAGGGTGGGCTCCAAATATTGTTGGGGAGGCTGTGGAATACCTTCCCCTGTAAAAAAAAAAAAAAGCAGAACTTTCCCAATGAAACATTCCATCTAACCCAAGATCAGGTATCTTCCTGGGTTCTTTCCTCCCTAGCAGCCAGCGAGCGATTCGCCAGCCTGGCTGATGCCAATGGGAGTGAGGCGGAACAGAAAGCCTGAGAGCAACACATGGAGTAGCTGAGGGAGGGAGGGCCAGAGCAGGCATTGCCACATGTAAGGTTTCCAACTCTGGGTCAGAAAATTCATGAAGATTTGGGGGTGCCATCATGTAACTGCAATCAACAGCCGTTGGGGCCGGTTCCTCCTCTCCCTCGAGCCCCCACTGCACATGAATGAAGCTATCACTGCCATGCCTGGCGGGCCAGATAAATGCCTTCAGGGGGCCACATTTGGCCCCCGGGCCGTAGTTTGGGGACCCCTGTATTAAGTCAACACAGCCCAATAGCTAGGTATTAAGCTCTGCTAGGTCTCTCTCTCTCTCTCTCTCTCTCTCTCTCTCTCTCTCTCTCTCTCTCTCTCACACACACACACACACACACACACACACACACACACACACACACACACACCTGCCATTTTTGTAGTTCCAGGCACATTGGAAAAACAGGTTAGTCAAGCCCTTGATTAAAGGGCTACTAGTGCTGTGCTTGACCTCACAGGTCATGTTGTATAAGGCTGATTTAGACTAAACTCCCACTTTATATTTTACCGGAGGTGTATGGGAGGGAAATGGTGCCCAGAAACTACTCTTTCTCTGGGCACCCTGCCCCCTGGCCTGCATGGAGGTCGGGGACATGGCCCAACCCGGCCCCCTCCCTGCTTTTTTGAGACTCCACGGGGGGGCGGATCTCAGGATGGGGCCACATCCCTGACCGCCATGCAAGCCAGGGGCTAGAGTAGCGGGGCTATGCCCCGAGCTCTGCCCCGCTCCATGCAGGCTCAAAAGCAGGAACAGCGGGGCTCGGGAGCAAAGCCATGCCCCAACCTCCATGCAGGCTGGGGGTGGGGCTCGGGGGGGGCAGGACTATGCCCCCGAGCCCCCCTTGGCATGGAGGCGGGGGCTGGGTCTTGGTGGCATTTGGTGATGTGGGGGTGTGCCTGGTGCCCCCCACATGACCAGAAGGCATGCGCCCGAGAACATGGGTGACCCCATGTTCCCACTGCAGATACGCCCTGCATTTTACTCACAGCAAGTACAATTACTTTAAAAATATTAGAATTCTGTAGAATTAATAAGAGACGTTAGATTTAATCTCCTTTATTCAGCATTACAAACATAAAGGGAACTCAAATGGCAAGTGAAGCATTTTCCTGGTCCTCACAGGAAGGAAAAAGGCTGTGCATCGAGTTGTCTGACACACTGGAGGCTTAGGGCACAATCCCACACAGGTCTCCTCAGAATCCTACTCAAATCTGTTTAATGTGCTTTACTTCCAGGAAAGCGCTCTTGGGATTGCACAGTCTCCTTGGGTCAGCTAGCCTTGGAACACTGTGGAACCCTGAAAACTTTCTGTTTAGCAATTATTTACATTTAAAATACCTACTGGTATGTGTGTATGTATGTGTGCATAAATGTATGAAAAATGGGAAAGTAGATAAATAATTGTGCGCTCTGTTTCAAATATTTAAGATTCCTTCCACATAGGAAGAAGCATTAAGACTGGGATGGAAATAAGCAAACTAAATGAAACAGACTGTCATGTGTCAGGAAAGATGCTGGTGTAATCATGGGCTATGTAGAGAACACCAGGTTCCACATTCCACATGGGCCAAAAACAGCGGTGTGAAAACGGTGTGAAAATAGTGTAAATGAGTTTAAAACAGTATAAAAGGGTTTATACCATTTTCACACCACTGTTTTTGACCCATGCGGAATGAGCCATAGGGAAGGAGCAGGATCAAAGTGGATGGGAGAGGCAAGGGGAGACAGAAGAGAATTAAAGATTCTCACTTCGGTCAAAGACTCCCTGATTTGCTTTACAGCTGAATTCCATGCATGCTTAATTGAAAGTAAGTCCTATTCTGTTTACTGGGGCTAACTTCCAAGAAACTGAGCATATGAATTTCACCCTTTTATTATATAACTGTTTAACAATGAAAAAGGTAGGGATTTATATGTGCAGGTCTGAACTCTCAGTTTGGTGGTTCCTGTCCCTATCCTACTATTCAACTGAGGAAACTTTATATTCATTTAAATATTTATATATCATCTTTCATTTTGTCTCAGAGTTTAAATCCTTCTTCCAATATAAGGAGGCTTCCTTCCATTTAAATTTGGTCAGGTGTCCATGAGCTCATTTTAAATATTTTTATGGAATGTTTTTTAATATGTATGTTCACCGCCCTGAGCCTGGCCTTGGTCAGGAAGGGCAGGATATAAATTTAATAAATAAATAAATATCTACATGAAGTTCTTGAGACAAATCATTCATAGCTTTGGTGTTGGTCATCATCACTATGTAGGTGATACTCAGCTATATACAGGGCCAGGGAACGCTCCTTCCACACTCCCGCCACACCCCTGCACCAGTGTGCGCCCAGTGCGTCACACACCCTCCCATCCCCTTGGTGCTACACCACTGGCTCTATATATCCCTATTCAAATCTGCTCGTAATGCAGTAGAGGTCTTGAATACTGCCTGGCTGCTGTGGTAAATTGTTGAAGAGTGATCAAATTGAGTTTGAACCCTGAAAAGACAGAGGTAATGCGGGGGAAAGCAGAGATCTTGAAGGAAATTGTGATCCCCACTTCTGTTGGACTTCAGCTGACCTTTGATGAATCAGTTAAGAGCTTTGGGGTTATGCTAGACAAAGTGTTATTACTGGAGATGCAAGTTAATGCAGCTGCAGAAAAGACTTCATTCCATCTCAGCCTAGCCCAAAAGATGACCACTTACTTTGGTTCAACTGATCTGATCGCCTGGATCCGCACCACAGTAACCTCAAGACTAGGCTACTGTAATGTGCTGTACATTGGTCTCCTGTCAAGATGGGAACCCCCAGCTGGTAGAAAGCCATGGCTCAGCTATTATCTGGAGCAAGCTGGAGCCCGTATATTGCTCCCATTCTGCAAACAGTCCACTAGCTGCCCATCAGTAAACAGGCTCAATTTAAGATATTAGCGATCACATATAAGGCCTTCATGACCTTGGGAACACAAATCTCCAAAACAGCATCTCCCCTATGCTCTGCCACAATAGCTTTGCTCATCTGAGCAAGGCCTTCTGATGGTACCAATCTGCAAATGGGCAAAATTAATAACTGCCCATATGCATGCCTTCTCTGTTGTGACCTCTACTTTGTGCAGTAGCCTACCTCAGAAGGTCAGGCTTTTTACAAGCTATGTAAAACTGAAATATACAAGAGGACTTTTCTAGACAGGCAATAGGCTTGCAAGCAATAGGCTTGCTAAATTATTTACATTGTGACTTGGATAAATTATTAGGGAGTGTGGCCTATATTACTATGTATAGCTTGCTGAAATTAGGATCCTACTATGTAATTTACATAGGATCCTTACAATGTAAGTCATATGTATTGTATAAATTGTTTTAATGTATTTATTATTGTTTTAATTGTAATATTGTTTCATTATGTTGTTTGCCGCCCTGAGCCCTTTGGAGATAGGCGGGGTAAAAAAAAAAACTATGAATAAATAAATAATTTTTTTGCATTATTATCATCAACAATACCTTTATTGATATATCAACAGGGTATAAACACAAAGTTAATTCTTTGCTTCAGTAATGTTTTTATATTTCTGGTTGGTTCTGCAACCCTAATCCTGTTTCACTGTTTATTGAATATCCCATCCTACTGATAGTACACTCTGTGTAATTTACCTTGAGTTCAAGTGAGAAAGGTAGACTATAAATAACATAAACAAATAATTAATAAAATAAATATATAATCTACCCACACTGTTAATGGTTATTCCTGAACAATAATGCATCTAAAACATGTTTTAAAAATAATTTTTATTTTATCTGGGGAAAAAATACAGAAAGGAAGAAAAATTTGAAAATGAAAATTAAGTAGACATTACATGGATCTGCATTTATAATCTTATAAGTTTTGTAATAATTGTGATAAAAATAAACTTATTAACTAGTATATTGAATAAAAACAACTTTGATTGTTAATAATTTAAATGGTCTAATTTTCTCATTTTTTTAAGCTGATAGACACATACATATAATTTTATATACATAAAAATATTATGCTGTTTTAAGAAATCCTTACTCTAATCAAGATATTGGAAATAGTATATATTCTTAACTTAAAATTGTATGGATATGCACAATGTTTTCAGATATGTGAACTCTAACATCATAAATGACTGTGTATATGCCTAAGTAAATCTTTCTGTTATATAACACTTAAAATATGGCTCCCATTTCTCTTTAAGTATGTTCTGTTCTATTGATGAAATTAGTCAGTTTGGCAAGAATTTGAAACATTTGTAGTAGCTTTTACTCACCTTCTGTCACATGGGAATAGTGTGCAACTGCTTCTATACTGAAAGTTGTTTATCAGCGGATTGCCAATGTCCAGGTAGGGCCTGGAGAGTGCCATCACAGTTTAAATAATAGCTTCTCAGCACCAGACTGCTGATAAGCCTGTATCAGGAGGAAAGCAGAGAGTGGATATGCAAGATGTTATAGCAGTGAGTTCTAAGTACTATCACAGGAAAATCAATTTGAAATAAGTGCTTGCTGTTTATAGATTGCCTTTAGAGATAGTTTTGTCAGCTCATACTGTGGACTTTAATAATTTAAAGTAATAAAGTGCACCTAGTATTGTTGGGATTTTGCAAGTGTCTGTCACAACTCAAGTTATAAAAGGGTTAACTGTATGTAAATAAGTTGCTGAAGTCACTGTTTATGACCTGATCTATTGATTAGCTATTGGTCAGTTAGATAGCCATTGCTTAAATGAGGCCCTTTCTGCACAGCAAATTCTGAGTGGGTTACAACCAGGATTAATGAACCCGGCATAGCCCCGGGACCTTTGCATGGCTGGCTGTCCCGTGGCATCGACAGGGGTGCGTGCCTTCGCACAGAGGCACTTTTTGTTTACTTGCCTGCCTGCCTGCGAAGCACAGCACAAGCAGGACCGATCCCCACCCCTGGGCCATGATACGGCCTGTTTCTCCTGTGTGGCTCCGCAGATGGGAGCCAGAGAAGGGTTTCCGAGAGTCACACATAATGTGATTGTCCAAAAAAACCCAGTTGGAGGGGGGGGGGACCATAGTGGATCCACATTAGGATCGGGATCCATGCAAAGTTCCCCCCAACCCGAGTTTTTTACCGGGTTTATCCTGGTTTAATTGGCCCGTGCGGAAAGGGCCTGATAGTGAGCACGTATATCTGAAGTTATAAAGTTAACTCTGTTTCTTTGTTTAAGCAGGCATGACACCACCACGACCATGAGCACGAGGCAGTAGATAGGCACCAAGATGTAACCAAACATACCAAACATACAGTAATGTAGATGTGTAACAGGAGATAAAGGATTTCTTATTTTATCTCCATGTTACCCTCCCTTTATAGTTAGTAAACTCATATATAAAAAGCAACTGGGAATCTGCCTCTTCTGGTCTACTCTGCTAATATATATACACACCCAACAAGTATCCATGGATTTATATTCCTGTTTGGAAGTAAATTATGGGAAGACAGTGGGAGTTATTCCAACTGGAGCTGATTATACTGGCTATGGATTTATTCCTGTAATCAATTATACATGCTACCAAACACATGGGAAATTTATAGTGGGGAGGAAGAGCAGTCTTATTGGAATGGTTAATTCATGCAGTTAGTGCAGAGAGGAAACTGAATCCAGAAGCTTTAATGTTCTCAAATCTATGTCAGAGCTGAACACTAGGCATGTGACATTAGCTATGCATAAGGAAAATTAAGGTTTTGCCCTACCCGTCTTGAAACTCTCAATGTCCACACGTTAGATGTTATGTGGGCATGGTGGTTTATACATGCAGTTCCTAACATGCATATGTGCTGTATGACACATGAGATAGGTGACACACCTTCAGGAAATATTTTAATTGTACTTTCTAGAAAGAAGCAGCTGCAAACTGGGATAGAGGCAAAGTCAGTGCTCTTTTCACCATGAGATGACATCTCTGACCCAATGAGATCCATACGAGTTCAATGCGGATCAATTTATGGGATTTCTAAATATGTTTAGTATCATCATCACCAAGTAGCCACGCACATCCTAATGCACATCATACTATCATAGTTGTCATCTCTTATTAGGTTACTGGGAAAAAGACAAACCTCAGTGTAATGAAAGCAGTGATGTGAGAGTATTCTTTTTTTAAATAACTGGAAGATGCTACCAAGGCGAGCTAAATGTAGCTCTTTCTCCTGCCCTACTGTGGGGCTTGAAGCGCGTCCCCCTTCTCAACGAATTTCCTGAATTGGAGTCTGGCTGGGAGGAAAAAAATGCTTAAAGCTCTAGAGTAGCAGGCAAGAAGTGGTCAAACAATCTTGGGCAAAGCAGAAGTAATTAATTCACTTGCCAGTCCATGCCTTCCTGTGTCTATTGTGCAGGTAAGAATTTGAATTGCCTATAAAACAGGGAGCCCTGACCTGGGTAGACTAGGCTAGCCTGATCTTGTCAGATCAATAAGCAGGGTCACCTTGGCCAATATTAGGATCGGAGACCTCCAAGGAATACCAGGGTTGCGATATGGAGGCAGGCAATGGCAAACCACTTCTAAATGCCCCTTTCCTTGAAAATCCACCAGGGTTGCCTTGACAGTAAAATAAATAAAATCGGAAAAATATAATCCTGTGTAGCTGAAATTTGTCACAGGATCACTTGGTGCAAATTCTACATGTGTTGTCCCCCAGAAAACCCCCAGTCATTTGTGTTTATAACTGAAACAACCCCCAAAAATTGAATAGGGAATAGTAATAAAAAAAAATGACTTAACGTAACTTATGTAAAACTAATTTGTATTTCCCTATTATTTATTAATTTTATTTACCTATTTAAACAATTTTAAAAGCTCTGGTTTCTGCTATTTAACTCTTAGAACAATACAATGATATTAGTCAACATAATTGACAAATAACAATATTAGTCAATATAATAATTGACTAATAAAATTAGTCAATAAAATAATAATATTAGTCAATATTAGTCAATAACAATATTAGTCAATATGTTTTTGTATTACTTTTTATAAATTGCCTTGTTTTTCTAAACTGGAAGAACAGGTTAAACATTATAAACATCTAATTGTTGTTTGGATCCATTAAAATAAAAAACTAAAAATGAGTAGTCATCACTTCTGTTTTAAAACTACTACATTAGTAGCAGGAAGTCACAAGACTAAAAAGGATTTTTCTGGCTTAATTTCATCATAGCAATTACAGAGCACGTTTGCCTTCAAAAATAGATATTAAACCACATTTTGGTCTGCCGCTGTGCCTGAGATAATGTTGTACCTGCAGTATTTATAATGTTGTCCTTTAAGTAAATATCTATTTTTATGTTATTATCTTATTTTAACATCATTTCATACATAATTAACATCTAAAATAGTGACTGTCACTATAGGATATTGATTTTCTTAACCTATTTTGTGCCATGGTGGCTCTTTCTACATGGTTTTATACATTATTTTCTATAATGGTCCATTTTCTTTCAAGAGAGATTTGATAGCATGTCTATAATCAAGTTACATTATGCCGATGTTGAATGAGGCAAATTTGCCTGTATATTTCTTATGGAACTAGTGCTTTGTTCTCATTGGTCTTGTGTAATTAGCTGCAAGTGTATTTGTCAATAAGTATACATACATACCAAACATGAAAACAGGCATGTAAGGCAAAATTCAGTGCTCATGTGCTTTCTACCTGCAATGTCACTTGAAATTCACCTGCTTAACTTATATAAATTGCACTGTGCTTCCTATATTTTAGTGATAGATGCTGGACATCAGACCAAGTGAGAACAGGCTTACCAGCTCCCATTGGGAGCATGGGATCCCATTCTTAAAGCTACCATTTCTCACTTCTTCTCAAAACAATGGTGAAAGAAAAATCAAATAAAAATGGCAATTAAGCCAACAGTGTGACATCCCTTCTGGAGGGGACCCAGAAGTGACATCCATCCTCTTTAAGTATCACTGGAAATTCTGTTTTACTATAGATTTTCCACCAATTGCTAGAGGTGTGACATCACTTTGGGATTTCCCAGAAGTGATAAAACACCATCACCAATGGTCGTCTTCCAATTTCTCCCCAATCTTCTGTTGATGTGAGGAATGGACAAGCTGGAGGGAAGGGGGAAAAGGCAGATTTGCAATGAAAGAGGTAGGAGGCAATTTTAGAAATAATAAGGGAGATATCCTGCTAGATAACTTGATCCATCCCATGAGAGGACTAGCTTCTAAACTGCTGCAAGCAGAACAGCAGACTGACAATGTAGTAGTTAACTGCAGTATAAAATCGCTTCTCCACCTCATTCTACCCCATTTACAAAATAAGACAAATGTTTTCTACAGTTTCCTGTAAAAGCTTGATTCCTTAGTAATGCACTACATGTATATCCAAGACAAGACATGGAATCTTCAACAGAGTTCCCCTGCTTGAGCTATCTGCTCTGGATTAACCTTTAGTTCTTGCTTTCTGATTATGACATAGTTACACTTTTGATTTTGTAATTGTGCTATTGTTTTGTGGCAGGAAACTAATGTACAAGATTAGTTGTTTGTCTTAGATGAATGGAAGATTTTGGGTGCTCCACGTAGATGCTTGGACATGCCACCTTTACTATTTGGCTCTGCACAAGAGCCCAGTTTCTACCTGTTTTACCACTGGGATGTGCCCCAGGCATACAGATGTTATTCCTTTACAGCTGATTTTCTGGACTCTACTCTTTGGTTCCTTGGGTTCGGCCACTGACCTACTGCATTTATCTTCTTGACCCCTCCCCTTTCCAGGTATCAGAATTGTGTCTTTAAAATATTGATAAAATTAACTGAGATCCATGCCTTCCTTCTTCCAGCAACAAAATGTCTACTTCTAGCAGCTTCTAGAGAAACATAAGAATTTGACTTTTGAAAATTCTACTTGTTGAAGTCAAACTCATTAGATGCTTTCTCATATCTGCTGTTCCATTTGAGTTCAGCTAGCCCTGCAGAGAATAACAGACACTCAAATAAACTAACAAGGAATAATTTCCCCCCAAATTAAAGTTGCTATTTTCTTTTAAATTAATTTAAATTAGGGGGTTAGAAGGGTGTATCTCTGCTAAGGATAGTCTGTTCCACACAGCCTAAATAAGACATCCTGGGGACTCTAAAAAAGGCATCCTGGGAAGGCATCCACACAGCTTTCTTCCAAAGAGATCCTCAGGACACCCTAGTATGTATATATGTATTTTAGCTCAAGGTGTCATTTTTGGAGAATGCTTCAAAAGCACTTTTCCCCCCTAAGCCGCCTGCAAGACATGTCCTGCATGACTGTGTGGAATGCAGAGCTCAGGAGGTAACTTATTGTTCCTGCCCAAATGTTTTGACCACTGGTCAGTTTCACCCTCAGCTTGCACCAGACATTTTGTCATGCAACAGTTGCCTGCAGACCAGTTGCATAGCTACCACGGGGTGTGGGGGTGTGTGGTGGTGGCCCTGCCCCAGGTACGTGCCATTGGCGTCACATGGGGGAGCAGAAAATCACCCATCCCTCAGGCCTGGCAGAAGCCTGGAGCAACCTGGAGGGCTAAGCCAGACTGCTTTTTCAGCCAGCTGCTCTTTGGTAAGTGGGGCGGGTGGGCAGGCCCACCATTTTGCCCAGGGCACCATTTGACCCCCCTGCGCCACTGCTCCAGACTAGATTACTGTAACTTCCTCTATGTAGGGCTACCCCTGAAGTTGCTCCAGAAGTTACAGTTGTTATAGAAAACAGCTGAATGGTTCTTAACAGGTGTCCCCTGGAGGGCACATATCCAACTTATGCTTCTCCAGCTGCACTGGCTTTGGATCAATTTTCAGACCAAGTTCAAAGTACTGATCTTTACATTCAAAGCTCTGTCTCGGATCTTCATAATTCAGAACCACCTGTAAACCTCCCAGAGAATCTTGTGCGTTTTCTTAGACAATCTTCTGGTGGTCCCCAGTCCAAAGCTCATCCAATTGTCCTCAACCACAGCCATAAAATTTTCAGCTATGGCCTCTGCCTGGTGAAACTCTCTGTTCAAGGAGACCCAGGCCTTAATGATCCTCTCTCAGTTAGAGCCTGTAAGACATATTCTGCCAGGGCTGTGGTTGAAGACAACTATTGTTTTACATCTATAGGGATCTTTATTGCTGGCTGAGACTCCCCAAACCTTCCTCCTTCTTCTTTTCCTGCCAGTTCCCTTTTGTAGCCTCCCCTCTCTTTTAGGTCCACAACCAGACTGTTACATATATTCTTATGCCTCTGATTAGTCTAACTTGGATGTTGTTTAGAAAATGGGAAATTGTCAATTATTCAGGCACCACTATTATGGATTTATTATATACTTTTAATGTAAATCATATATTTTATTGTTATTTGCTTGTAAACTATTAATGTAGTGTTTTTATTGTGAACCACTGTGAACCCTGCTTTGGCAGCAGGAGAGCAGAAGATAAATATAATAATAATAATTTGTGAGATTAGTACAAAAGATGCTTACATTTTCATTCTAACTTTATGACAAAACATGACAGCTGTTCCTAACCTCTTTCTAATTTTGGTTAATGGCAATTCCAAAAAGAAAAATAATAATACAGGAACAAATACATCATAGAAAGGTTGTTTTTTGTGAAGCTAGCTAAGAAATGTTTAACAAAATATATTATCTGTTAAGGTAATAGTGAATCAATTTGAATATGTTGTTGTGTTCTTGATTGTCTGAATATGGAAGATGTATAAATTAGATTGCTTTTCACATTATTGTGGTTGTATAATATTTCCATTACTATGAATTGCTATTTTTTAAACAGTAAATGTAAAGCTCTATTTTTAGGGGGGGAAACCCACCTATTTTTAAAAAGTCATTTACACTGATATATTGTAAACAAAACCAAAATTGAAGTGACCATGGCAAACATACTAATCAAAAACACATGTACACCACATGCAAATCAAGCTTACTAATTGCATCCTTTACACTTGTTAAAAGGCAAATGGTTCTTTCTCCCACCTTGGAC
Organism: Sphaerodactylus townsendi; assembly: GCF_021028975.2. Classification (NCBI taxonomy): domain Eukaryota; kingdom Metazoa; phylum Chordata; class Lepidosauria; order Squamata; family Sphaerodactylidae; genus Sphaerodactylus; species Sphaerodactylus townsendi. Next base: position 51,911,122 of record NC_059433.1, on the reverse strand, counting down.
ATTCCATAGGTATATATACTCCATTTGCTTTACTACCATCAGATCCTCTGAAGATGCCAGCCACAGATGCAGGCGAAACGTCAAGAGAAAATGCTACTTAGAGCACTGCCATATAGACCAGAAACCACACAACATTCACATTAAAATATCACTTTCTTCACATCAAGCAAACTCAATGTTTGAAAATGTTCTGTTTTAATGCATATGTGTTTTGCTTGCAGTACAGAGCTGTGGATTCAAACCCGTTATCTGTATATATTATGCAGCCATTATGGAACAGAATTGTAAAGGTAAGATTCTTCCTCAATTGAGGATAATTAAATAATGCTTTGAATATGATTCTATGACATCTTTTGTTTAGATGACTGGCTGTTTTGTAACAGTGAATGAAAATCAGAATATAAAAACCATCACTATAATTATTATTTAAATTACATTATAATTTTAATAGGATACTGTACAAAACAGCTCTTTTAGATAGATAGAAGTGGGGGGGGGGATTTACTTATTATTTACAATATTTCTATGCCAGCTCTTCAGAGTCCTGTTCAAAGTGTCTTACAATTAAAAATGACCATATGATACACAAGCAGTTAGACATTTATTTTTTATTTTGAACAATTTTTGCTGCCTTTCCACCTGGTCAGGGCCCATGAGACAGCAAAACCACGACCAAATTTCTTTTTGCACCAGGACATTGGTGCCTGCAGGAGGTGCATTTTTAGACATATAAGCACCATAATTTCAGCATATCATCAGGAGACTGTCCTTATGCTACTCCCCAAGTTTGGTGAGGTTTGGCTCAAGGAGTCCAAAGTTATGGACTCCCAAAGGGGGTGCCCCATCCCCCATTGTTTCCAATGGGAGCTAATAGGAGATGGGGGCTACAGTTTTGAGGGTCCATAACTTTGGCCCCCCTGAACCAAGCTGCACCAAACTTGGGGGGTGCCATCATCTCCAGATGATACCCTGAAATTTTGGTGCTGATACATCCAAAAATGCACCCCCTGCAGGAACATCCTAGAAATTCCCTGCCTCCAAAGAATCTTGGTTCTGCATTGATTTTTCTGCAGTGCTGTCAATGGGGCCGTTGCAGGCTTAAAGGGCACATTTCTGAAGGCACAGTCTCAAAACTTTCAGGGTCTCATCAGAGATTGCTCCCCTAATGATACCCCCCAAGTTTGGTGCAGTTTGGTTCAGGGGCCAAAGTTATGGACCCTCAAAACTGTAGCCCCCATCTCCTATTAGCTCCCATTGGAAACAATGGGGGATAGGGGCACCCCCTTTGGGAGTCCATAACTTTGGACTCCCTGAACCAAACCTCACCAAACTTGGGGGGTAGCATAAGGGCAGTCTCCTGATGATACGCTGATAATTTGGTGCCGCTAGCCTAAAAACCGCGCCCCCTGCAGGCAAAAAATGGAAAACGACTAAAATACGCAAAAACGAACCCAGCATTTTGATGCCCCCCACAAGGTGATGCCCTGGGCAGCTGCCCACCTTGCCCAATGGGCATTATGCCAGTGTATATAGTAGGCACCAGGCAAGTTTCAAGGGGGAGGGCATTACAAAAGGGAGGTTCTACCATGGAAAATGCCTTGTCTGTAATTGTTACCTGCCTCACCTCTGAAGGAAGGGGTACAGAGGTCAGAACTTGAGAGGTAGATCTTAACTGGAAGACTAGATAGTATTAGAGGAGGTGGCCTTTCAGTTACTCTGGCTGACAGCCCTTTAGGGCCTTTAAAGGTAAGTGGCAACACTTTGAATTGTGCCTGGAAACATATGGGTAGCCAGTGCATATCTTTCAGCACAGGAGCAATATTTTTCCTGTGACCAGCTCCTTACAAAAGCGTGGCTACTCCACTTTCCAGTTGAAGTTTCTGAACCACATAGCACACTTTACAGTAATCTAATTGTAATGTGATCAGAGCAAGGACTAATGTGGCCAGTTCACACTTTTTGAGGGACAGCTGTAGCTAGTGGGCCAGTCAGACCTGATAGAAGGCACTATGTGCCATGTAGGAGACCTGAGCCTCCATAGGCCAGGATCTAGGAACAGTCCTGAGCAATGAGCCTGCTCCTTCAGGGGGAGTGCAAGCCCTTCCAGAGAGGTTGGATCCTCAGTTCCCAAGCAACTTCTGCATTGACAAACAGCAGCTAATTCTTTTGTGGACTGAGCGTAAGTTTATTGGCCTATATCCCATTGCCTTCTCCATCCACCAACTTAGGAATTTCACAGAACCACCTGGCTTAGTGGTTAAGAAGAAATAGTCACAATATGCACTGTCATCTGCATATTGATGGCACCTCACTCGAAATTTCCATGTCGATGTTAAATAGCATAGGGGATAAGATGACTCTATATAATAAATGCCTTGGGGATGAGAAACAGTCTAGAATCACATAGAATTATTTCAAAGTAGGCAAAATAATGTACTCTCAGCTGTGTTCAGTCACATTCCTTTCAAGTTTTTCTCCACTTCTGCTCTAAGCATCTGCTGAACCATTTCATAATTTCAGAGCCCTTCAGGGGTTAGGCGGTCTATAAGACTGATAAATAAATAAAAATAAAATAATCTGCAGCTCTTCAATAAACCAAGGGGCATTTCAGAATCCATGGTCATCTCGCATTCCTCAGGTCAACCAGGGCTGTAACAAGAGCACCAACTATGCTGAATGGAAAATCCCAAGATATGTCAGGAATACTCTAGATCCATCAGCCTCTTGGCATGGATCAGCCTAGATTAGGAGAACAGACATGGGAAGATGCAGGATGGGGAAAATGAAATGGGGGATTTTCATCCCTCTTTGTGTTATGATAAAATTTATAAATTCATGAAGTTCCCTTATGCTAGTCTAGTGTATTAATTTGAAGACCTTCCCTAAGGTCACTAGTTCATATAGGCAGTTTAGTTAGATAAGAGTACTTTCCTGAACTTTTTGGAGTTGCCTCTTAGATTAAAGTTGTTGGAACTACTCTTCATTCTTTTGGTTATTGTTTTGGCACCCAGAAACATTATACTTTATATATTGTGAGACCCCAGAAACTATAGGGATTTTTACCTGAACATCGTGTCTGCAATACAGAGTCTCTGGTTTGCACATTATGAGTGTCTCAAACAAAACAGGATGCTTTCCCGTTCCTTGGTAACAGCAGGAGAACGTGTTTGCAAAGAGGAAAGAAGAAAAGAGAATTTTAAGCCTTGTCCTTGTATGCAAAATTTTGATTTTTGGTTAAAGACATTGTTCAGTACTACTGTTTTTAAAAGCACATACAAAGCATTTAAAAGCTTAGAATGCAAAGAATTTGGAGGGTTTTTTATACACCAGTATTTCAGCTAGCTGTTCAAATCTTGATAAAAATGACATTATCTTTCAACACACTCTTTATCTAGGGCTGGAAGATATTGAAAACCATTGTGTGTATAATTTGTTTTTCTTGTAAAATACGATAAGTAAGTTGTGTCTGCTCTCTTGGAAGTATTTGCTCTAAGGAGCACGATTTTCCTTAAGAAGATGAAAATAAAAACCACTACCATGATCACAGAAGAACAAATTAAAATCTCAGATGTGCAAAAGTATTTGAAAGGTTTTTTTTTTACAAAAATATAATTGCTTTCTCTGAGATTTACGGTTGTTGGAGAAAAACCATAGTCAATAACACTCAAAATAAAATTGAACATTTGTATTGATCTTGGGGGAAGTAATAGCACATAAGTGCATCAGAGTGTGATAGTAATACTGAAAAAATGCTTGCATATTGCCTATAGGTTTATATTTTTCTTATTCAGAATATCAGTTTAATAAAGACTGTTATATTGAGGTTATGGATTCACACTGTTACCTATAAACTTCCTTATTGTTACCTATAAACTTCCTTATTGACCTTTTAAATGACCTGCATATTCCTTGTCACAGTGACATGGAAAATATTTATGTCCTCATCCTGTAATAAATCTTGTACCATTAATTCTTTTAAAGAACATTTAGAGAATACAGCAGGGGAGGGGGCTTCTCTGCATGTTTTCCCCCCTCTGGTTCTGCCCCCATATTACTTCAGTTTATCAGTTCCATATGCATTTATGTCCCTTTAGTTTTCACTTCGTTTCCACCCCTCGCTCAATTTTTTTCTGATTCTTTTGAGACTGCTTACATCAATCTTTTTAAGACAACAATTTGAGTCCCCTTTTTTCTCATGTGTAAATGTTTTCATTGGTTGTCTTTATCCCACCCACTCCCAGCCCACTTTGATGACTGGACTGTAGTCATCATCAAACTGCTTCCCCATGGTTGGTTTTATTTTGTTTTCTATTTATTAACAGTATATTGCTAGAAACCATCAAAACAACAGGTTCTCTGCATTCACAACTTTCATTTTTTTAAAGTACGTTTTTAGCCCTTTCCCTTGGTGTGATATGCCTTTTCTCTTATATCTCTCGACAGGTATGAAAAGCTATGAATGAAAGCTAAGAATTTAAAAAACTTGCTAAGCCTACTGTTACAACCCTTAGCGATATATCAGTATTGTAATGCCTTAAAAAGGGGGGGGGATTCTGTGATGACATCACCAACGACAATAGCATTCTGCCTTCAAAATGCAAATTTTTAAAGGCATGTGCAGAAGAACATAAACTGACTCCACAGCTGTGAAAATGCAGAGGGAGGGCAAACATGTGAACCAATTCCCAAATGGATTCCAGCGCTTATTGATCAACAGCCAAGAAAAACAGAAATTAAGCATGTAAAAATCTCCAGAGAGAAATGCTGATACTGTCACAAAAGCAATAGGCCATTTTAGCACATTTCTCTGAAGCTTTTTTTCCCAATTTTCCTTCAATGCAGGAAAAATATTGCTGTCTGAAATGAATTTACATTGAAGTAAGACATTTGTATGCTACATTTTGTAAACACTGGGTAGCCATCCTTTCCTTGTATGTGAATGACTAAGATCTGGCATGACATACTTCTGAATGTTCAATATTGCTATATTTTTATACTAAAAATCCAGACTGTTAGGCACCAAATTCTCAGAAGATTTTTAAAACATGGAAAATTGCTATCACGATTCTGTCAATGAAATCTGAGATCTATTTAACATTGCAAATTTTATTTTTCTCCTCAGGTGACAACATTACTATGTAGTCTTTAGGCTCATTCTCATGTCTGTTGCTTCCTAATTACTCATGACTGGTTTTGACATAGCTGTTTTGAACAAGTTGTGTAAAATGAGAGAAAGAAAATATGCTGTTTCCTTCCTCCAGCTTTCCATATCTATATTTTCTGATCTCTCTTGAGTTCTTGCTTCTGTCCTCATCCTGATCTGTTGTGAGGATACAACGGAGTAATGACAGCAGATTATTAACAGTATTAGTCAACTTTGAGAGGATAGTAGATTATGCCAACAGCTTGGGTAAAGCACTTCTGTTACAAATATATACTATTTCAGGACAGGAAATAAATATATCATATGCAAATAAATGGAGAAACAACTGAATTTGGAAATAGCAGAGAAAGAGTTCAGAGGCGTAGCTGGGCCAAACTGCGCCCGGTGCGCATTCCACATTTTCCGCCCCCTATGCCCCCCGCGGCTAAGGGGCCTCCTGGGAACTGTAGTTCCTCAGGCCGTTTTTACTGAGAACAAGGCCTTTTGAAGCCTGAAAAAGTTCTGAAAAGGGAACTAAGGTAAATATGGGAAGGGGGGTGCGCGGGGGTGCTGCAGGGGGAAGGGAGAGGGGCCTGGGGCGATTTTTTCACCTCAGGCGTGCGCCCGGTGCACGACACACACACCCTGCCCCCTTGTGGCTTTGCCACTGGAAGAGTTACTGTCAGGTTGGTCAAGTGTCCCTGGTAAAGTGTCTATATATGATATGTAGAAGATATGCCTAAATCTAGCAGATTTTTGCCAGTAAGGGATACAGTATATTTTCCCGCAGGCTTCAGACTGAGAAGGAAGGAGACTTCCTTCAGCCTTTTTCTTCATCTTTCTCCTAACCCTGCTTCGTTCAGCTGGTGTATCCTCTTCAGCTGTCTTCCTCTTGCCTTATGAAGGCACTGTGCTGTCCTGGGGCCAGCCTATTTGGAGACTTCATCCCTGTGGACCGCACTCATGCGATCTGAGCAATTATTGTGGGAAGTGCTGCCAACGCCACATCCTAATTGTGCCTCATCCCCTTGTGTCCTCATTCCTGGCTCAAGAGGTTGTTAGACCCTGGGCTGTAAAAGGGTCAGTCCCAGTCAAGCAGTGGCATAGGGGGCTTTGCCTTAAAGGTGCCACATGTGTTGCTGATTTGATATATGGATGCTGAGAATGGGTCTTTCAGAGTACTTAACGGAATATAAGAAAAAAACTTATTTAAATTGTTCAGTTGTTGGCATTGAATCCAAAGTATGATCAAACATATATGCAATTCAGGTAATGGATTGTGTGGAAAGGATGTCAAGAAGCAGGTAAATATTTGCCTGTTTGATAGACAGGTTTTAAAGTGAAAACGTTTGAAAAATCATTCATGTTAATATTTACAAAATAACTGTGAATCAAACTTTGACTCAGTGACCATGCTATTTGGCTAAACATATAGTTTCAAATGTATTAATGACTGTCAACTTGTCATTATACAACTATGGAAGAATTCCAATTCTGTAATTAAGCAGGAGATACATTAAACATGCTTTTGTATAGCCTACAAGTTCCTTGACATTGTTTCAAAGAGAGCTTCTTGCGCTGGATTGTCGAACATTCAAATTGCTTTCTCACATTCAGAACTTGTGTTGGCATTAGTCACAAAATATTCAGTAGTTAATTTTTCAAGGAAGCTGTTCTGGAGTAATTATAAACATTAAATTTAAAATTGAGGAAATATTATTTGATGACTGATCAGGAAGATACATGCATTTGGAGAGTAAAAGCACTGGTAAGCCAAAATATTTACATTTCTATAGCTTTAGAAGAAGAGGAGGAGTTTGGATTTATGCCCTTCTTTTCTGTCATTTAAGGATTCTTTTTCTACACATGTCACCTAGAACATTTTCAGAACCTTTTTGACACCCCCCTTTACCAGCAAGTTTGTCTGCACTCGCCTTCAAACATTTCATGGCTACTGCGAGGGTTTGTTTGGTTTTTTCCTTGTTCATTGAATTGATGCTTTATTGATTCAGCCAAACAGAAAAAAATAACATGAAATTATGAAAATAAAGAGACGAAGGGGAAAGGGGAGAAGTCAGGGGCATGAAAAATGGCCAAATGGGAAGTTGGCCAATAGCACAGAGGAATGGAAAACATCAGCAAGAAAGATAAAACATTTTAAATACAGCCACACTGTGAGGAAAGCTGGCTCCAAAACGTTTCAGTGAAAAGAAACACTGTAAAAGGGTTTTTAAAAAAGACAGAGAAAATGTGTTTTACAAATGTTTCCAAACCCAAATGGGGAAAAACAATGCATAACTTCACAGACAAATGTTTCATTTCCAACCTGGAAATGTCATACAAATCCTGTGTGGATAAGACCAGAGTCTCAAACCTGCTATTCAGTCTTCCTTATCTCCCTGTTCTCTGCTGCACCTAAAGTTACCACACTGTGGTGCTGCAGTCTTTTTATAATTTCTGCTGTATAAATTATGAAAACTTCCTATGACACATTAACTGTTTGCAGGTCAACATATTTTAGTTCTCAAATGTATTCTCTCTCTGTCTCTTTTACATTATACAGATAGTGCCTTTGTGGATTGCTCCCAATCTTTTAACCCTGACAGGATTTTTGATGATTTTGAGTCACTGGTTCATATTAGCTGTTTATGACTGGGACTACACTGCATCAGGTAACACTTGGCTTTTTACATCTTAATTGTTGTGCTAACATAGCATAACGTAGCTGGCAGGGGATGGGATGCTCTCAAGCTTTTCAGATTTGTGATCCAAAGGCTTTTGTTCTGTGTGAGTGTTGTATTTGGAGATAACTCTAGGTGCTTGAGGATACTTCTCAGTGCCAAAACTCCACACACAGAGACATACATCCACAGTTCACTAGGAGGCAGGGGCGAATCTAGGCAAACTGGAGCCCGGGGACAAAATCTGAGTTTGGTGCCCCCCAACCCCCACCCCAGGTATGGACGACCACCCTCCCCCACAACGACCAAACAATGATTTTTTGCACCAGCTCACAAAACACCTCCCACCACCAGCAAAACATACATGGCTTTATCCCCACCAACTCTCTTTCCTAATTGTGTCCTCACACCAACCCTATGAGGTAGGTTGTTAGCCTCAGAAAGAGCTCCAAGCCAGTGCAAGTGGGAATTAACTTTTAAGCATGTAAATCTCTCACAAGTCACCCCCCATCTGAAGGTTTACCAAGCAAACATCAGCATCATCTCTCACAAATCACCTCCAAAACATACATGGCTCTCTCCCCACCTCCAAAACATACATGGCTCTCTCCCCACCACTTTCCTAATTGTGTCCTCACACCAACCCTGTGAGGTAGGCTGCTAGCCTGAGAAACAGCTCCAAGCCAGTGCAAGGGGAATTAACTTTTAAGCATGTAAATCTCTCACAAGTCACCCCCCATCTGAAGGTTCACCAAACAAACATCAGCATCATCTTCAGTTCTGCTGCTGCTTCTGGGCTCCCTGCTCAGCTTGCCTTTTCCTGTGCCTGCTGGCGCCCGGCTGCCGGCTTCTGAGTAATGCCACACTTAATTTAAGGCGAATAAGGCATGCTGGGTTAGAGGGAGGGGAGGCGGAGCTCCCCAGTCCTGCTCCTGGAAGCCCAGTGGGACTTCTCCCCCGCCCCCTGGACACTCCAGGCCACCGTACAGAGTGGGCGGGGCTACGATAGGCACTGGGAGCAGTCCGCTGCTTCAGTGCCTGCTTTCTAGGGCTTGCTCAATCCCTCGCTATGTAGGAGGATGTTTTGGCGCCCCCCATGTGACCTCAATCGATGCGCCCGGGGACAAGGGGTACCCCATGTCCCTAGGCAGGAACGCCAGTGCTAGGAGGTAAGTTGGTTAGATGTATGTTAAGCCTTAATATGATCTGCTCTCCTGCCTGTATGAGAAGTGACATTTAGAGCTAGTGGTGAGAACTCTCAACTACAGATGGATTGTGGGTTTTCCTTTTTGAGAGCTATGCACACTGTGACTAGAACATAGCTCCCAAAGGGGATGGGGGGAGGGGCAGGAAGCCCAGCAGTCTTCTCCATTCATCCCTAGTGACTTTACCTCATATTCCATTGTTTTAAAAAGTCACTCCCTTCACATAGTATGTCAGGGAGAAAGCTAGGCTAAATGTTTTCTATTCCGTTTTTTTATACAGAGGGACTTCTGAATGGGGGAGCATTCATATGAACCCCACCCCCTTTTATAGTAAGAAATGGTCCTACACCTCCTTAGTGAGTATGAGATCTGCCGCACAATGTAGATGTGAGTTTTACAAACTCTGAAATGTAATAAATGGCAGAACATATATCTTAACTTCAAAACAGATAGATAAATTGTAATCCGTTCTTTATATTTACATACAGGTTTTAATATAGGTGTCTTAAATGTGGTATCAGAAATAATATTAATATCTGAATTATTTAAGGATATGCTAATGTCTGAACACTTGTTTTATACACATTTCTGTTGCTAAACTGTTATTTTCATTTTCTTTCGTGCAGGATCCAGTCCTGGGTTGATTCCAACATGGGTTTGGGGGTTTGGTGCTTTTGCCTGCTTTTTGGCTTACACTTTAGGTAAAGTATGCTGAGAAACCTTGCATAGCTAAGCCTGTAGATATTTCTAAGCCTGTAGATATTTCTATTTAAGCTCTGTACACGTGTAACACTATCTGAGAGTAAAGGCTTAGACAAGGCCTGAGAGTTTAATCAGTGTTCTGAAAGATTATTGGGGAACCAATGCATGTATTTTAACCAGAGTTACCAATGGACAAATGTAACATGGAGAGCACAGAAATTTATTTATTATAATAGAGAAATGTATTAGGAGAGGAACTGCATGCTTGTTCAGCCTGATACCTTCAGAGTAATATTACATCTGTATTGAGCTCAGCAGTTAAATGATCTTTTGCAGTTCATAGAGACACAAATAGAACAGGACTTGAGAGGTAATTGTGGGCAGGATTTCTAGAAAAGTTCTGCCCAAAAGGTCTGGGCAGAATTCAAGGCAAGACAAAGTATAACAAACAGCCACTAGTTTGGGGGGTGGGGAGGGCTGGGAGAGCCAATGTGATGCACAACCAAGGAGCTACATACCTGAACCATGGTTCAGCTTTAATGAAAAAGTTAAATTAGAGCCTATACTAGCAGTTCTCAACCTGTGGGTCGCGACCCCTTTGGGGGTCGAACGACCCTTTCACAGGGGTCGCCTAAGACTCTCTGCATCAGTGTTCTGCATCTGTAAAATGGATGAATGTTAGGTTGGGGGTCACCACAACATGAGGAACTTTTTTTAAAGTGTCATGGCATTAGGAAGGTTGAGAACCACTGGCCTATACGTTAATTCACACACAAGCGTTGGAAATAAAAATCTCCAGACAAATGATTGGTCTAATGAAATCAAACTTTATATTTGCAAACACAAAGTTTGGGGGAAACACACACACGTACACACACACACACACACACACACACACACACACACACACACACACGCCCCCAGAGTAAAACAAATAAAGTTACTTTATAATACCCCATACTGCCCCTCCTTCTGCATTATAACAGTGATAGATTTTGATTGGCAGTTTATAATTTAGGCAAATACTAAACATTTGATTGGACTGTCTTAACACAAAGAACCAACAGATATTGTAAAATAGACATTGCTACTTGGCTAACTTTTATAAGTTAAATCAAACATATACTAATTTGTCTTATAAAATAGAACAAATATAATTAATACAAGCATAATTCTGACAATTCCACACAAGTAACAAAAGAATCAAAGGCAGAAATCAGAGAAGGGATCCCCAAGATGGTGCCCAGGGGCACCATAACACCTGCCAGCATGTTTTCTGGTGCCTGCCAAGTGTTTTTAGGAAGTGGGTGTGGCCATATAGGGCTTTTGACCAGCAAGAATTCTGATTAATTATTGGATATTTGATTGACTGTACAGATTTTTCCAAATGTTGCTTTGGAAGCTGCTGCCCAAAAAGGACAAGGATCGACACAGTGTAGATGTATTACTGACGTTAAGCTGTGGCAATCATTTTGTGGCTGGCTGCGCCTCCTGCGGTAGCCAATATGTGACAGCCATTTTGTTGTGGCAACCCACTATGTTGTATTAGAATTCCAAATGTTCCCACAGGCTGGTTGGGGACTCCTGGCCTAGGGAATATAGAGGCCCTACAGCTTGGTACAAATCCACTTGTAGGTTCTCTGTTAAATATAAAATATAGGCATGTGCCTATTACGTATACATGCACAGTTCCTTTATCAGCTTTGGCAAGACTGAAGAATTCAAAAGAAATCTTCTGAGCTTCTGGCCTCCATGAGAATTGAGAGTAGTTTGAAAGCATGTACCCCAGATTTAATTCAGACAGCAAATTAGATACCCAAAATGTTAAACATCTCACTAACTTTTGTCATTTGCCTTAATAACTAGATTCTTTAGATTATTTCTTGTTTCTTTATAGATTCCATAGATGGAAAGCATGCTCGAAGGACTCAGTCCAGTACCCCCCTGGGAGAGCTGTTTGACCATGGCCTAGACAGTTGGGCTACCTCAGTTTTACCCCTTTCATTTTTTTCAATCTGCTCCCGTGATAATGGAAAAAGTGGAGTTCCTGTGTCGACCATGTATTTATCGTTAATTGTTCTGTTACTAAATTTTATGTTTTCACACTGGGAAAAATATAACACAGGAGTTCTTTTTCTTCCTTGGGGATATGATATAAGCCAAGTAGTAAGTATTTACTGTTTTATTTAATTAAAATTTTTAATAAAACAGAGTATTGGAACTGGATAACCAGTATTTGGGGGGGGGGGCAAGTATATTTTGCTGAGATGTCAAATGATCACTAATGTTTATTAGAAATTTTGAATAAATACTTTTTCACTAGATAAAAATAAGGCATATTCATACAAATAATTAACAATAAAAGCCCCCTTTCTTGCAGAAGAAAGCAAGAGAGAACCAACAAGAACAAGGAGGAGGCACTTCATTTTCCTCTCCCTTGGTATTTTGTTCTTCGCTTTCCTGAAAGCCCCTATAGCCTCTCCCTTTTTCTTCTCCTTTTCAGACAACCTACATTTATTTTCCCTTTTGACTTTAATTTTCCCTCTTCCCCCATCATAGAATCATGGGCCGTTTCCGCACGGCCCCCCAGGCGCCCCCACGCCGGCAAGAATTCTGCCGGCGTGGGGGCTGAGGCCGTTCGCACGCAACCAGGGGTCGGAGGACAGTGAGGGAGGGGCTTCGGAGGCCAGCAGGCCGACGATGGGGACAAGATGAGTGGGAAAGGGAAGGGAAACAGCATGTTCCTGGCGGTGCCGTTCGCACCGCGCCGGCAGGAACATGCTGTTGGGGCAAAAACAACCCTTTAAAGGGTTGTTTTTTGGGGCGGCCTGACGCCGCCCTGGGGGAGGGGGAGTGAAGCCAGGTCAGCGCTGCTGCGTTGCAGCAGCGCCGCCTGTGCGAATGGCTCCCTGGGAACGGCGTTTTTGCCGTCCCCAGGGCGCCATAAAAGGGCCATGCGGAAACGGCCATGGAGTTCGAAGAGACCACAAGGACCATCAAGTCCAACCCTCTGCAATGGGGTTCCCCAGCAGCCTCTACTAAGGAAACATATAGCCCAGTTCTGTTCTGTCAGCAACTGGGCCAAGCCTACTTGCATGGCAGGGAGCCCTCAACGACTTGTGAAGGGGCATCTCACTTTCCCCTGCTCCCTCGTCTCACACTATATCTCTCCCCCTCCCTCCCCCCCGCTGGCAACCCCTATATCCTCCCCCTTTCCCCTGCATCATTCTCTCCTTTTTAGCCCTTTACCAACCTTTTATCTGTCTCCCATCTTCAGCAGAGTTTATTATTTTCTTCATTTATACCTCACCTTTCTCCAAAGTGTGGACCAAAGCATCTTACATTATTCTTCTCTTTTTTTAATCCTCACAATAGCCCTAGGGGATAGGTTAGGCTGGCTCAGAATCGCCTACTGAGCTTCCATAGCAAGATGGGATTCAAAACTGGATCTCCCAGATCCTATTCTGAAGCTCTAATCACTACACTATATGGCTTTCATAGGTTGGCTGCTGTTGATCAGCAGGGAAAGGTGAAGAAAAGGGGAGTTGCCAGTAGACAGGAAATAGGAAAGTGTGAGGAGGAGAATACAACAGTAAGTGAGGTGCCCTCCAAAATTTTTTGGAAGTTCCCCACTTTGTAACTGGGCCCAGCCTAGGAGTAAATACTGGATCATAGTTTTCCTGGATAGAAGCCACTAGGGAGGAAAAACTGATGAGGCCAAATAAAAGTAGATTGGCTGGTTGGTGGGAAAAAAGGAAATGGAAAAGGAGGAGAGACTATGTGGGCTTTCAAGGAATGAAAAAAGGAAACAGTAGGGGAGGGGGTAATGCTCCCACAATTTCTTGTAGCCTCCCACTTGTCCTGTTCTAACATCTAAAAATTATAATAGCACTACAATGTTTACTGTCAAATATTAGGTGCCTAAAGGGGTGCCAATGTGCATTTAATATGCCACATAAACAGTGTATTTTCTATTCTTGATTCTTGTGCAACAAGTTTTCTCCTTCCTTCGATTTGCAGTAGTGGCTGATGTAGCACATAGAGGCGTTGGTAGTGTCGTTAACCACTGATTTCAGATCACTTGCACTATTAATTTGATACTTTGTAACTCTTGAACCAGAACTAGATGTTAAAAATGCTACTACAAACATCAACAGCCATGTGGTTTCTCCTTAATTTTTCCCATATTAGGAGAAAACACACAAGCTATTATTGGGATGGATCCTGCCCCTACCCTACCACTCAATAGGGCAATGTTTGAAGTTTTCCTCCATCTTACAAGAGCTACTAAACTGAGTGAAGACTGGAGGAAGGCTCTGTGGTGGATTGTGAGATCTATTCCACTGAGCTGAATTTCCCCATCACTGCAAATGGCAGTTAGTTAAGAGGATCAGGAATGGAGAAACTTGGAGTTCAGTAATGTCACATTATGCATTTCACGAGATGTTGTGGTGGGTGAGAAAAGGAAAGAGATATAGGGCTGTTGCTTTCAATAGCATCTGTGCATTTCCAGAAACATCTAATATCAGATTTCCAATAAAAGCAGTTTAGCCTTCCATGGGAATTTAGACTGACAGATATTCTTAAACCATCACACATGATCCTTAACTTTTAGTCAATCAAGGCTATCTAAAATTATATAGGATTGATTTTAAAAGCTTTAATTCAACCACTTGCTTTTAGAAAATTACAAAACAAGTTTAAGTGACTTTAGTAGTTGGCAAGAATATACTTTTAAAAATTGGCAGTCTACCACTGTACACTTTGGAAGTGTTATACAAATTTAGGCAGAACCATATGGTGCAGACACATGCATGTATATTGACTAAGGGGATATTTTTAAACCACAGGGAAAAGCGTTCAGTAGTGTGTTTTTTGATGTTTGCAGGCTATAATGTATTGGTGAAATAGGTCATTAATTTTAAAAATCACGTGAAATCAGTGTTCTGTACCAAAGTTTCAGTTCTAATTGAGGCCTAAAAATAACTTGTCTTCTGTGATCACAAACATAACTGCCTTTGCATTGTTTTCGTGGTATAACTGGAGACACCCAGTCCCAAACATGCAGAAGCAACATTTTAGATCAGAAAAGGATGAATTGGCTGTTTCTTCTTTATGGTTAATTAAAATTGTATGATTCCCCTTTGATTTCCCCTATCTGAAAATGGCATTTTCTTACCCAAAAAACCTTAATAAAAGGGTGACATAGTCTTTCCCCCCATATCATTGTTTAAAAAGACTTTGATAGCAGCCATCCTTTTTATCAAGCCACTCTTTTAGTACCTCTTTTAGTGCCTCTTTTTCAGGCACTTTGGGTAGTCCTTCCTAATTACATTGACTCCCTGAGCTTGAACACATTTATTAGGTATTGACTCATTTATTTCAGTGCAGCATATTTTCAAATACATATGTTCAGGATCTCAGCCCTAAATTCTCACTGTACATGTTTGTGTGCTCATCCAGGCCTTTTCACAGAGGGAAGAGTGGATAAGTGTCCTATAATTTTCACACATCTTTATGTGAGAATAGAACCAGACTTTATAGTTTGAAATTTTATTTTACAGATAAAATGAATGATATTTTTTCTTTTCCCATTAGGTTACGGTTGGTATGTATTTGCTGACTGCTGCTTTTGGAGTAGAAGTTTGGCATAGGCCTTTCATATTTGGTTATTATCTGACAGAGATATTACTAGTGCTTCTTTTAGGTAAGGAACTGTTAAAACCTATGCTATTGTGTATTTTAATACAGTGGTTTGTATTCAGCCAATCAGTTCTGAAATTTAAAGGTGGTTAAGTTTCCAAAAGAGAGCGCAGCAATATTCACTGATTCTCCTCTCCTGATGCAGCTCATTGAGCCTCCTGAAATTTTGTCCCTTGGGACCACTGGACCCTCAGAACAGCGCAGGCACAAAGGGAAGTCTGCAGGCGGATAGCATTGCTCTTGCCATGAAGTAGGATGGCAACATGGATGGCTGCTCAATGTGTCTAACCATCTTCCCCTACAATATCCATTTCTTCAGCCATTTATGTGTGCACTACTTACCCCATGACCGTTGGCTTCACAATGGGTTTCCCCCATGGTTTTTTGCTTAGCCAGGGATTCTCCTGGTGCAAAGTGGCTGTAGCTGAGCCGCCATTTTGTCCGACAACCACTTCTTTGTCCTTTCCGTACAACCTCCATCTGAGGAGGTTGCTTACTGCCTTTTTTTTGCAGGGCGGGGGGAGTGCTATCTTAGGTCTAGAATTAATTCACTAGACCACCTAAGTCTTGTGTTGATTTCAAGGGTTTATTGCTCTAGCAATAGACCTTCAGCATGAAAATAAAAAACAAAAACAAAACAGCCCTTTTGATCCTTTTGGAGTGATGACTGGAAGAACAGGAGAAACTGCTAATGTATAAATGTGGGAAGGTGTGGAGGAGCAAGAAAACCCAAAGAAAATGAAATGCATGCTGATTTCTTTCACTTTCCTGGCAAAGGGAGAGGAAAAGTTGCACTTTGAGAATTTTTGGAAATGGTGGAGATTCTCTCATCTGAGAGTACAGTGAGTTCTGAAGAGAGGAAACCCAAAAGGAATATAGCTCAAAGTAAAGATCACAAGTGCATAGATGGCCTTCCTGTACAACAGTAGCTCATGTTAACTGCTGCGTGAGATCCCTTCTTGTTAACCCTCTCTCTCCTTTTTCATTCAGCATCTTGTCCAAAGATTTTAAGAACAATCCTAAGCCTATTTGGGTCTGTTGCATGCCAGGGCCACTGGTGCTCTTTTGCTTTTTTTATTTTTTTTGGTATACTTATTTTATACTCTCAAGTGAGGGACCCTAAGAGGCTTACAGCATTTTGCTCTCTTCCATTTTATCCTCACAACAACCCTGTGGTGGAGGTTAGGCTGAGAGGGTGCGACTGGCCCAAGATCACCCAGCCAGTTTTTTTGTGGCAGGGTGGGAGTTCCAACATGGGTCTCTCAGATCCTAGTCACAAAACTGTAACCACTACACCATGCTGGGTGTGTCATGTTCCAAAAGCTTGCACATTATTGGTTTGAAATGACATTGTGTGATTTGAATGCGAATCGTATTGAAGAAGTGAGCACAGATGCTTGGCAAAACTGAATACTAGCTAGTCCAAATTCAGAAAAGGAATATGAAATGGTTTATATTTATATATGTAGGCGCTATATATATATTAGACATTTCATTTATAGTATGTTAATAGTCCATAACGTTTCTTAAAATTTATCAGATCAAATCAAAACCTTTAATAGCATAACATAATACATAAAATTTATTTATGTTCCAGTTCATAAGGGAGTGGACAGTTCTTCAGGTATTCCGGTCCCAAACCATATAAGGCTTTTAATGACAGCACTAATATCTTGAATTGTGCCCAGAAACAATTAAAAAGGCAGGGTAGCTGAGCCAAGACTGGAGTGATAAGGTCCCTATGACCCATTTCAGTCAACACCCTGGCTGCAGCATTCCACAGCAACTGAAGTTTCCAAACGCTTCTCGCGTGTGGCCCCATGTAGAGCACACTGCAGCAATCTAATCTAGATGTAACCAAGGCAATGCATCACAGTGGCTAGATCTTTGCTGCACAGAAAGGCTGCAGCTTGCTAACCAGTCAAAGCTGGTAAAAGGCATTCAAGGCAACAGCTGTCACTTGCTTATCAAGCAAGTAAGCCTGGATCCAACAGCATATCCAGACTGTGGATCTGTTTCTTTAAGAGGAGTACAACCCCATCCAACATGAGTGATACCTTAAATCCGGGGTCAAATCTTCTGCTTGCCAATAGTACTTGTGAACTGTTGAGATTAACCTTCAGTTAATTAGCCTGCATCCACTCCAATACTTCTTCCTGGCAACAATTCAGGACTTTTATAGCCCCCTAGGATCCTCCACAACCATGTAAATTCCCCTTGCTCCATTTTTGTTTAAAATTAGACAGGTGAACTTTCTTTTGCTGAGAATGGAGGGCTGCCTTTTTTTCCCTGGTGGCTTAACAGCAGCTAAGTGACTTGTACTGGGGAAATGGGGCTGCTGCTTTTCCATGAAATTAAAGACATCAAGAGATTTCAGAATTTACTGATCTTTCACACTGAGAGTTCTCAGATTCTTCTTCACAGATCTCTTACATGACATCTAGTTTGGCCCTCTTGTTTTAAGAACTACACATATGAAAGATTTGCTTCTAATTGCAAACCACCTCCCCCCTCCCCCGCCTTTCTGTGCATCCTGCCTGCTAACCTATAAGACAATATACATTGTACAAATGGGTAGCATGTGACCTGTCGTGGGTCTGCCTCTTTCATCCCTAGCACCTGCCTTTTATTTTATTTTCTTCTCACATAAAAGTTGCTGGTGGGTGGGTTAGCTTCTGCTTCTATCGACTACTCCCATCTGTAGCGTGTGCTTTCAGGGCACTTTTGCACGTTCAGAATAATGCACTTTCAATCCACTTTCACAAATTGCTTGCAAGTGGATTTTGCTATTCCGCACAGTAAAATCCAGCTGCAAAGTATATTGAAAGTGCATTATTCTGCATGTGTGAAAGTGCCCTCAGAGAGTTCAAGCAAAATGTCTGCATTCTTGTCAGGGACAGGCACTGCACCAGAGCAGAAGAGAGAATGGAGTGGCAAGCAAATAGATCCTATTGGTTATATATTTAAGAAAGGTGCCCCCTCCCTTGTCAGTGGAGAACAAGAGAATGATTAGCAGAAAGTTGAAATGCATTTTTTTTCTGGTTGAAAAATGCAGTCTACCATGTTGTTTACCCCCTTCCCTACTGTTCTTTTTTCTCCTTTACCTCATGCAACTATGAAATGCAGAAAAAGTCTCACAATCAGTCATTTATGAATATTATCAAATATTTTAGTGTTTGGATTAATTCTGTTAGAGGTAATTTGGTTCATATTTTTGATTAATTATTTTACAAATGCATAGTCTTGTTAATGGATAGAGCAATTTCTCCTGCACAAATCCCACAGGAATCACTAGTTTCCACAGCTGCTACAGGGTTGTGAACATACAAAAACGATGTCTGCTGAGTTTGTATTTGTCATATTAGTCTTGTAAAACATTGGTTGTCTTAGTATGTTAAATTAGCAACTTATGTGATCACTATGGCTTTGGGAAAAATGAAAACAAAGCAGTACTAAAAGACTTGCACATTTTTGTATTATTATTTCCTAGGTTCCCCACTGGAGCCATTAAATACTAATTGGACATTATTTAGCCACTGGGTGGCATTTATTAGTCACCGCTGAGCATTTTACAGTGATCTTCTATTACTGTGATCAATATTTGGCAGAAAGAGTTCAGTGCAAAGTTTTGTGGATATTTGCACATATTCGAGAAGTATTCTCATGAGGTGCATTTTAACTCAACTGAGGAAGGGAATGATGAAGGTTTTTAAGCTTTCAGGTGTGTAAATTGAGGTTTCTACTAATGTTTAATCATTGAACTGCATCTGGAACAAGTCCTCTCTTACAACTGCTTGACCTATTACATTTTCCTGCAGAGTGAAGTAAACCAGGCAACAAAAAAGCAGACATTTGGTAAAATTTGAAAGACTATTTTCCATCAGGGCATGTTAGGAAGTACTCCAGGTGAAAACAGTTTTTTTCACATGCTAGCATGCTATCTAGAGGGACATGGGATAAAATTTAGAGAGTCGGGTGAACTGCCTAAGGTGGCAACTATTGTGGCTCAGGACATGACAGATGCCTCCATGGACATGACAGAAGCTTCCATAGGCAGTTTGACATATTCCAAAGGGTAAGGAGGGGGACATGCTTTCACTCCTGCTTGGACAAGTGACAGATAAGGACAAAGATAAGGAGAAATAAACAGATGCCAGTTAATCTTCTACTCCAGTTTTGAAGCAGAGGGACTCTCTAGTATGTGACAGGCAGTGGTGGTCCTAGAGGTTCTAGGGCTCCAGGAAGGACTTGACAGGTCCCCAAAGTCACTCCGGCAGCACAGGAGAAGGCCAATCAACTGGAGAGTGGTCAGCCCCCAACATCCTACAGCTGATCACCCCCATCCACCCCCCACACACACACTTGAGTCTCAGGCAGCAGAAAATCAGCAGCAGCAGTAGCGAGAGCTGCAGAGCATGTCTGAGGCAACTGGCTGTTGGGTCGTGGGGGCTCTCAGATGCCCTATGGGTAAGACACCCATTGGGACAAGTGCTGGCAAGAAAACAGGAGAAGGTTTGAGGAGGTCCATGAACATTTTAAAATAAAAATGAGAGGTCTCAGGTTGCTAAAATGTGAGGACTGTTCTAGACAGTACAAGACATTGGTAAATCTGTTCTTTAAGATTGTTTTACACAATTGTTGCCATATTGCAAAAGACATCTTGAAAGCAGTATGGGTGCCAATGATCAAGTGAATGTCTCATGTGACAATTATTTGGCACAATCCATTTTTCCTTATGAGAGCAATTCCTGAAGATTTGCTTGTTCATAAAATGTGAGTAACAAGATGCTTCATTACCCAGAGTACCACTGACCAAAATTAACACGTTGTAATAAAAGGAAAGTCCAGCAATCTGCACCTGCCCCATAGGAAAGAAAATGAGAACTGGAATATCCCTTTCCATTTGTTAAAACACGAAGACATGGTTGTTGTGGTCAGTGTGTTCATCCTGTCCAAAACAGCATTGCATGTAAGGAACAAACTATTGGCAGTTAGCAGCCTTGGACTGCTAATTCTAGTCCAAGCCTCTATACATGTTCCTCTTGGTAGCTTTCATTTTAACAAATCCAGCCTTAACACTGCAGCAGGAAATTTAGATTTAACCTCAAGCATCATTGTTTTGTCTTAGCTCATCTTTAACATGATGCAGATGTTTAACTGCTAGATTATAAGTCAGGTTTTTGTTGCAAAAACCCTTTCTGCTTAATAAAAACCATAAGTTACTGCAGTGCAGATTAACTATAGGCAGTTTTGGGAGAAGTGTACTTAAAAGAATACATGAATCTATTCAACACACTAGAGATGCTTCTTCTAGTAGGATATAATCCAGATGTTATGTATAGGGCAGCTGTTAGCTTTCTTTTAGGAAAGCAGAAAGGGAAATGATGGAGTAATTACAATGTTAAAATAATAAACAACTTGAAAAGTAGCATCTGGAATTTTTCATATTCTCAAGCTTCTTAAAACAAGGACGACCACGTTTGGAATTGTCATATATCCTCCAATACCAGGCTTGCATGTAGACTTGTGGCTAGTTTCAGAGGATAGCCATGTTGGTGTGCAGTAGAACAATGAGATTTGAATCCAGTAGCACCTAGAGACTGCGACTTACAGATGCATTCCAAACAGTTGTCCCAGTAATAGAACCCCCCTAATTGACATGGAGTTTGTATAGAATTTTGAGAGTGTCAGAGTTGTGGTGGAGGATTCTCCTTAGGAGTGAAAAGCCCCACATTTGGGGGCTTCGGACAGAATCTATAACCAACTATGACCACTCTATTATTGAAAATAAGTATTTCCATTAATATACAGTCCAAGATTTTAAGGCTATAAGCTTTTGAAAGGCAAAGCTCCCCTCATCAAATACTTACCAGTCTGACAAGTCTGATGAAGGGAGCTTTGACTTTCAAAAAGCTTATAGCCCAAATATCTTGCTGGTATCTAAGTTGCTCCTGGATTCAGACCTGTGATTGCTCCCTATTTACACTTGCAAACTACTCAGTTGGTATGGAATTATGACTGACTTTTCCACTCTAATTGATTCCTCATCTGTGGGTCAAACTACGTATGCAAGAAATATGTGATCGACTCTTTTTAGGAAGAACAAATGAATAAAAACACAAAAAAAAACCCCTGAAATGCTGTGAAGGGGTTTGCCAACTTGATTGAGGCAGGGAGTGGAGTGAGATGGTAGCTATATTTCTTATCAAAATCACCCCCCTCCATGCTGCTGTACTCCAGTTGGTGGTATGGATACCATACTGGGGCAGACAGCATAAAGTGATTTTGATCAGAAAAAAATAACATGGGTGAAAAGAACTAAACACACTAACTTACAATTGTTCCTCTCAAGTTGGTAGCTCCCAGTAGCTGGATTTAATTATAAGTTATGATATCACATTCCCATAATACTCAGTTTGGACCTGTGCCATTCCTTTACAACTGCAGGTGCCTTTGGGTATGTGTGGTCCAATAAGGTATGTAAGGGACATTATCATGGGTTGCATGCAAAGGGCATGCATTCACACAGGAACATAAGAAAGAGCCTGCTGGATCCGACCAGAGTCCATCCAGTCCAGTGGCCCACCAGATGCCATTGGGAGCTCACATGAAGGATGTGAAAGCAATGGCCTTCTGCTGCTGCTGCTCCTGAGCACTGGTCTGCTAAGGCATTTGCAATCTCAGAACAAGGAGGATCAAGATTGGTAGCCTTCTTCTCAACTTCTCCTCCATAAATCTGTCCAAGCCCCTTTTAAAACTCTCTAGGTTAGTGGCCATCCCACCCCTACTTCCAGGTCATTTATGAATAGGTTAAAGAGCACTGGTCCCAAAATGGAACTTTGGGGGACACCACTCCCTACATCTCTCCATTGTGAGAACATCACTTGAATGTGAAAATCTGTCCAGCTGACCTTTGCAGCAGATTTACATATGACGGCAATCACCACTGTGGAATCAGGAGGGACTTTTCCCCTAGGCCACATTGAACAGGGATCCTGAAGTTTGATTTGTATGAGTGTGAAACAGACTTTTCTCTGTGATACACCTCTGAAGATGCCAGCCACAGACGCAGGTGAAACGTTAGGAACAAAATCCACCAGACCACGGCCACACAGCCCGGAAAACCCACCAGAACCATTTGATTTGTATGTTTGTTTTGCCTTCCTCTGGGCATTCAGGTCACTTGGGGGAGGAGGGGAGTTGTGAATTTCCTGTGTTGTGCATGGAGTTTGATTAGATGACCCTGGAGGTCATTTTCAGCTTTGTGTTTCTATTTGAAGGAGTCTTTTTCCAGCTTTCTCAATTTATAAATAGCTATTTACGTAGCACATACAATGCATTCTGTATGTATTTGGTGAATTTGTGTTTATTTGCTTTGCTTGTACAAAAGCCATATTGAACCATGAACCATGAATTGTACATTTGTACTTTTTCTTTTCCTAGTTTGCTGCATATTTATTTCCATTCCACAGACACTCTACAACATTTACTTGTAAGTAAGCTTGTAATATGGTGTATTCAGAAACAATGAAGTTTCTGCACTAAAACCTAAGGGGATGGGTACGATTTGGCTGAATGGTAGAATGCCTGCTTTGCATACAGAAAGTGCTGGTAAAGACTTTTCTCCACTTGTGATTGTGGAGAACGGCTGCCCATTATGGTAGACCATGCTGAGCTAGCTGGGTCAGTGCTATAACTTGGTGTAAGGCATCTTCATGTATCAATGGCAAGCAATAGTGGGTTTTCTTTCATTTCCAAATGCTGCTGATTAAAATAAAGAGTGGTTCCTCTTCTATCTTCCTTCTACGTTGTCCTTCTCCCACTGAGATGTTATGCATATTTATTCACATTATGTCCTACAGAATCCAGGGGAACTTTCTTACAATGATATGTCCATAAAATTGCAACCTGAGTTATAAATGACGGCTATATCCCAGCTGAAGAGATCTAATTATGGCTACTGTAGGTAGCAACAAAAATCTGCCTATTGCTTGAAAAAATCATCCGATTTAATACAAATTAAAACAATTATTTGTAATTTTGTAGTCAAATAAACTTAAAAAAACACAAGATGAATGGCTAAGACTTGCAATCAGTGCCCTTGGATTTGTGACTGACTATATGGAGTTTCTATAAATGAACGCTTCTCTAGATGAATGCAAATTGCTTCTTTTGTAGAGCCTATGGAAATAAAACATTACTGAAGGATTCTTTGTATGAAGGGCTGCTACCACTGTTGTCACCTATGCTGCTCTTTACACTGCTCACCATCTGGGCATTTTTATCACCCTGTGAAATATTGGTAAAACAAACCAGAATGTTCCTGTGGATGGTTGGAGTTGTGTTCTCAAATGTTACTGTAAGTATACTTGGGTGTTTGGTGGCTGGGAGTTAAAGTCTTTCAAAAACACTTTATAAACATTTAATTCTAATTAATGAAATGAAACTGTATTTCCTTTGTTATAACTCTGCAAAGTCTGCATGGTGCTTCTAGGATGAAAGGACCCCTAAAGAGATTGGATTTCTCATTATTCCCATAGAAACTGAAGAGGACTTTGGTGCTCAGCACTATTCCACCACGATCTGTTTCAATTAGCTGTTTCAAATATGGTATTGTAACAACATTATATTTCATGTAGATAGATAGATAGATATTTATTACGGCCTATATTTCATGTATGAGCACAGAAGGTAAACACAGCACTAAGAATCAGTGCAGTGCTAGTCTGCTAGAGAGATTAACTGGTAAATTATGGCTTAGAGGCACACAGTCCATTTACCATTTTTTAAAAAATCAAGCGAACCAAAGTAGCACTCTCACGTTATACATTGATTTGCAAAAATCACTAAGCGATTTGCAAAAAATTGCAATTTATAGAGGTATACCATCTTTTAGTGTATTTCCTTCAATACTGAGTCACCAATGCTGTGCAAGCTGACCTTGTAAACCTGTTCTAGATGGGCTATTCCCCCGCAAAGGGTTGAACCTGCAGTTGGAGAATGCTCTGCAATTTGGTTTTAATGTTTGATTACATGGGGGCTTATGTGGTACATCAGCTGCATCTTTTCCTAGAAACTGCAGACCTAGTTTCAGTAATTCATGCCCTGGCTTTTAGAATAGCCTAGGTGCCCTGCATTCCTTATGAGAATGCTACTGATTAAAACAAAGTGCTTTTTGAAGCCTCCAAAAATTATAGCTGGTCAAGAATGCAACTGCTGGTTTGTTGATTGACATTAGCTGAAGGTACAGTTCTAGTTTTCAGTCAGTTGTAGTTCTCAATCAATTTGCTTGGTTCCAGATCAATATCAAAGAGATAGGGTTTTAATTTTTAAAAACCCTATTCAACTGAAAGGATACCTCACATCATGATGTCTAAAAGAGGTCTTTTATGGATGTTCCTCCTTTCCAAGGGGTTACAGGGGCCAGAGGCTGGGCCTCTTCCTATTTGGAAGAATGATCAAGGCCTTTCCTTTTAGGTATTATCACCCGTTTTATTGCAGCTAGCTTTTAAAATGCTTTCTGCTACTGTGATCCCCCTCCCGCCCCCTCGGTTTATTATTTGCATGTTTATTCTGTTTTATTGTAAAGTATTTGTGGGGTATTACTGACCAGGAAATAAGTATAAATGAAGTTACTCAGATTTTTTAAAATTGTAATCGCTTCAAAAACTTCGAAAAATGTTCATCATACAAATCCTTCATAAAAACATCTGGCAAAAGCACAATTATTATTATTATTATTACAAATGTTTGAAAGCTGCAGTACCCATGGGCAAATAGGATTCCTAAATTGCATTGTTCTGCTTAAGAATTTAGCTTCTAAAACCAAATATAAAATGTTCATATATTTATTAAGGGTCCAGACATACACACAAATAGCTGGTTTCGCTCACATAGTTTCACTTTGGAACAGATATCCAACCATGCAGTGTGGCTTTATTCTATAAAGGCCAAGATTTATAGCAGAATGATTTCAGCTTGAGTGGATGCTTTTGTTAAGAGTTCAGGCTATATTCCTCAATGAGAAAAACTTACTTTGGAATTTCCTGCTCCTGATATTATCCAGACACATCTGAGCCAATAATGGCAAGATGCCCACAAGAGAAGAAATACAGACACATGTTCCTTGTTAGGCAGCAATTCACTGTGGATATTCAGTAAAAAAATTTCAATGCCAACTTGCAGAAATAATTATAATTGTGTTGGGAAATTACATGACTGAACTATATCTTCATTTACACCATACCTACCCCCACCTTCCACAAATTTCATGAATCCAAGAACTACATTCTTTCTTTCTGCTAGCTCTTTCTCTTCATTTCTCCCATTCAGAGACTGGTTGCCATTTCTTTACCCTCCAATTCTACCAATTTGTCACAATCCTGTGTAGAGCTGAGTGTACTTAAGCCCACCGCTATTAACAGGATTAAATATATTTAAATTTGTAATAGATTGTACTAGTCTTTCATTTTCATTCACTGTCTTAAATGTCCAACAAGTTAGCCAAAACTCATCTGCTCTTGTATAACTTTATTTTTATAGCATCCATTTGCTTAAGAAATGCTTATTATCAGTTATGACATAATAAGAATGCAATCTAAGAAGGAATGACCACTTCGTGTCTATGAGGGGAAAACAGGGAGAAGCATAATAGACAATTTAGGATCTTGCATTCGTCAGTATCAAGTAGCATAGAAAGGAAATGTTACGCAGCACAAAATGTCAGTTATCAACTGGTAGTAATTTTTAATGGAGGAATGCCCAAATTGCCCTAAGATTGCAAGCGCTTTTTGTACATCTTTTCAAAATCCAGGGCTTATTTAAAGGCTTATGTGCCTCATGGTTAAAGGGAAATACAGTCTCAGCATGTCCAAAAGATGGAGGTCAGTAAGGCTGACATTTTTACCTTTAAAGCTCTTCACGATCTGGGACACACATTCCTGGGGCTGTGCCTCAACATGAAAATTGGCTCTGATTATACTATTCGTCAGCTTTTCCTTGGACCAAAGAACTCCTTATTTGCAGGTGCTCAGGGAAGGGGGGGGGGGGATGAAAACTGTTCAGGTTGCTGATGCTTTTTGAGGGTTTTGAATTGTGGTTGGCATGATGTGGTGACTGTATTTCCACATTCTAGATACTAGAATGATGGGAAAACAGAAAGGGGATTGTTGACTAACTTAAGCCGCTCGGCAGATATAAATAGTTCCAACAAATAAGGGAAGGGGACTATCCTCATTGGTGAGGAAGCTAATGCTTCCCATCTTATTGGAGCTGTGAAATAAGTGTTTTACCTTGATACGGCTCTAGTCATGGATACACACATATCTAATTCAGGAAGAAATTGAAATGTATGCAACTCACTGGACATTCAGAAACATATCA
This sequence comes from Sphaerodactylus townsendi, assembly GCF_021028975.2. NCBI lineage: Eukaryota > Metazoa > Chordata > Lepidosauria > Squamata > Sphaerodactylidae > Sphaerodactylus > Sphaerodactylus townsendi. The sequence continues at coordinate 51,884,306 of NC_059433.1, read as the reverse complement.
ATTTCAATGGAGTGGCATCCTCACCCTGTTCCAGTTAGTCATTTATACCCAACTGAATCAGGACTGGATGCCTGTTTCACCAACACATTCAAAAATCACCAGAAGAGAGCACTGGGGTTCAAAATTTGTGGAACCCCCAACATTCTGCTAGCCAAAATACTAGGTTGGATCCCAAGGTTGTCTTACCAGTAACAGCCAGTAGAGGGAGCATTACCCAAATCCCTTTTCCTACTGCATACCCCAACACTGTTCCTGGGGTTCCCATATGCTCCAGAAGCAGCATTTCAATTAGCTTAGTGGGCTGCAACAGCAAGGGGAGGCAGGCAGTTTTTTCTACATCAGCAGAACTCCACTAATGACATTTCAATGTACTCAGAGCGCTATTGCACGATGAATCTGGTGAATGTGGTACTAACCGCATTTCCTAATCTCTTTCTCAATTTGGGGGGGAAAGTTACTTTTCCATTTAATTCCTACAGTGCAGGATGATAATTTGCCAGATGACGAACACAAGATCCGAAGTGCTTCACTGGCTTTTGATCCCATTAGCTGTCATGGTCTGCACGTCAACTTCTGGGCTTCAAGGCAGATTTGAAGAACCAATACTTGCGGGATTCACCATCTTTGTCACAGCTGTTCATGTCCACTATGGAGTTTGTGTGGTAATGCTTTTACAATAATTAGTATTAAAAACAGTTTTCATTCTAAAAACATGGACATCTTCCTAGCCACCACCAAGAAGCCTCCACTTAAGGATTTTTAAAGTGTGTAAAGTGAAAGACCAAACTCTTCCCCAAATTTTTGGCATTTGTAGGTTGTTGTTTGCCGAGAGAAACAGTATATGGTCTGATTTCATTCCTTTCTAGTAACCCAAGTGGCTTGGATCATGTACTCAGTTTGAAAAATGCCCTAACAAATTTGATATCTTTAAGTGACGACGGATATTCTATATCTATATTTGGTTAGTGTGCATGCATATAATTGTTACAAGCAAGCAATATCCTTTAACCACCCTTTAGTTCTTAAAAAATTAATCTACTTAAATCAGATAAAGTATACTTCACAGAATACATTAGTCCAATAAGTACAGGATCAAGGGGATAAAAATATTACAGAGATTTGTTTTTTAGATCTAACCCTATCACAGCCATAATCTGGCATAATTGATTTTATATAACTATTTTATATATGCCATACAAGTCCCCAATTCTTTTGGAAATGAAACTACTACAGGCAAATAGGAATGTATATGAAAATAGCATTCTGTGGTAGTTTGCCAGGCTACTTGTAGATGGATACATTCCAGAATATCTTGGAAAAGTCAGTCTGTGGATCTTTTTTTCATAAATTCAGACATTTTCCTCCTTATTAAGGATTACAGGGGTTTTTTCACAGGTTCCAGGAATTCCAGAATATCATGTTACTTTAAGACCATTTTGAGGCAGCAGGTAATCCAAAGTACTACTGGGTTGGGTCCAGTACAAGGCCATGATGCATAGAATGTCAGTCTTCCTGGCCTTTCTCTCCTCACAGCAGTCATTTCCAACTCTTGGAAAGTTTATTCACAGGGTCACAGGATCCTCACAGGGTGATAGTCACAATGGTTGTGAGGCTGCAGTGGGGAGGGGGTAGCATGCAGAATTATTCCTTTCCATAAGCAGAGCTCTGCTTACACAAGAAGTGGGAAGGAGTGACTTTGCTCTCTCCTCTTTCCTGCTGCAACCAAACCATAAGCTATTATTCCATGCAGGTCCTTCAACCCTGTGAATAAATTTCATAGGACTGGAAAGGCCTGTTGTGAGCAGGGGAAAGCGGAGACGATTGGTGGCTGTCAGTGCCTTCAATAAGCAGATGGCAGGATCTAACCTGCTGTCTTCAGGCTTCCTTCAGCACAAACAGATCATTATTTATACCACCTTACTATGAAGCAGCTGCCTCTTATCACTTCATATAATTTGAAGATGCCTACGAATCCTGTGCACACCCCCTTGAGCTATGTGGAGGAATGGCAAGATTGATTAAACCTGACAATATAAAAATTTTACTTTACAGTAAGAGTTTTTACCCATCAGTTTTTTTAAAAAAATTAGTTCAATATTGCTTTCAGATATTTGATGTGAAATTGCACAGAAAGGCTTTACCACATTCCTCAGAAGGTATCACAGTTATTTATATGGAATTGGTAGGGATAAGGGTCAAAGAACACAGCATCTGACATTTCTAGCATTAACATACTGCAAAAAGGAATTACAATGAGAATACTAGCTTTCATCTAAAATTCCTTCAATTGCATATAATTAGATCATCCTTTTCAGTGTTGATGGTATAATGCCATTTTCTAATCAAGATGTCCTTTTTTTTTAAAGGGGAAGCAGCTTAGCCAACATTTCAATATCTACATCTTTTCCTTGAAGAAGTACACTAAATAAATTTGGAAGCTATTGCATCAATGCCATAAAATGTTTTACTTCTGTATGACAGAAACTTAGTCATGGAGCAGAAACTTCATACTTGAAACAGTGAAGCAGTGATGAAAAGTGAAGCACGAGGCACTGTAATTTAAAAAACTTCATTCAAGTATTTTCTAACACTTCCCCTTTGATCTGATTTACTCAAATACTTGCTATTTTCTTATAATATCTATTTCCATTGTTCTCAACATTCCTGAGATGTCTCAGCTTTTTTTGTTCTTTGTTCTTGCTGACCTAATCTGTATATCTAATTCCCAAGTGTGCCCCCATCTGCAGATACCTAAATCCACAGATAAGAGGACCACTAACCCCCCCCCCCCCAAAAAAAAAACCCATGCTTTTCTACAAACTTGGGAAACCCTCTGGGTCTGCAGAAAAATCCAAATCGCTTCAAAAGAGGGATTTAAATCCCCCCCCCCAAACAGAATGAAGTGTTCTCTATGCATTGGCAGCTACCAGCATTCCCCGCTGGGTCGGCCGGGCCCAGAATAGTTGCCAGCATTCACGCTGGCCCACAGCACAGCAGTGCGTGCCGTGGGGGTAGATGAAAATAAAAAGTCCAGGCCTGAAGCTTTGATGGAAGGGTGGTGGTGGTGGAGATGGGGATGGGGATGGCAGCCTCAGCAGGTGAGCCTGGAGCAACTCAAGGCTCATCTGCCAAGATCAGAATAAGGGGTGGCAGCCTCACTGAGCTTGTTCAGCAATGGGGGAGGGGAGATGTGATTCCCCCCACAAGTTTCACAGTCTCCTACTTGTTCTTTATATATTATGGACATATTTATGGCTACTTATACTTAGTAATAAACTGCTCTACTAAAGAACCAAATTACAACAAGTAATGCCATCTAAAGTGAATATTATAGGGTCATAATACAGGTTTCTGTAGTTTGTAATACTTTATCATGAGGTTTGCCCTGAAATTAACTCTGCGATTTAAAATTGATATATTTTGAGCTTCCGAGCTACTTCTACACCTGTGTAATTAGCTTTCATCAGATGTTGATGGCTTTAGTTAGTACCTTACTTTGTCTCAGTTAAACTCATGATAACTAAAATTGATTTGAACGTTATGTACATTTAAAATGTACAGAATACTGCAGTCTTGTAATCAAATCATCAAACCCTGAAAAGTCAGACATCAACTGGGCAGAACCTAACAGCACATAAATATGACCTTTATCAAAAATAAATGCATGAGGTTTGGAGAGAAGCCTTGCTATTTTAAGAAGAAGCTTTGTAACTTAAGATATTTAAAAGCTAAAACGAACCAACTTGGCATATAATCCAAGATAAACCCATTTTGTGCAATTCATTTTTAAAAACAAAGTAAATCAAGCATCCTGGTTCCATCCTTTGCAACTCAACTTTTCCCACACCAACACAACAATTTCCAACCAGCAGTGCAAGAATGTATATGCAGACAATTTATAATAAAAGATAAACTTGTGAATATGCACAGACGTTGCTCATAAATGAAGTACAAACTGAGCCATGGTGAGTTGTCCAGCATTTATCTACAGAAGCTTTAAGAAAAGAAGAAATTCTTGCTTCGTCGCAATCTAAATTTAGCCTGATGAAACATTTGTACTATTAAAGAAATTCAGTTATCACATACATGTGTTCGTATGTGCCTTACTGCTCTGTATATACCTACTTGTAGAGAGAATACAATGCAACATGTTAACTCAAATGGGCTATGTGGAAAAACCCAAGTTTTCTAATGTAATTCTTCTTGCACATACGGTGAGGAAAAGAACTCAAGTATTAAGGGTCAGTTCTAACGACACAGTTCACTGACATGGGTATATTCCAAAGAGAGATTTAACTGAATATTATTGTTTTATCTGTATTTTTAATTGTTCAAATGCATATTGTTTTTATGTTCGCCATTTTGTTGACCCTGGTTGGGTAGAAAGGCAGCATAAGAATGTTGTAAATAAATAAAAACAATAAATAAATGTTCATGGCAATACAGGTAAATAACACAAAAACAACTAAAACACGAACTCTTTGGGCATTTGCCATCATGTATTGTGTCTAAGCTAGTGTAGTGTTCAGAGATATATACAATGCTAATGTAGTGTTCAGAGATGTATACAGAGATGTATGCCCCACCTCACATTTTTTGCAACTTTGAATTATTTGTAACTAAGAATTGTTTATGTGAAATTATGTATTTATTTCTGATATAATGTTGGATGAAGAAATGCATATATGAAGTATATGAAAACATGATTTATTGTAAATTTTCAATTATAAACTGACCAATTCGTAAAAATATACCACGTGGTTGTGGTGACAGCCTTTCGGATACTGATTGCATTTTTGCATTGTTTATGTAGTACACGCACGCATGCACACCCACCCCCTGGTATGCATTTTCACACTAATAAGTGTTTTACACTGTGAAATCAGAAATGTCTGTAAGGTTATTTGGTTTCAGGAAATGAACGTGGAAAGGATTCATCCCTTTGCCAGTTTATTCTCTAGTGCTGCAATACTGAAAACCATCAACCCAATTCTAAATATATTTAACATGGATCTAGTCTCCATTTATTTAAATCAATCTTTCTTCCTACTGAATACTTGCACTTCCAGTCTGAGTTTTATTCAGGCAGTCTCTTATGTGTCACTTTTTTGTTACTTTATATTACATCTAATGTTAGAAAAATTTTATTCCAAAAAAATCAGTTATTCCAAACATGCCTAGTTAATATATGAGAAATTTGTATGACAGCTATTTAGATGGTAAGAAATAAAAGGTATGTACATTGGCAATACCTTGTGCACACTAATGTTACAATTTGTATAATATTGTAAACAGCCTTTCTGTGATTATTTATAAGACTTTTATTCAGATGTACTTTAACATTTGGGAAATGATGCAATAAATAAGATATCTTCAAACTGTTTATGCTTCTATATGAAACATATATAGAAAGATTCTCAGAGCAGTTACCACATATATCTAATATATATTGGATTCCCAGCGCAGATACCACAGCCACAATTTTCAGGAAAGGGAGTCTGAAGAACTAGTTGAATTGAGGTGATGAGAGATGACATTCTAGGCCAACTGGGGAAATCAAAAAACAATAGGTCTCCAGGTCCTGATGGCATACACCTGAGAGTTCATAGGGAACTCAAAAGTGGGATTGCTGATCTACTAACATGTATATGTAACTTATCACTGAGGCCCTTTCCACAAATGTAAAGTGGGTTGCAGGCGGGATAAATGAACCCATCATAGCCATGGGCTGTTCGCATGGTTGGGCGTCCCATGGGCCTTTGCACAGAGGCACTTAAAAAAAAAACTCACCTCCCACCGCTGCATAACTACAAAGTCTGGCAGGCATGGACCTCCACAGCCATGCTGCCATCCCTGTGCCCCTACATAGCTACGCAGCAGAGGCGGGGACTGGAAAAAAAAGGGAAGAGCGGCCAAGTAACACGTCTCTGGGGGCAGCCGTTTGCCTGCCACCGCTGCAATCCATGTTAAAAAGAATCGCAGATAGTGCAATTCTTTAAGAAAACAGGGTGTGGGGGGGAATGTGGAGCGGATTCGCATTAGGAGCGGGATCCATGCAGAGTTCTCCTCAACACAGGTTTTATACTGTGGCTAGCCCACGTTTATTGGCCTGTGCGGAAGGGGCCTAAATTAGGCTGCTGTTCCAGAAAACTGAAGGGTAGTAAATGTTACACTGACTTTTAAAAAGGGATCCAAAGGGGAATCAGGAAATTTCAGGTTAGTCAGCCTAACAGCTGTCCCAGGCAAATCAGTATAAACTAATCGAAGATAGAATTATTAGACCATTGAGGAACAAAACCTACTGAGGAAAAATTATTGTGGCTTCTGAAAAAGGAAGTCCAGTCCCACCAACCTTTTGGAGTTCTTTGAGAAAGTGAAGAAGCATGTAGACAACAGTGACCCAGTAGACATTATTTATTTAGGTTTTCAAAAAGCTCTTCACAAGTTACTTCACCAAAGACCCCTGAGTAAACTTAACAGTCATGGGATTAGAAGGCAGGTTCTCTAGTAGATTACGGTTTGGCTAAATGACAAGAAACATGAGTAGGAATACATGTACAATTCTAACCATGGACAGAAGTAAGCAGTGGGCTCCAGCTACTACAAGGATAAGTATTAGGGCCAGTACTATTCTATTTGTTCATAAATGATCTGGAAGTAGAAGTCAGCAGGATAGTGGCAAGGTTTGCAGATAACACAAAATTATTCAGGATGGTAAAAACAAAGGATGATTCTGAAGAGCTCCAGGAGGATCTCCACAAATTGGGTGAGTGGGTGACAATGTGGCAGATAAAGTTCACCATTCGCATAAAGTGATGCACAATGAATAAAAAAAAAAGATTAATAGGGTCTGAATTTGCTGACTATGAGAAGGAAAAAGATCTTGAAGTCACAGTAGATAGTTCAATGAAAATGTCAACAGTGTGCTGCGACAGTGAAAAACAGAAAAACTCTATATTAGGGACTAGTGGTACCTGGCCACGCGTTGCTGTGGCAAATTTCCTCATCACAGTCCGCAACCCACACAGATGTCCATGGAGGTCCAATGATCCCCAGCATACCCTTTTGGGTTGGTCAAATAAAACCCCTCTTTCCCTTTTCAAGAGCACATTGGATTCACAATGTTGTATTATGGTTTGTAGTTTGAGTAGAATTCAGGGATGGTCCAACACAGGCTGGCACTGACAGTTCAGACCTAATTTACCTTGGAGTACACAATGGCAGAGCCTGGTGGCAGCAGCCGTTATCTAACCACTCCTCAAAGGTCAGGGCAAACCCAACATTACTTTAGAGATCTCAGATTAGAACTACCTGCCCAGCTCCCTTCTCCCTGCATGAATTGGGTTGTCTGCCAAACGGGCTTCTTGTGAAGGGAGCCTTGCAGATCTGGCTAGCCAAATTTCCGAAGGGAGTAGGAGTTCCTGTAGACAGGTATTCTGTTGTGAGTTAGCATCTGTCCAAGTGCTTGGTGGACTGAGGGTGAGAGGGCAGTTGTGAGAGTGTTCACTGTGTTGGACTGTATGGGGTGATGATGTGCAAACAGTGTAGGAGAATCGCTTTGCCTAATAGTACCTAAAACCTAAATATTACCTAAAACCTAATGTGCACATGTGTGTTGTGAAATTGTCATGCACATCCAGCCATGTGATTGTGAGAAGAAGTGGTGGGTGACTGTGGCTGCACTTAGAAGGGAAACAGAGTCTGCCTTCCTGACCTCTGTGTCTCCGTCCCCAAGGCCTGCAGTTCCCAGTAATGTGTGAGGTAAATGGCATGGAGAGCAGGCCACGCAGCACATGGTGGGGAGAATGCTCCTGTGGCCTAACAATTCGAAACTGGGAACATTTCCCGACCGGAAAAGTTAAGCACAAATACAGTAGAATGCAGTGTGTGTGGACTGCTGTGGCTAGGCTTTTTACTAAATACCATGCTGCAGAAAAACCAATGTACTCTCTGATTACTTGCCATACAGGGGGAAAACCTGTTGCAGCATTCTTCTCTGTAATCATTGTAAGCACAGGCTGAAGAATGAATGTATTCGGCAAGGTTTTTTTTTGGGGGGGGGGACTGGCAAATATGTACAGTGGCTATGTATATGTGAACTGTTTTTATGATTCTGCCAATGACGCTGCGCTCAAGACAGTTAAAATCTCTAGTGGAAGTTTTTTTTTCATTTGCAACGTAGTTTGTTAGTTATCCTGGATTAGAATATATAATTAGCAGTGCAATGATTGTATTACTTATACAATGGCATCAGTGGTCATGATGAGCATGGTCTGAAGAATGCCAGTCCATACTGTAAGAGGTTTGTATTCCGAAGGCTTGGTGAGACACCAGAGTGGGGCGGATTATGCGTTCTGAGGTAATATTTCATTCAGGGAGAGGGACTTGAGGTGAGGGCAGAGGCTTCATGTGTAAGTGTGATTGTTTTCTAGATAATAGGTCGAGAGTGGTTTTGTATTTCATTTCTGTCTGGCCAGTACCTCTAGAGAAATGCTGCGCGCCTGGGTCACCTCAGCTTCTGTTGTCCCTCTGCTCCCTCACTGACTCCTGGCCCTCTCCCTGAATGAAATATTACCTCAGAACGCATACCTCAGAACAGGCCCAGTTTCCACCAGATGGTGCTGTTATTTCGGAAAGGATGGTGATGGTGCTGTTTTTTGGGGAAAGGACGGTTTACCTGGCACAGGTGAGATATGTGAGGTGGTGAAAACACGCTCGGATGGGAGAGCAACGTTGTCTGAAAATTTCACAACATTTGGTCCAGTAGTTTCGGAGAGCAACAATAAGAAACAAACAGACACTTTGCTTTTTATTTATGTAGATTATTAGGAAAGGAATTGAAAATAAACAGCTCATATAATTCCACTGCAAAGAAGAGGAGTTTGGATTTATATCCCACATTTCTCTACTGTAAGGAGATTCAAGGTGGCTTATAAACTCCTTTCCCTTCCTCTCCCCACAACAGACACCTTGTGAGGTAGGTGGGGCTGAGAGAGTTCAGAAGAACTATGACTAGCCCAAAGTCACCCAGCAGGAATGTAGGAGTGCGGAAACACATCTGGTTCACCAGATAAGCCTCTGCCACCCAGGTGGAGGAGTGGGGAATCAAACCCAGTTCTCCAGGTTAGAATCCACGTGCTCTTAACCACTACACTACACTGGTAAAGCTCTGTGGCACAACCTCATTGAGAATGCTGTGTGCAATTCTGGTCCCTTTATCTCAAAAAGGACAGTGTAGAGCTAGAAAAAGTACAGAACAGGGCAAGATTGGGGGTTGGAGCAGGTTAAAAAAGACAGAACTATGGGTGGACATAACAGAGGTTTATAAAATTGTGCCTGGGATGGAGAGAATTGACAAAGAGAACTTTTCTTCCTCCCTCCCCCTGCCCCAAAAGGAAATACTATTTACACAGCAAGTGATTAGTGATCAGTGATGGCCATAGGCAGAAGCAGCTTTAAGAGAGGATTAGATAGATGGTAACTTAAGGGAAATTCCATGTTCAGAAGCCGTTAATGTTTGAATACCATTACATGGAGGCAACATCATCTCAGCCTCTATGCCTTGTTGTTGGACCCCCAAAGATACTGGGTGACCACTGTGTGAGACAGGACACTGGACTAGATGAACCACTGATCTGAGACAGTAGGTCTCTACTTATATGTTTTTATATTGTATTGGGTCAAAGGACTGGCCTTTCATTCTTCAGAAAGTTCCAGTGAAGTCAATCAATCGTCAACAAATGTTTGGAAAGCTGTCAGCACAAGGTTGGCACAGGTGATATTTGCATAACAAACTAATCATGAACAAAAGCTAACTGAACAGGGACTGCAGTTCCTATATTTTCATATTAATAACATGAGATTCAATCCTAAAGACACTGTTTTGCAGTAAAGAATCTCCGATTTAGAGAAAGTCTTCCCATGAATGGAAGACAGCTGTTCACTAAAAGAAGTTTTCACACTGAGTAGAAAGGAGCCTTCGGGGACAACCCACTGAAATATAAACAAAAATACTTATGTCCACTATTTTGCACATGTTCAGTCCAATCTTGAATATAGAACAGTTTAATGGGACATGCCCAAGCAAGTGTACGAAGGATTACTTTTACAAAGGTTTAACTTTTAAAACCACTTGCACCCTTTCCTCACTCAGCCAGGCAAAACCTAATGGATCTCACAAATCTCTCTTCTCTATCCACTTCAACAAATCTGCTGTCACTTTTGAACTGTTAACCGAGATCAAGTAGTATTTGTTGAGTGCTCAGTGAGAAAGGCAGGTTTCTAAATAAAGTAAATAAATTCAGTGAGGTTGCTACAAAAGCACAGTATCTTCTTGATTAGCTAAAACCTAACATAGATATCACAGTTTGTGCAAATAATGCTCTTCTACTCCCTTGATCTTGACTTGGTCCCATATTACAAGCAGCATTTATTTAACTTACTGTACAATGACTACAACACAAATAAAGCAATTTTGAGACATTCTTTTCAGTGCAAAAGGAAGGTTTTATTTACTGTATGATTGTGATCAATTGCTAATTTCTCCCGGATCTCCAGATACTGTAAGCAGAAAACCTTCTTTTATAGGATAATTTCCCCCTTGTAGTTAATCTGGCCATATAATCATATACATTTCAGAATTCTTTACCTATTTCTGTTAAAGTAATTTTACTGAAAACACTTCTGAGAAATTAGAAGTTCAAAAGTAAACCAGGTCACAAACCTAATTTAACTGTGTTGTCTTACTAGATGACATTAAGATATAAAACTAATTTCCTTGCATTAACACCTGTTGTTTTCAGTAGTATCTGGTTTCAAATAAGTGTGCATAAGTACACAAAAATGACGCAATTAAAATAGTTACTGAAGGAGCGGAGGTCTGTGTGTCTATTAGTATGGTATTATCACTCTCCAACTTCCAGTTTAACAGATTCAAAATCAGTTTTGCAAATAGGTTGTTCTGAAGTCCACCACCAGCCTCTGTGATCCAAGTGGGTAGAAATATACTCTCGGTCCTCATCTATACAACAAAACCTTTTTTCACTATGAAAAAGCAGCCTAGACTTCTGATAACGATTGGGTAGGGATAGGAAAAAAACATTTATAAAGAAGCCAAAAGAGAAAAATAAGGAAGAAAAAACAATTTTAGATAGGTATTTTTCCCATCTTGGAAAAACACAGCATTTTACTTTTCTTTCAGGTCTTAATATCTGTAGAAGTTATTTTTCATGAAAACATCAGTACTGAACTAAAGTAGCAGGATTTACTTGTATATAAATTTGTCACACCAAGCAATCCTTCTTGATTCCTATTTAAATTGATTTTAATTGATATGGGAGAGTTGAAATCCTCAAGGCATTCTTTGCATAACTCCATGCTGTATTAGATCAGTCCCAAAAACAACAATAATTGGTGATTTTATGTGAATTTCATGAAAGTCCTTGTCACAAATGTTGATGCGTTCAGCAGTAAAATTCCAGAATCTGTAACTTCTTGAAGGGGTCAAAGGAACATATGCAATATTTTCAGAACACAATTGAAGGGTTAACAGGACTACTGCATCTAGAATAGAACATTAGCATGCGTCATAATAATCTCTCCAAATGCAGAGGTTTCTTGTAAACCCAGATGCTCTAGTGTGCGCACAGGATTCCCATATATACAAAGGATTTGCCCTATCAAGAACACGTCTATCCAGTCTTCTCCACTGTATGCACTGTGATCTCACAGCAACTCTATAAAGATATAAGCTAATCCCTGATCTTTAGACTGGGTTTGGTCTCATGGGATTTTTCCCCACTGTTGGTGAAGGTTTTTATAAACATTATTGTAAATAATAGATTCAGAATTCTGCAGGGAGAAGTATTACAAACGGCAAACTCCTCTTTACACAGTGTATAACAGACTTCTCTCTGTGATACACCTCTGAAGATGTGAGTCACAGATGCAGGCGAAACGTTAGGAACAAGATCTGCCAGACCATGACCACACAGCCTGGAAAACCCACAAGCAGACCTCTTTATTTCCATTATTTTGTCCCGGAAAGTACTTCAAGGAAGAAAGTGTGCCAGGTACATCTAATTTCTAATAGCTACTTTTTAAAGTATTAGACTTTGCCCCAAATCCAAATTCCTGAACACCATTTAAAAAAAGAGAGAAATAATCAGAAAATCCATTATATATAACCTCATGAAGGTCTATTGAGCTAGACAGATTGTAACATATACTTTTTTTATTAAATATGTAAAAAGATCAACGCAAGTCAAATTATTCACATATTCAGGACCCCCCAAAAATCTACTCTATCATGCGACAATTTGTGGGTAACGCAAAATGACTGATACATCAGAATAAGACTTTTTGCATCTATTATGTCATTACTTATCTATTTATAATTAACAATACATATGTTTACATTCCTTTCCGTTTACATTTAATATATAACCAAAGTTTTATGGTGTGCTATTTAGTAAAAGTAATTACAAATGCATATTAAAACTGTAAAGGAATAACAGGGTTACTCACCACAGAGGGAGTGTCCTCTGTCTCTTCCCAGAGTCTCTCACTCCCCTCAGCACAACTGAGCAGATCAGGATCTAATATACTACTATTATACTCCTGCCCCCTAGGTCAGCCACTTCCTGTCTTTAAAAAAAGGGTAGGAAAATTGCTTCATAGATCAATTATACAAAAAGAACTGAAGAAAACTAGGTAAACATCCCTTCCTTAACCCACACAAATTCTGACAGGACTGGAAGGTAAAGAGACTTTGATGGCATCTATTTACGAAGAACAAAACCCAGAAAAACTCTGAAAGCATCTCAAAAGGAAGATATCTGAAAATTTGCTCAAAAATTAAAAGAAAGGAGGTTACAACTGCCTTGGTGGTGATGAGAAGTCGCCGAAGAGCTGGTCCAGAAATCTAGCATGTGTCCAAAATTTCATTTGATCACAACAGGCATTTAGCAGATAGTGGAACTAGTTGTATAATGACCACGGACATTTAAAAAGAAGAATATGTATGGCTGATTCCTCTGCAGGATTAGGACAGTGTTCTACATCCTCCTAAAAGCATTTCCTTTCTTAAATGGCTATATGAATAAAATGTTCAAGTGAAATCAAATCACTAACAGTAATATAGGAAAAGGCTAGTCAGGGAACACATAGATTTTCACAGGGTGACAAAATGTGTAAGTTATTCTGTACATATCAGCTACAGTTTTGCTGAATGAAGGGGGTTACCGAGGAAATGCAAATATTTGTTCAAATGTTCAAAAGCATTGTATATGCTGCCTGAGCACTGACTAAATACTTTACTGCATAATTTCTCTGAAAATAAAAACATTCTGAAATTAAGCAACAGCTCCTTTTAACTATGCCTGTATGTAGATAATCACCCTTTGAGTATAGCAACACCACTGATTTTTAACATAGAGGCATACACAGGGCATTATTTAGGATGATACTCTGCTAGGATTTTTTTGCTGTTATACCTATCACACCAAACAACCAGTTCAATTTGAGTTAAGAAATGAAATAATAAACCAAGAAAACCAGGTTAATTTTAAAAAGGAAAAACAAAAACTATAACTAGACTAAGAAAATGTGCAACTTAAGTTTAAGAAATAAGGAATGTTTTAATACATGATTTGCTATATTTCTATTTATCAAATGCCATCATCCAAGTGCAAGATTAACAAGAATGGTAATATTGAAACACAAGGCAATGAACATTTCTGCAAGCCAATATTCTGCACTCTCAATCCATCCAGTAGTCACAGCCAGACCACATAATAATTAATTCTCATATCTTGTCCCAGATAACACATCTCCAAAACATATGCCTGAAAACTGACATGAAGCAACTGTGTGGAGAACAGATGCTCATTGAACATTATGTTTCAAAGGTGACTCTAAAAAGACTTCAAAAGAAAATCAGGTGTGATTGTGCTTGTAACTGGTTTGGTATATCCAAGTCTATCATCACGAACATGTTCATCCTCCACATTATGCTGGAGGCAGGGGGTGGGTGGGTGGGGGCAGAGGAGAAAGCAGTTGCTCTGCATTATCCCCATTTCTAGCTGTGGAAGCTGCGGGAGCCTCAGTGACATCTGCAGGCAGAGATACAGTGGTCAAGACTGCTTGAACCAACAGATACCAAACAGGAAAGCAAAATAGGAAGAAATACATTTCTAATAGCAGGGAAGTGTTTTAAAACTTTCAATCTAATAGTTGAGCAGGCATCTATCTTCCACAAATGAAGATATACTGTGCAGCTTTCTAACATGCTTTGGTGTAAACATCAGGAGGATTAAAGTTGTTGTTTTTTAAGATAGAAAAAAAGTTGCTTTCTTGTGTTGTGACAAATTATGGGAGCAGGTATAATTTGAGTGTGATTTTAATTGTTTCCTCTCCTCCACACTGTCTGACTAAATTTATGCACAAGGCAGACCAAAAAAACCTCAATATGTGAGGAAACTGAACAGAACAGTACTTTTTTTTGCCATAAGAGATGCCCATATAAATAGTTTTGAACAAATTACAAATGTATCATACTTAAGACAAAAGGAAAAAATAAATATATATTATATATTTATATATATTTTTAAAAAGCTGAACAAATCTCAAGCAGCCCAATAGTGAAGTTGCAGTGGTAGAAACTGGGATCACAGCCTGGAGACCTTCTCAGGTGCACACGCCGACAGAAGACTTCTGCAAACACATCTTGGCAAAGGATGGGCACAGAATGCAGCAACTGGCTGACACTCAACTATGGAACATTTATGTTAATTGCAGACTGAGAGTGGTTGGTTTCAAGTCTGAGGCCACACACGTTTTATTCTTCAGAAGAAAGTTCCCACACAAAATGGAAATTATCAAATGTGCCAGGTGGTCAGTACTCTTCCTGTTGTTGGGGCTGTTCAAGAACCTGTTCCTCACCTTCATGATCTTCTGTGTGGCTTTCCTAGGTGTTAAAAGTGGGAAAGGTCTTTATTACAAATGGGAACACTCAGCAAAACTGGTATACAGAAAATACTGAAAGTGTGATTCTTCCCATGCTGCTGAAAACATTCATTTAATGTGTTTGAAGTGTTTTACAAAGCTACTAAGCACAGTATGAATACTCTGAAAATGTAGGACTCCTAGAAAAGTTCCAGCACAACTCAGATTTGATATTAAATGTAGACTTTAGGGAATATTTGTAGAAAGTGAGTAATGGAGACCAAGGGAATTCAATTTCACCTGGTTACTGAAACTGTGCATTGAAAAATGCATTCTGGCATTTTTCCCATTTGAATTCAATATAATTCTACTAATTTAACAGGAAAGCTATCATCTTAATTAAGATATATCTATTTTGTTATTGTTCTCTGAAAACCAAATAATTTTAGCTTTATTAACTTCAATTAACTTTATTAACTTCAATTTCTCATTTCTCCAAGACGGGGGACAGCAGGTGATGTCGAGGGAGGAGAGCTCCAGGCGATACCCCATTGAATGTGGGGTGCCACAGGGGGTGATCCTTTCCCTGATTCTTTTTAACATCTATATGCACCCCCTGGCCAAGCTGGTCTGGAGCTTTGGGCTGCGGTGCTGTCAGTATGCAGATGACACCCAACTTGTCCTTACAATGGCAGGCCGGCCGCATTCGGCCCCTCGGGCTCTCCAGCAGTGTTTGGAAGCTGTAGCTGGTTGGTTGAGAACTAGCAGGTTGAAACTGAATCCAGCAAAGACTGAGGTCCTGTGGGTAGGTCACGGGGAGATGCCGGCCAACTTTAGTCTGCCTGTGCTGGACAGCAAGGCCTTACATCTGGCCTCGGCGATGACCAGTCTGGGGGTGATCCTGGACTCCAGGCTTTCCATGGAGGCCCAGGTCACTAAAACAGCCCAGACTGCATTTTACCATTTTTGCCAAGCCAGACAGTTGGCTCCTTATCTCTCCGGTTCTGATCTGGCCACAGTGATCCATGCAACGGTCACCTCCAAATTAGATTATTGTAACTTGCTCTATGCTGGTCTTCCCTTGAACCTAATCTGGAAGTTAAAACTCATTTAGAATGCAGCCGAAAGGTTCCTAATTGGGGCCTCAAGTAGGGACTATATTACACCTGTCCTCTTCCATCTTCACTGGGTGCCTATTGAGTACCAGATTATCTTCAAGGTATTGGTTTTAACCTTTAAGGCCATGAGCGGTCTTGGACCCACATACCTCAGGGACCGCCTCTCCCCATACTGCCCTAACAGGTCCCTCTGCTCTTCGGAGGGTAACCTCTTGGAAATCCCTAGCCCGAAAACCATCTAGCTGGCCTCAACAAGGGCAAGGGCCTTTTCGGCCCTGGCCCCAACCTGGTAGAATATGATCCCAACTGAGATCAGGGCCCTGCAGGACAAATAGTTTCTGCAAGGCCCGTAAAATGGAGCTATTCCACTGGGCTTTCCCTAATAGCCAGCTCGGTTAATAGCTATCCCAGGAGCAAGGGAGGAAAGGGAATACTGAATTTTGTAAGTCACCATCTGGATTTAGTTTTTAGCACTGTTTTATATTGTTTTAATTTATTTAATAAGATTTTATTTTGCCTGTTTTAAAAATGTTGTTGCTACCCTGAGCCCCTTGGGGGAAGGGCGGGATAAGAAATTCGAAATAAATAAATAAATAAATAAATACATAAATAAATACATACATACATAAATACATAAATACATACATAAATAAATAATACCCAGCTTTCTCCTCAGTAGGACCAAATGCAGGTTACATCAGTCTCTTCTTTTCCATTTTATCTTTACAGGACTATGAGGTAGTTTAGACTGAGTGTGTGTGACAGCCCTTAGGGCCCGCAGCAAGCTTCCACAGCAGATTAGGGATTCAAACCTGGGTCTTCCAGTTTCTAGTCCAATTCAGACTTGGTCTGAGTGGACTCATGAGGCATAATGGCTGGATAATAAGCAGGGTATGCTGACTAGATATCAACAGACCAAAATACAGTGAAATTTCTACAGAGGAATTGCCTGCATTTCTTAGAACCATTATAAAAATAATCTGCTTTGCTAAAAGAGTCAAACTGTGACGTAGAGTACAAAACAAACACAATACACAATTGTGAAGTAGAGTACAAAAAAACCACACAGTGCCTGAACATTAAATCTAATCTTATAATCTGCTTATATCCATTCACCTCAAGTTAAAAGCTTGCCTTGTTGAAAATAATTGTTTTCCTGTCAAACTCCTAGATAGTTAATATCTACTCTGCATTTTTGAAATCCAGATTACAGCCATGCTGGAAAGGGCGGTACTTCTGGCAATACCCTTTGCTCCCTATTAAAAACAGCCCTCCCCCGCCGAGCTGTTTCAGGGGGCACATTAACAGGGATAAAAGTGTTTTACCATTATGGATGGTAAAAACATAAAGTCCACATTACTAAGGCAATTGGGTGACGTTCCTCATCTTACCACATCCTGAGAGTGACTTCACTGCTTCCTTTGTAGGGTAGCATAGCAAATAAAGGTTTTCCTCCCCACTTAGGAGGGCAATAGTTCTTGTCCTCTCTGAATTAACTTCATGTTGTCATTACACAATCAGCTGTATTTCTTACTAGCGATATGACTCAACAAACTATGAAACAGCAGCAATTTTGTTTTTAAAAAGGCAATGAACGATCCATTACTTTTTTTTACATCAACACTTCAGAATGCATGTCATACTGTAGCGAAAGCTCCTGCAGAAATCTGTGGCAAATGGACACTGGCCACCACAGCTCCAAGAAGTACCATGATGATCATAGGAATGGCTTATCTTATCTGCTATGCACCCAGGGGCTGTCAGGAAATAACACGAAAATGCCAGAGATTGAACTTCTGTCCTCATACATATAAATTGTGTGACCCTTACTACCAAATTATGATTTCTTATAATTTCATTAAAAATCTTGTAAAACTCTTAAATCAAAACATGAATTCTGCTATTTTCTGTGATCCAAAATTTTAAGGTAGGACAAATACAAGCATTGCACTTTGGTCTTTTCCAAAAAAGTTATTGTCACAACCCTGATCCAGGCCTTTCTCTTGTTATTTTATATTACTTTGGCAATAGCAAGTCCCTCAGGCTGAAGAGTTCTGTAACATCTCACCATAAACATCTTCCTTTTATATATTCTATACAAGGTCCACTGTCAGCTTTAAGTGTGTGAGGTAGAATGGATTTCTGTTGTTTAGTGTGTCTACTATAAGCTCATACACAGGATTCTTTAATCCTGTACCAGGCAATACATCACTTTTGAGTCCAGACCCCTTTGTCTCAGATCCTACGGAGTGTGTCCATCGCTGTTATATTTTTTAAAGTTTAGAATTAAATTCTTTCATACCATATGAAAACTGTATATCTAAAACTGTATATAAAACATATGAAAACATATCTAAAACTGTTTTAGAACAGTTTGTGAGAATGCAAATTAGATTTTTTGGAGTGTGTTGTGCAGTATATTGTGAAACAAATTAACCAGGAGTTTCACAAGAATGTCTATTTTAACAAACATTGAAATGAATTGGGGAGGTGCACCACAACAAATGGTCACTACTTCCCCTTACTTGCTTTATCTTTCCCCATACTTCTGATAGGTTATTGTGGCTTTGTCCCAGATCTTTCATGCTGTGGGGTACAACTATGCTAACCCCACAACTTATACAGCTCCACAGGGACTGAGAATTAGAACTCTAAAGGTTCAAGAAAGTCAGAGCACTCAGCCCTTATAATGTTATAAAATCCAATTGTCTGACTGGAATGGACATATTACAAAGTTTGCCCCAGACTTAATAGTGTAAGTATCTAGAATATACCTATACTGTTCCTTCTAAAAAGAAGGAATAAATAATTGGCACGCCAGTAGTAATACTGAGTAAGTAGGAAGGCACTGGAGAACAAGAGCAGAAGGTATATTATTTGTCCCTTGGCTACTCACTTAACATTATTCACCCAAATGACAAGCATTTACTACTCACCCCAAAGCAAGCAGCAAGTGGCATCTCTGAGCTATGATCACAGAATAAATCCCATATAAATGGCAACAACCAAGGACTAGGAAAATTTCTCAGCACAATTTAAATAACAAAACTATTGCTGAAAAATGATGCTAGATTTTTTTTCAAAGTTGTAAAATATTTTGTATAATCACCTGGAAACCCCCAGATTCACTCAATATACAACATAATGCCATCCTTTTATTTGCTACCATGGCTGCTTTGAGAGAAATTAGGCCTATGACAGTTTAACACATGCTGTGCACTTCTATGAAACTGAAAAGAAGGAGATGATCTCAGACTCACATGTTCTTCTGAAGCATAGAGAACTTCCATTAGCCGCTGGATAAGGTCATTATTTTCCCGCCCATGTTCTTGACAGAGAAGCTCAATCTCCCTTAATTTGCCAAAATAGAAATCCCTTTCCTTCTCCACACCTTCAAGTGCAAGTTTTAATGAATGTACCTGTAAAGTGATAGCACTTCCTTAGCACATTTAATCACTGAATTCTTTTGACATCACAAGTAAGCTGATAGGTAGACTGAATGCTCACATGCTTTCAAAACAACATGAAAAGATATACAGTAGTGTCATTCAGAATAAGTGTTTACATTTCCTTATAATGCATTATTGCTGCCCTAAAACTACTGATCTCAAAGCATAGAAAAATACTGTGAAAACTGGGGGATGGGGACAGATACATTTTTCCCCTGAAGATTTTTACTAGTGGAAATACAGAACTGGGGGGGGGGGGGGGGGGTTTGCATGTTTTGCATGTTATTTTTGCATGTTATTTTATCAGACAGAATAAGTTATTTTAACTTTTGCATGTTATTTTATTTATTAAAAAGTTATTTTAACTTTTGCATGTTATTTTATCAGACAGAATAACAACTGATATACTTCTCTATCCAAATCTCTTCTATTGGGTTCAAGATGGCTGCAGAGGTACTGACTGCTTCTGCAGATCATCTTCCACCTTTATGGGGTAAAACAGGATGGAGGAAGGAGCTTGGGACAGCAAAATGAATGGATGGACTCCAGAAAATTAATGAGGAATCTTAAAAAATAGAGTATATATCAGTGATGGCAAACCTTTTTGAGACTGAGTGCCCAAATTGCAACCCAAAACCCACTTATCTATTGCAAAGTGCCAACACGGCAATTTAACCTGAATACTGAGGTTTTAGTTTAGAAAAAACAGTTGGCTCCAAGGCATGCGATACTCAGGAGTAAGCTTGGTGGTAGTCACTGGCTTTGCTTTGAAGCAACCATGCAACTCTTCCAACGGGTGAATCACGACCCTAGGAGGGTTTACTCAGAAGCAAGCCCCATTGCCAGCAACCGAGCTTACTCTCAGATAAAGGATCGCGTTTTAGTTCTTTGCATGAAAATCAGTGGGGTTTAACAGCGCTTAACAGGATGACCTACACTTCTTCCCCGAAACTAGGTCTTAGATTTAATGCCAATAATCGAGCCCAGCGAACCAGGCCAGTCTAGATGGGAGGGGACGATTTCCCCCACATTACGAACTCTGTTTGCACGTGCCCACAGAGAGGGCTCTGAGTGCCACCTCTGGCACCCGTGCCATAGGTTCACCACCACTGGTATATATGCTATAGTCAATGGAAATGTCACATGCAGGAGTTATTGTTTTAATATTTTTAGTTCAGATAGCATTCATTATAGCACAATCCATGCTACAGAATCTGACACAATATAGTTGTTAAAAACATAAAACTCCAGCTGAAATCTCAACTAAGCCTCTCATACCTCAGTCACCTATCCTATTTCTATCCTTGTAGGGAAACCTGGACGCCAGAGGCGCCCCGCCCAGTTGAGCCACACTCCTGGCCAGGAGTCCCCTCTCAGCTTGACATGCCAAGCTCAAGGGTCGTTCACGTGCCCACCCTCTCCTCCTCCTAAAATGTATTCAGGAAGAAAACTGCTGACTAGCAGACTCCCTGGCTCCTGTAAGTACAAGCCTTCGCTGTAACCCTCCCCCCCCCCACCCCCGGTCCCATTGTCTTTTACTCTGATAAGCTCATAATAAAAGGTGAATGGAGAAGGTGCTCAAGAGGGAACGCTGGACGCCTCTCTCCTGCCAGACCTGTAACCTGTGTCTGTCTTCCTTCATATCCTAGGGGTAATAGTAGGCAATTGATAAGATTGAGAAAACACAGCTTAAAGTACAGTATGTACATAGCTTGTGCTAGGCATTGTTGTTGGAACAGCTGATGTATTATTGTTATGCACTGCTACACAGGCAGAAAAGATCATAAGGAAGGGCACAGCTAAAACCCTTAGACTTGGACATCACATTCCCAGCTCTGATATTGTACTTACTAGCACTACATGTGCTCATGTCATGTCTGTGCTGAACTGTGCTTTGGATTACCTGCAGGCATGAAAGGGTGAGGGAGTGAGGATAAGGATGCCAAAAATGTGGCAACGCAACTCAGCTAGCAAATCTGAAATGTCATTTTAAAATCCAGGGGTTGGTAACAGCAGTAATGTGGCACTAATTGTTCTGCGGCAACTGGGCTTGAGTAGGACAACTGTGCTCCATTTGGAAAGTGTAGGAGGCTTTTAATACTGTTGCAGCACAAACCACCTATTATGGCCCTGGTCTGGCTGGGGACCCCTGGGAGGAAGACTCAGATGGAGAGGAGGGGACAGTTTTGGTTCCAGACTCCAGGCACTACCTGTAAATGCAGAGCCTGAGCACTCAGTAGTTCCAGAAGGACCAGGTCCAGAGGCTCAGACAGAGCATTCAGGCTGGGATCCACAGCCAGGTCCAAGCTGAGACTTTTCAGCCTCTTGATACTAAGCCAGAGGGGACCCCCCCCCCCCCCCCGCGCAATGCAAGAGGAGACTGCATGCTAGCTTACAGCAAAGGAGAAGCAGCAGCAGCAGGTTAGCAGCTATGGGGAAAGCTGGATTAGATGCAAAGTCTTTGCAGGAGCCAGACTAAAGTAGCTCAGCTGCAAGAGGTTATTGCACTAGTGAATGGGAAGCTAGCTATAAAAGAGAGGTTGCAGCTGAGCTAGCTTTGGCAGCTTGTGGTTGTTTGCAGGTCACTGTTTCTATTTCTAGTCTTGCCTTGGTTCCATGCTCTGTGTATCCATTGAACGGCTGAACCCACTAAGAAATGTGTCCAGACTGTCTGTTGGTTCCTGAGGGCCTGTCTATGACACCACCAGGCTATCTGGTAAGTTTCTTTACAATTAATCCCTGTTTAGCATCTTCACCTAATCAATCAGAAATGTGTGCCTCCCTAGGCATTACCTGTTCACTGAGATGTATAACTTGTGTTTCTAAATCTTTATCAGATTTGGAGGCTGAGCTACCCGGTGGTGTCCTTTTTGCTGATGATGGACGAGATGGCGTCGATCCTGGTTTTGAAGCTGGACTTGATTTGGCAGCACCTAAAACACACAAAAAATGTTGTACACAGTATTTAGCCTTTTGATGGATTACTTATCTGTGCAAATTGAGAGATTTTTACAGAGATGGATAGAAAGAAAATCATCCCAGAAAATCACCATAAGTTCCACATGCAAATACAGTGCAAAGCAATTATAACCTATGGTTATGTACAATAAACAAGAATTTATTTAACCTACTGAAAAACTAAGTCCACCCTTCTTTAAATCAATGCCATACAGCAGTACTGACAGTAAGTTCCTAAAAACAAGTTTAAAGCAGGAAATTGCTATTTACAGATTTTATATTCAGTAAGACTTACCACTGAAGTTCTAGGTGTATCAAGAAAATAAGCTATCATATATGCAAGTGTGAACACACACACATACACACACACATATACACACACACACACTATATATAAATAAAAAACATCAGAGCGCATCCAGGATGCATTGAAACACCCTTTTTTTAAAAACTCAGAAAGCTTCCAAGGTGGCTAGCCAATTTAAAGCTTGGAGTAAATTTCCTATTGTCCATTATAGGTAAAGATAGTCTCCTGTGTAAGCTCCAGGTCACTGATGACCCATGGGGTGACATCACATCACATAGACAGACAATGTTTAGGGAGTAGTCTTCAAATGTCTTCTCCAGACGTCTACACTTTAACCCCTGAGTCAACCTTATGCTGGCTACCAGACACCAACTTCCATCAAAATTGAACTTGGGTCATAAGCAGAACTTTGTCTGCAGAACTACAGTTTACCATTTTTTATAACTGAAGTACAGGTACCTATCCAAAACACAGCATAGGAAATGGTATAACTAGTTTATAAAAATGTAGCACTATATGGGTTAACAGAGATCTTTTGGGTACACTTTTTTTAACAGTCCATTAATAGGTACATGAATGAAAGTCACCATCTTGGACAATGACATAAACTCTCTAGAAACTATTAGATGTAGTGTTAGGACATTTTTTGAATGTTAGTGTTGGTCAAAATGGTTCCAAAATTCTGACAATTGCGAGAGTCCCTAAACCTGGGCATCAACTTTGACATGCAAAAAAGAAAAAGAACAAAGGAGTGTGATATCATTATGTTAGGCAGTTTTAATGACCTTGACATGATTTACTGTTGGTCACCACCATTTTACCTTCCTAAATGTGGAAAGGCACAAAAAGAAGATATAGGTCAGGAGTCCCCAATCTTGCTGAGCCTATAGACATTTTGGGAATTTTGAAGATAGTAGGAACCCAAACAAAATTGCTGCCATGGGTAACAATCACAAAGTGGCTGTCATAGAATCCTGTGGCCAATCACAAAATGTTTATAGGTTGCACGTCAAGAATCTTCCTAACAGAGAAGTAGCTGTTATGGAATAGGTGTTCCAGATAGACACAAAGGTGATGCCTCACTTGTTTTTCTGAAGGACCTCCAGTTCATACAGATGGGGAAAAAACAGGATTGGATTTTTGCTTTGATGAAGAGATGGTTTGTCAAATAATCAAATGAGCACCCGAGAAGCTACTGGTGGGTACCATGGTGCCTATGGGTGCCATGTTGACTACTGATTTAGGTCAACTGCCTGCAACAAGAGGAAACTAATTCTACCCCAGCTCCCTTATCTTTACTATCTAACATCTTGCAACCAAAAGCCACTTTTCAGTGTGTACTCAGTGATAATCCTTGATCTAGCGAAATGCCACTATTATTATATTTACATACTACTCCTTTAATCTGTTTGAAGAAATTGGATAATAATTTGATTTGGGTTTTCAGGAGCAGAAATTAGTACAGGCAAATGTTACCTCGAAAGTAACTTTAATTAGCTTCAATGAAAATTTTGGTAAAATACTTTTGGAGGTATCTTACACCTTACAAGTTTACATACAGAAATTTATCAAATTTTAGTGGAGATGTGGTTGGGACATGCATATTTGATGCACTTGATCTATTTTGACAAAATGTGATTCAGTTCATTGTTAACAGTTTATGCAGCACTGTACTCCCAGACCTAAGATAAATCAATTAAGATGTTAAAAAAGGACTACAGCATCTTCAGACATTTAGTTGCAACTTGGCTTCTAGCTGCTAAGATGGCTACTGCAGCATATTGAGGGGAAAAATAGAACCTCCATCTATAAAATACTGATTTAATTGTATTTGAAATGTTGCCTTACTGACTAAATTAAATATTACTAAAGGGTGCAAACAAATAATTTACGACATATAGACTGAGCAATTTTTATTATGCATTGGAATGAAAGAGAGAAAGCATCCCTTCCTGCTTTTTACAAATTGTTATAAACAATTTGAAGAAATGGGATCCTCTGAAGATGCCAGCCACAGATACAGGCGAAACGTCAGGAGAAAAAGCTACTAGAACACGGCCATACAGCCCAGAAATCACACAACACTCCACTGTCATAAACACCCTTTTCTTCTTTTCTCATCTTTGTATTTAGCTAGTATGTAGTGTAATGTATACAATAATAACAAAATTTTAAAATAATATAGTATATATAGTCTGAAAAAGAGAAGTGGTAAGAGAAGAAATAAAACCACATGGGGACAATATTCTGCCAAATGTATCATCTGTAACAGCAATAACTGTTTCCCAAGTCATTACTGTTTTCTATAGTCCAGACAAAGAAGTTAGCTAATTAAACAAAATCC
The DNA here is from genome assembly GCF_021028975.2 of Sphaerodactylus townsendi. NCBI lineage: Eukaryota > Metazoa > Chordata > Lepidosauria > Squamata > Sphaerodactylidae > Sphaerodactylus > Sphaerodactylus townsendi. The sequence continues at coordinate 51,859,187 of NC_059433.1, read as the reverse complement.
TTTGTCTTTAAACAAACTCCTTATCCAACTTGCAGTACATACTCATCTTGCCCAGTTTGAATAACAGAATTTCATATTTTAAATACAAAGGATATCAAACTTTGCAGTTCTAAACTGATTTGACTTCAATGATCTTTAGAAGATTGTAGGTCTGCTTTGAATTGCACTGTACATCTATTTCACTTCCTCTGTCTAGAAAACCAGTTCCTTCAAGCAGCTAAAACATCAATCCATGGACAGCCTCTATTGCTAGCCACCTCTAGCTAAATTATTGAGGTTCATGTCTTTTCCTGTCTATTTTTCTACATTTATTAAGAGTTTCACACTCTTAAAATACATGTAAACCTGATACAGTAGCTATCGAACAAATTACAAATGTCTAAAAACAATTAAAAATGTGCTATATAAGAATAGTTTTTATTTTAAAAATTTCCCAGCAGAATCTTTCACAGTTTGCATAACAGATTTTGAAGAACATTCTGCAATTCTGTACCTTTCACAGTACTCTGTACCTTTTCTTTTCAAACCTTAATGTATCAACTTCTATGAAAGAAGCCGGGATTTTGGATCAATGTGGTGCTTGAGTCATTTATTAGGTTAACCAGTTGGGGCTGGAGAAGTTTAGCTTTTACATTTTATAGTAATACATGTCTGGATAGAAGCAGAATATTAACTCTAAAGGTTTATGATCACTTGCATTTTATTTGACATAGATAGCAACTCTAAGCATTTTTTTTTTGGTTCCTCCTAAACACCTATGGCTCAATTTTTTAAAAACAAGTCAAATGGCAGGGGTCTTTCAAAAACTCATGCCCCAGTTAGCTGAACTGGAAACCTTTATGCCAAGGAGGCAGCTGCATAGCCTACAGTCAAACACTCAGCTCAAACTGGCAAGTTGCTTTCTCATTATCTGTGCACAGAGCGCAAGAGCTGTCAAGTTGTAACACTTCCATGCAGAAAGTCTGCATTATAGCAAAGGAAATATTTAGCATTGTCTTGAGTAGTCATTGTTACCCCACATTACAAATTGTGTTAGCAACCTAATATTTAATTACATTTATGTCCAATTGGTTAAAAAAACCGTAATATATAATTAGATGTATGTCAATTGGTTAAAAAAAATCTAATTCCCTTACCTCATATATTTAGTCTTTTTTATTGTTAATGAAGGCATGTATACATGTCCCTTCAGGCACTTTTGCCTAGTAAAAAGAGGATTCAAAAGCAGGGGGCACTGACTGAAGTTAACTGGTCTACAGCAAATTTTGATAAAATAGAGAAGCACAATATAAAATTAATTTCTCATATCTAGATTATAAGTCTGGCCTCCTTCCTCAAAAACAGATTTTTTACAGTACCTATTACAATGCAAAGGAGCCACCTTATAAAACAGAAATTAATCTTCTCACAGTGGTGTGGCAGGTTAGCAGAAGCTGTTGTCTAGTTGTTGAAAAGCACCTAACTAATGGACACTAACACCATGATAGGAGGAAACTGCTCCCCAGTAATAGAAAAACAAAATGTGGATGTAATCTCTCATAATATGCCCCTTGCATCTTTGGAAAACAGTCAAAAGAAGGGTGCAAATAATGAAATCTGCCTTTTGATTAGAGTTGCCAGCACCAGGTGAGGAAAGTCCTGGCAATGTTGGTGTTACCATACTGCCCTGGCATAGCAGGGGGAGTGCTTATTCCCAGGTATCCCTGCCTGCGTGCCAGCCTAAAGGGTGATGTTGGTGTTGCAGAGATGGGGAATCCATTTCTCTGGCAATAGCCAGGTCTACCTACAAGGAACTTACAAGATTTTTTTCTGTTCTCACGCTCTCAGCTTGCTTGCCACAGTAGCACATTTCCAGCTCCATAGACCAGGATCTGCAACCTGCGGCTCTCCAGATGTTCATGGACTGCAATTCCCATCAGCCCCTGCCAGCATGGCCAATTGCCTCCCCTGATCTTTGTCACTGTGCCCAACGGGTTGCTTCCTGGAACCAGACACTGACAGTTTGATTCTGAACTCCGGATCTTCTTCACGTTGCAATCAAGTTGTATTACCCCCTCTCCCTCCCCCTGTCTCTCTCTCTCTCTATATATATATATGCGCGTGTGTGTGTGTGCGTGCGCATATGGAGAGAGATATACACACACACCCTAGATACATATACACACACACCATACCCCTATCTATTTTCCAACCTATTTATAGCTTAGTAACTGTGTGTGTGTGTGTTTATCACACTGAATCAAGTGCTTGTGAATCTCTTATCCCTACAATAAAGCTTGTCAAATTTGCATTATATTCCTCTCTGTGGATTTTCTTCCAAGAGCTGATCTTCGTATACATTGGTATTAAAGATTCCCTACTCAGCCTATTGCAATATTAATAAGCAGTCTGCTCTGAACTAATTTTCCCCCCATTATTGAGAGACTGTATCTCCATCCTGGGTAACATTGGGGTGAGGTCTGGGGAAGACAGAGTTTGGGGAGGAACTTCAGTAAGGTATAAATGGCCCAAAGTGGCCATTTTCTCCAGAGGAATAGATGTCTGTAAAATCCCACAAGATCTCAGCCACTACCTGGAGGTTGACACTCCTACTTCTGATCTTTATTCATGGTTCTAAGTTCTAGACAGTTGGTGACTTTCCCTCCCATACGGTTCTGTTCAAACATACCCAAAATTAATTGTTTCTTTTAACTACAGTAACTTTGTAAAACCAGGACGAGACTCAGACAGCCATTCAGATCCTGTTTGCTTCAAATACAGGAGTCATTGCCTTGGCTTTTTCTTCAGCACAGACCCAAGCTGGTACCCTTAACTAAACTACAGCAAACATGGCACTAAGGAACAAGCCAGGACGCTCACCCTCATACACCATTCAAAACCAGTTACAACTTATTGTGGTAAATAAACTGACCTTAACCTTAAACTATGACCTTAAACTATGGCACCAGATTCTGCTTTGAGGTGTTCTAGCCAGCCACAATTGGTGAAGTGGCCTTCATTCAAACAATCATCCATATATAATTAAAACTTGGGTTAGACCCAGCCGTAATCTGATAGAAGGGATTTCTGCCTGTGGAATGTGACTTTCCCACCTCCCCTGTCCCCCTGCAGCCTGAAATGCTGCCATTGGGGGAACAGAGAAAACAGGAACTGGTATGAGGGCAAAGTCAGAGGCCTGGGCCCTTCCATTAGTAGAAATCTACCAGTGGATTCAACCCCATAGTTTTGCATGATATGTGAACAAAACTTCTAGGATGTAAGTTAGTATATTTAGATTTTACAAGTGGGGCCCCACAAACTCATGGAGGGAATCCCATCTCCCCGTTGTGGGGGTGGGGAAATCCCACCCCTCTCCACATTTTGTTTTTCTGTTACTGAGCAGTTTCGTCCTATCATGGTAACAGTGTCTATTTTTTTCCAGTCCCCTCCTTCCAGGCTTAAAGATTCACACATAAATCCCACTCAAGTCAGTGGAACTTAACTGCATCCGTGTAATTGAGTGATTATTTGGGAGTCATTCACAGACATACATGATTGCATGAAACAAGGTATGTTGAAAAGGGGCAGTGTTTTGAAAATTAGATTCATTTGCAGACAGGGTGCCATTTTACACAGAAATTATTTTACTCCTTAGTGGGTGGTAGGGTTTTGCCTTTGTTCTGAACAACAACTCACTGCTTAACAGACCCAAAGATTGTTCCCCCCCCGCTTCCCCCCCCCCACTTTGGTAGTGACCACTATTGAAGGTACTATTTTTCTGGATTTCTGACCAGAAACTGTCAGTATGAGGCACAGATCCATGCCAAGAAAGAATTCTGCCATTAAGGTTGCCTGTTGTGGTCTGAAAAATTCCCGGCAATTTGGGAGTAAAGCCTCGGAAGAGCAGGTTTGAGGATCTGAGAGAATAATGCCTAGCCTCCAAAGCAGCCATTTTATTCAGGAGAACTGATTTCTTTTGACTGCAAATCATTCAAAATTCCTAGCTCTGGGCCCTACCTTGAGGTTGATATCTCTAGCACATAATCCTCTGCCTGAGGTCATGGAGCAGACACTACCAAACATAGAACTTTTTAATCCTTATTTTATTCTTATTTTAGTCTTAATATTGCTCAGCGAGAAGGCACTTTATCCACTTCCCTGTATTTATGTGACATTCAAAAGGAACTTCATTAGCATTTTGGAAGCCTGAATAAATTAAAACAAACAGCCTTAATAGAGCATCCCCACAGGCAGCAAAACATGAAGCGATGGCAATGGTTCTCAGTGGGAATGCCATTTGATAGATGATCACTGCCAGGTTTGAAAATATTCCCACAACCCACTTTCTAAATCCGTATTTCAGTGTACTACAGAGCCTGAAGGTTTTATCAACTGTAAAATCAAGGGAATATGTTCTATCAGTATGGTAGGTTTAATCTGGCCAAATTTCAAACATATTCTATTGAGTTGTTTTGTTTTTGTATTTCCACACAGAACGATCATGCTCACAAGAAATGGCTGGCTAACCCTCTAAACAAAATAATGAAAAGCAAAAAAAATGCAGTAAAACAGAAGTTACACTATGTTGCTTATAACTGAGTCAGAAAGAACACTTCTTTAAAGAGAAATGAATGTGAAGTATAGAGCTGAAAGCACTACAATACACTGTTCAAACAGTGAGTGTTTCAAGAAATACACTTCTACCTAAATGACTCGCCTAATCTCATAGAGAATCACAGCAACTGCAAATATGTAGAATCTGTGTCATCCAGCATTCCTGTAAGCAATCAGAGTCTACAGATAAGGCATTTGCACAAAATGTTTTCACATGCAGATACCTTTAAGAATCACTAGAGGTATACTGCACAGCCTTTCTCACCCCACCCCCCTAATAGCATCACTGAGGTTTTGCTCTCCACACCAATATGTTTAGAAATACACTTCCATGGAACATGTAGTTTAACAATACCCAGTCCTACGAGGCATTCACCACCGTAAATGCTACCCTTTAACAAACCACAGGACCCTCTCATTTTCTCCCACAATAGATTAAAAATCAATTGTTTTCTCCCACACAGATCAACACATTAACAGATTAACAACCTCTCTGAAAGAATCTGTTATGTGACAAGGACTTCAAAAATCTCAAATGCCCTACTCCACTTCCCTTGGCAGGCTCAAAGACAGAATCATTTTCAGCTGAAGGTCTTGGGTAATATTTTAGAAGTCTTTTAGCTGCATTTGTGTATTTAGTGGCAAACCCCATATGCTGGTTGCTTGCTTGTTGCATGGTTTGTAAGATCTTGCATTTTGGCATGGACTTGTGTAGTTTCTCTTGGAACTGCTAGCCCTGGTCTGATGCCCCCAATGGGACAGTATTTTTTACATAAGTAAAAATTGATTTGTCTTCGGACTGTGAGAAATACACAGACTTAAAGCTGCAAGGATTTATTTGGAAATAGATAAGTGGGAAGAATATGAAGAGTTGGTTTTTATACCCTGCTTTTTCTCTTCTGCAAAAAGTCTCAAAGCACTTTACAATCATCACCCACCCTGCACAACAGGCACCTTAGGGGTAGGTGGGGCTGAGTTATAAAAGACTGTGACTAGCTCAAGGTCACTCAGCAGGCGTCATGTGGAGCAGCAGGGAATCAAACCTGGTTCTCCAGATTAGAGTCTGCTGCTCTTAACCACTACAGCACACTGGCTCTCTATGGAAAGGAGCAGTGCTTGGCAACAGCTTGTCTTTTAATGTCTTCTAGTAATTTCTTATTATCTTTAACTGTCTTCTTGTCATTTTATTTCATAAATTAAAAGAAAAGTTTGAATATTTAATCACCACAGGATATTTACCTGCTATCCAACAGACCAAATTGTAGTTTCTACCCAGTGCCTGTATAACGTTTATTATCATCCCTGAAAACAGAATTTAAAACAGCTACTAAGTTGATGTGGTTACAAGCAGCTCACAGAAGGCACTGCACAGTTAAAGGAACTGACATACATTGACTTCACACAGTACACAAAACTTCTGCCACAGGATTACAAGTGACGGTCATATACACTCTGTACACAAACAATGATTTGGTAGTACAAGAGTAACATCTGACCACATGATTCCTCTTCCCCTTGTATGTCCCTGTGCTTCACAATAAATCTTTATCTGCTGTTATACAAACTATTATTTGTGTTTTGTTTGTTTAAACTATGGTTTCCAATTCTGGTTTAGACAACAAGCACAAACCACAGTTTGCCATTATGGGAGCGGAAACTAGATACTTTCCCAGCCATTGTTCACATATAGTTTGAAAAGAAATAATAATATGCATTTTGTGCCCAGGAATCTGCTTCTGAATACAAAATGTATCATGTAAAGCAGTCTGAGTGTGATGAATCGGAGTTATCCATAGAGCCAGTGGTGGGATTCAGCAAGTTCGAACCACTTCGGCAGAACCGGTTGTTAAAATGGTGCTTGTAAACAACCAATTGTTAAATTATTTGAATCCCACCACTGGAACCAGCTGTTAAATTATTTGAGTCCCACCACTGCATAGGGCCACTATCTCTGTAGCAAAACAGGTCTACCTTCCAAGCAGAAACAAGACAACATCAGAGTTGTCAAGAGATTAGTCCCAAAGAACTATTTATGCTATAATTTCCAAGCTGCATTATCCTTGACCTGCAATGACTCGCTTGCATTATCCTTGACCTGCAATGTAATAGTACTGCTTGCTACAGCATAGCTCTTAAACCATTAGAGCAGGGGTAGGGAACCTGCGGCTCTCCAGATGTTCAGGAACTACAATTCCCATCAGCCTCTGTCAGCATGGCTTGGCCATGCTGACAGAGGCTGATGGGAATTGTATGGACTGAACATCTGGAAACTTTCCTGGAGTTCGATAGGGATTCTGTTATCTGTATTTCATGGAATAGAGTATTTATTCCATTCTGGCCAACACCACTTCTGTCAATAACAAAGACTACTAAGAAGATTGGTGTTGATCCTTCATTTGCAGAAAAAGGAAACAGATGGTAGGCACCATGTAGATTTAAACATTTAGCATCAGATTAAGATGGTGAAAGTAATTTCCTGCTGAAATTACTTTCCTGCTGAAACTCAAATTTGGAGTTAACATTCATGCTTGTTGTAGGAAACTGGGAGACTGAAGTTTGATGTGTACCTACAGCTTTATAATTCCTCACTTTCCAAGCTATAGATCTACTGTCTATTGTTTTAATGTTATCGTTTTAATGTTTTAATCATCAACTGACGTTTTATAGTTGCTGTAATTTTATTGTTGTAGCCGCCCTGAGCCCAGTTGGGAAGGGCGGGGTATAAATATAAATAGATAAATAAATATTGTCAATTATTCTATCCAGGTAGTCATTATGCGAAGACAACGTGCTATGGCTGGCATAGAAGCACCAGTCCATGGGAAATACTGCCCAGAGATGTGAAAGCCCAAAGAACATTTTTAATCTCCTCCGTTTTTCCATTTTTGTCTTTGGCAGACCCACCTCCCCACCCCCAATATTTTCAACAGAAAAGCTGGGATTTCTGGGGAGTGGTAAAAAAAATACTTCTATGAAGTATTGCCTCTGTTGGAATGAATAAAATGCATTCACACAAGAATATGTAATAAAAAGATTATTATGTAAGAAAATATGACATTAAATAATAATTCTTGTGTAAAAATATATTTTCAAGGTTAAATTTACTGTTTAAACATAAGACAGGGTCTTATATTAATTTTTGCACCAAAAGATGCATTAGGGCTAATTTTGGGGGATGTCTTATATTCAAGGAAATACGGTACCTTCACAATTCATTAAGGTGGGCTCTCAGCAACCTGTTGCTTCCCTATAATGTGTAATGCAAGTTGCATCCTCATTGGCAGGGAGCACAGGACACTGTCCGCGATTCGTGATCTCTAACTACCAGCAGGGCTTCTTTTTGGAGGAGGGCTTATATTTCAAGCATTCTCCAAAAATCCTGAAAAATCATGATAGGGCTTATTTTTGGGGTAGGTCTTATTTTCGGGGAAACACAGTAGTTCTATTGTGACTATGAGAAACTGTTTCTGTCCAATAGCACAACCAATTATTTACTACACACTGTATGTATGTAGTTTTAATGTTCATCATTTTTTCTATCTCTCCAAGAGTAAAAACATATGTTAAGAATTACAGCTCGCTTTTTTTTAGCATTGAGTATATTTGCAATTTTACTTGTAATGCAATTTTGTATGTATACTTTAAAATTTTATAAATATGGCAAACAGTACATTGTGATATTATAAACATGTTCCCACATTGTTCTCACAATGGAGAGATGTGGGGAGTGGTGTCCCCAAGGATCCAAGCTCATCCTTGCCACAAGCCCCAGCATAGCACAGGATACTAACTACAGTTGCAGGCAATCACCCTCCTTCAAGATGGGATAATTTCTTCTCTGTGGCTCTTGAGTTAATACATGTGACCCTGAGTAGACTACTGATTTGAGCTCAAAATGTTTATTTTTTGTGTGGCTTCCCTACAGATTTTACAACTGTAGCATCAATTTAGACAAAACAGGTTTGAGAAAAAAACACTAAATGGGATCCCTGCATTCCATTTAGTAGCTACCAACATATATATATATTTTAAAAAACCTATATTGATTTACTTTCTACTACTGGATGAGCACTTAAGATTTGGAAACATTCCAATCACTATAAAATTTGATTATGCTAGCAGTTTCCTGTAAGGATAATGGAACAGATAAATAAGAAGCTCTTCCCATTTCTTAGGATCATCTATACCAATCAGCAAGAATTCTACTGGGAATCTCCTCCTCTGAATTAAGAAGGATTCCATGGGATTTATTCCAGTCAACCTGAGCCCAGGATTTCTAAAAGAAAAGAGGCAAGTCAAAAAACTTCTAACATCTTGGGTAGGAAGGTCCAGATTTACAGCATTTAATTTTTCATTTTGGAGCTTCATAGCTTATATTTTGTCCTTGTATAAAAGAAACTGAATGCAACTAAGTGGGGAAAATAAACATGCTATCCTGATTGTCCAATCCTGCTAATATGGGATCCTGAGCCACCAATGCAAAATATTGAACCAATATAGTATCACAAGTTGAGGCTGTATACCCAGCAACAACCATCACCAAATACTGCATACCACCATGTTCCAGTTCTATGCATACCCTGTTAGAGAAAGGGTGTGTGCTTTAACAAGACAGTAATTCAAAGTGAAGCATTCCAAAATTCACAGATGAGTCAGTAACAACAGAACAACTCCAGTACCTAAGATTAAGTAACAACGATTTATGATGAGACCACAACACAAAAAGAGAATAGAAGGGTGGATGTACAATACTTACCAAAGAGACTCTGCCTACAGTCCAGTGCAACTTTAAGTACTGTAACAGCTTTAGCACATCAACACTGCACTGAATTTCACATTGTCACACTGTGATGAAATTCTCATGATTCCATGATTGACAGTGAACACACCATTCACCAATTACCCCTGAAGTAAAGAAACATGCTACAGTATTGGCTAAAACTATGTATGGGTGTCAAAGCTGGACAATGAAGAAAGCTGACAAGAAAATAGATTCGTTTGAAATGTGGTATTGGAGTTGAGCGTTATGGATACTGCGGACTGCCAAAAAGACAAATAAGTGGACCTTAGATCAAATCTAGCCATCCCTAGAGGATAAAATGACTAAACTGAGGCTATCATACTTTGGTCACATTATGAGAAGATAAGACTCACTGGAAAAGACAATAATGCTAGGAAAAGTTGATGGTAGTAAGAAAAGAGGAAAACCCAACTTGAGACGGACTGATTCTATAAAGGAAGCCCTGGTCCTCAGTTTGTAATACCTGATCAAAGCTGCTAATGATAGCACATTTTGGAGGACACTGATTCATAGGGTCACCATGAGTCAGAAGCTACATGACGGCACATAACACACACACACACACACACACACACACACACACACACACACACACACACACACACACACACACCTTGTAACCAAGAACAATACCTGCTGTTGGAGAGTTTGCATGATGGGATTTTTTTGGCAAATTAAAGATTTGTTCACCAGGATCGGGTGGTGGAATAGCATCTTGGCCTTGCCGGGCCTCCACAGGATCATACTCTTTCCCATCATAGTTAGCATCAAAGAACTTTTTAAACCACTGAATGAAATCCAAATTGTCTTGGAAGCGCCCCTTTACCAATTTCTCCACTGGAATAACCTGTATTGAATAGAGCAAAATGCATCTGCATTATAAAGTGATAACTGACGTTTTTCGACACTACTGTAATTTCCCAAGAACTAATGCACTGATTACAAGATAACCTATCACGCAATATTAACTAGAGAGCAAAAGTAATAGTCTGCACATTACCACCTAATCATGCATACCATTAAAACCAACAGAGACACTTACTGCACATTGAAATCAGAGGCATGACTCTGCTTGGGACTGCACTGTTAATGCAGTTCTATGCTTTCCATACTTTTTGGAAGAGGAACAATTCCTTGTTTATCCTGTTAATATGCATTACTTTTTATTAACAGGACAATGAAGCTGATAAACCTACAGAACAAGGTGTAAAGTTATTTCTCAAAATGGTTTTCTAGAAGCAAATATGCAAAGGGCCATACATATTAAAAATGTTCTGCACATTAAAAACCTCTCAGGCAACCTCACTGTACATCTACCAGGAAACTGTGGGTGATTAAAACTTAATATATGCACCAGGAATACAGTATACACATTAGTTAACTGATAGTGTGCCAAGAGATTTGACTTAACATTTGACTTTGATGTTGGGTTGGGGGGGGGGTTGTTGTTGCTGAATTTAATTCATTTGGTTTTTAACTATGTGATTTCAAGTTTATTAGTTTTATCTTGTACACTGTCCAAAGCCCTTCGGGGGTAGCCGGTATATTAAGTCTAATAAATGAATAAATGAATAAATAAATAATCAATCAATAAACAGCCAAAATAGGGTCAGATGATAGGGGTGGGGCACTTGCCTGAGGTTGCGCTTCACCCTCCCCCCTGATTGGACTGCCCATGATTCAATCATCAGTGTAGATTTGGAATTGTTATACTTGATTGTATTCTAATTTATTACTAATACTCAGGCAACTGTCAAAACTGATTCCAAGCTAAAGATGTAAATTTTTTGAAAATTTTGAAGCCATGGACCACCACCTCTAATAGAAAAGGACAGGCATTTTGGGGGGGAAATGACATATTTGGGAGGAAAGTGACATATGCAATACTGACTGTCCTATCAAACCTAAACTTTTACTGACTGAACAGCATAAAATGCAGACTTCATAACTTACCATACAAAATTGTAGTTTGTGGCATATTTTAGAATGTAAAAGTAAATACCTCCATTTTTTACATGAATACCTACAATATTTGCAACCTAAGTTGCAAACTGCTATACTCTGGCCCTTTCTGCATGGCACAAATAAAATATCTTGCAGGCTGTAAAAAAAAAACCATTCTGGCTTCTTTTTGTCTGCACAGCATGGGCAAAAAAAAAATTGCCAGCCAAAACGGTTCTTTTTCAGCCTCACTCACCACTCGAGCTCCTACTTTCATTTTTGCAGCAGATCTCGCCCGCCATCTTTTTTTTTCAGGGTAACGCCATCTGAGAATCGCAGCCATTTGGAGGGCTGGTCTACCTTTAACTACAAAAAGACCTCCCTCAAAAAGACCTCCATCAACTACAAAAAGACCTCCCTCAAAAAAAAATGATGGCATGTGCATGGGATCACCAGGGAAAACAAATTTTATTACTGAACCTTTTAGACAGAAATAGAAAGGAGATGAGCTGCTAGCAGGGGAAACCTCTGTGGGAACAGTTTGCAAATGGCGGCGGTTGCACTGAGGCTCCTGAAATTTGCAGAAAATGGCAGGTGCGATCTGCTGCAAAAATGAAAATAAGAGCTCAAGCGGTGGGGAGAAGGAAGACAGTAAAAAATAAAGATTCCCCACCTCCACCCCGAATTTCCCCGATTTTCTTCCAGGTCCTCACATCTCAGTTTCAGGCATCAGTTTATTATTCAGGCACACCAAACCCAAAGAAATTTGAAGGCATTTTTCTCAGATGTGAATTCCATATATTTTTGGAACAACAATGAACACATACACTGAGGAAAATAAGTTGTGGAAAAAATTAGTCCACACTGTGTGTAAGTTCAAAACAGTGGGATTTGAACAGTTTAAAATAATGCACAAAATTTTATTCACTTAACAAATGTCTCCCATGAAAGCAAACAAAAACTCCACTAGCAAATTTATTGTTAAGTCTTGTAGAGGTATTTTTGGAATGTCACACAAAATAATAGCCAACCAAGTCTACACTTTCTTCTGGGTAGAGCTCATTGTTATTATAAAATCAAGAACATATTCTCTGAAATATAATTTCACACTGCTGTATCAGAAGTCTATGTAAAATGATCTGAGTTTACCTTATCCACATTCATTCTTTTAAAAGATGCTTGCAGAAGTTTGAAGTTATGAATGTATTCATGCTCCAGCTTTGCTTGGAATTTTACTTTCTTCAAGCTAATGCACCCTGGGAACAACATATCCATGAACTGGCAATAAGCTGCCCCTAAAATAAGAGAACACATTTGTATTAATTACAGTGAAAGTAACTGAAGTAAGAACTTCTCCAAAATTAAAACTTGTATATAGTATTTCCTGCTGTGATACAGTACAGAAAATTCAAACCTAGTTTATATAGGCTGGAAGTGAATACTTTCAATATGAATATTTCAAACCACATAATCATACACTGAGTAAATCTCTAAGGTAATTAGCCGGGAAGATAAAACAGCAATATTAAAAAATAATTTCTGGAAAGAAAAAGAAAATCTTCAGACTATACAGAACCAAAGATGAAAAGCTAAACAGGATTAGAGTTTGGATGGGAGACTACCAAAGATTATCAGGATTGTTACACAGAGGCAGACAATGGTAAACTATCTCTGACCACCATCTCTTGGATTGGAAACTCTTCAAGGTTGCCATAAATCAGTTGTGACATCAAATATGGCCAAAAATGAGCAACAGGGAGAGAAGGAGCTGTTCCTATCTGAAACCATTTCACTTGTCACCTTTACTGAAACAGTTATACTCCTAAACCAGTGATGGCGAACCTATGGTACAGGTGCTAGAGGTGGCACTCAGAGCCCTCTCTGTGGGCACTTGCGCAGCATAGAGTGCCCTCCGCCCACACATCTAGGCTGGGCTTGATTATTAGCATTAAACCTAAGACCTAGTTTTGGGAAAGCAGTGTAGAAAACCCTGTTAAACACTGTTAAACCCCACTGATTTTTCAATACAAAAGAACTAAAACACGATCCTTTACCTGGGGAAGTAAGCCAGGTTTGCTTTGCTTAATGGGGCTTTGCTTCTGAGGTAAATTCTCCTAGGGTCATGATTCACCTGTTGGAAGAGCTGCCACCGGTTGCTTCAAAAGCAAAAGCCACTGACTACCACTCCTGAGTAAAGACCATGCTTGGAACTGCCAACCATTTTCTAAACTAAAACCTAAATATTCAGGTTAAATTGCCGTATGTCACTTTAGATAAATAGAATGGGTTTTGGGTTTGCAATTTGGAATTACTTGGTCTCAAAGGTTTACGCCATCACTGTCCCTAAGCTCAAATGCACCTATTTCTGTTTAAGAGAATACAACAGTTTTATTTGGAGTAAATTATTCCCTTTTACCTCAGAGCCACCCCGTGTGCTGACCATTCTGCATTCTACCAAATATAGATAAGCTAAGAAAGGAATTAGGCAGTATAACACATGTCACCTCAGAATATTAAAGGGGTCTCAGAAAAGAGCAAAATATTACACTTTAATTTTGTGTGTGTATAATTAAAAAAAAGGCCTCTGACACCCTAGGCCCGTGGTGGCGAACCTTTGGCACTCCAGATGTTATGGACTACAATTCCCATCAGCCCCTGCCAGCATGGCCTGATTGGTGGTCATGCTGGCAGGGGTGATCAGAGTATCCCTGTATCGGAAGTCACTCACTCCTCTCCTATTTTCATTAACTCCAACTTTAAGAGGATAATCTGTTGTAGTGGCATCATTCAACAGCCTGCTTTGGCCTGAAGTGTACTGCATCAGTCTTTCTGTGTGTGAAAAGTGAGTTTGTTTCAGAATGCAGACATTAAACACAAGTAAGTGATCTGAAGTTCAAGTCTGTCTTACTGAAAGTTTTTATTACCCCATTACTGGTATTTCACCCATGATCACCCCTTATGATAGATGGCCTGACTGCTAGTAGAAGCAAACAAAAAGCTTCAGCAGTGCAAAGTTGTAACACTCAATAATAAATGAGGCTATAATAGGAGACATCTACCAAGTAGCCTGCAGTATAGTCACCATGCATTTTACAAGGTTTATGAGAACCCAGGATCTACCAGTGAATTCCAGTTTCTTACAAAGGCTGTGACATTAGACAGGATGCATCCCAAGAGTGATAGCCATTTTGAATGTCAAGAGGCACAATCGGTCTCTTGGTCACTTTGACACCAAGATCATAGCAGGCCTTCCTAGAAGGGTAAGGCAACCACATTTTCCGATAAGGCTTCACATAAATGAATGGAAAACCAGTGATTTCCTTATAACAGAAACATCTACAAATCTGTCATCAAACCCAAGTCCATACTATATGTTAGAATCTATGAATTCTTTTTGTTATTTCCAATTAAGAATAGGGTTTTTAGCAAATTTCTTCCTTTTACATTTAAATATATTCCCGAGCCTCATTAAGCACAGAGAACTCTGAGTTCCTCTCCCCAATTAGTTGGTTACAATAAGACTGACAGCAATTGTCCAACATAGATGTGAGTAGGGAGAACTCAGCAGAGCTAAGATCACCATAAATTCTGGAGTACAGTTAGTTAAAAAACGACAACACTATGTTCTTATTCCAAAAGGAAGGCCCTTTCTGCAGACCCAAATACAGCGTCCCAGGAGACTAAAACAGAGGATTCCTGGAACCCGTTAGCATGGCGGCTGCTGCATCACATCAGCATGCATTGCCCCTGCTCATGAGCTTAGCCTTGGCTTAGCTGTTTCAACCTTGCTCCCCTAAGCGAGGTTTTCAGAAACAAGAGGGGGGCTGGAAGGCCATTCCTCCCTTTCCCGAGCAGCCTTACTGTCCCTCGGCATGCTTTTAGGCCAGGGGACCACGCCCCTGCCCTGCGACTCCAGGCTGTTGCGCGGGGCAGGCGTGTCCCCAACCCTCTAACAGCGCCCGGGAAGGCAGAAGGACAGTAAAGGCATTGGGATGGCGTAGCCCTCTCGCGGAGACTGCGCTGTCTTCCCTCACCCCTACGGGACGATCCATCGCGAACAGTCCCGGGGGGGGTGTGTCTTGTCCGGCGTCATTTACGCCAACACACCCCCGCAGCATGGCCGTGGGGAAACAGCCGAAGATCGTTAAAAACCTGTTTGAAAAATGGTTAGGTTAGGAGCTGAACCCACTGAACCACTCTAGCTACAGTGCTACTCAGTATCCCTTCCCTCTGTACTTTTTGGTGTTCCCAGATAAACTTTGCAAAAAACAACCTCCTCATCAAGTCTCCACTGCTGAGCAGAATTACATGGGATCACATGCATGGGATCACTGAATTAAACTGAACTCACTGGTGTGCGAAGCGGCACAGAAGCAGGCTGCACATCATTTTTGCCCCAACTTGATATGTAGCTTGGAGGCATCAACAGCACAAGTGATACACAAAACGTTGATCAGAATGTACACATTTCCACACACCATGCTTGTTACTGCTAACTTAAGCTGAGACTACACCACATGGTGTTTGCCTCTTCTCAATGATGATCTCACAACACACTCAGGATTAGCCATCACTCTTCAACCTTATAATACAGGCACTTGCATTGAGAGCAACAAGTATTACTGTTCTTCCCTCTTCCTGGCCTCCTTCCTTTCCCTGTTCTTCAGGAGCCCACCTCACTGTGTTCTTCCACAAATATGCCATAAGACAGGTTTGCAATGGAGGAGAAGGAATTGCTGGTGGTTGGTTTTTTGTTGATATTTTAAAAAAAACCATATTCACATATTTTCCCATTCAAAATACTGCTATACCTTAAACCAGGTCACTGTCCCAAATATTTTTTCAGGTTAACTGTCCCAAATACTTTTTCAAGTGTTCAGAATGAAAAGAGAAAACACATTTGAGAATGATACCCAAACATACTTGGGATAAACGGAATCTGTCATCCTTTTCATTAGCCTGTTCATATAAGCAAAATGTTAGGAATAACATGACCCACATAATGGGAGCTGGAGAGTATACCCTGAGGCATGTCGCTACAATTCCAGTTGGTGCTAGTTGTGATGAGAACAGAATCAGAAGACAATAATTTAATTAGAAAGTTATTGCTTTAGGCGCTAGCCTCTCTGGTTCTCCCCAAAAACGAACAGAAACGGGATCACCTGAACATTCGCTTAAGATATGCTACTTCTAAGATGCTGTTCGTGCAGTTAAGGGAAGATCACAATATTGTCTCAGCTAAGGAGTTAACAGGAATGTAAGGGGTCAGTGAACCGCTAACATTTATGGGTTTTCCTTAGCATACCTCAATTTTTCAGTCCTATTACTTAGCCAGTATTTCAGTTCTCATTGGCCAGACACTACCCATCCACCAAAATGCCAAGTAGTGTGACTGTGCTCCTGCGTTTGTGTTATTCAAACTGATGTCAGTACTGGATCTCAACTGACACCATGGCCGTTTCTGCACGGCGACGATGGGGGTTGGGTCGGCGTATTCCACGCCGACCCAACCCCCCTGGGACCGTTCGCACGAACGGTCCCAGAAACAGCCGGGATGACGGCGCCGTGGAGCGCCGTCGCCCGGCCGACCTGGCGTGTCTCTGGCTGTCTGGCACGTCGCCGAGGCCTGGAGACACACACCCCCGGCCCTGCGCGACTGCTCCAGCGTCGCAGGGCAGGGGGCGTGTCTCCAGGCCTCGGCGACGCGCCGGACGGCCAGAGACAAGGTAAGTGACGGGTGGAAGGGGGGGCGCCTTGGAGCCGTTGCCGTTCGCACGGCAGCGGCTCCAAGCCGCCGCTTTCCGAAAACCTCGCTTCCCAAGCGAGGTCGGAAAACGGCGGCTTCAAAGCAGCTGCGCCCCCTGTGCGAATTTCTCCCTGGGGACGGCGTTTTTGCCGTCCCCAGGGCGCCATAATCTGCCCGTGCGGAAAGGGCCCAAGTTTCACTTCCCCCACTCTTGTTTGTGAGAATGTATTTTTTTCTAAAAATTATCAGTCTATCAACTTAACTCACCCTCTTCCCAAGAAACCCTGGATGACTTCTCTGATCTGATTTATGGAAGCTGGTTGCAGTTATTCACTGGTGAGAAGTTCTCTGCATAAAACCAAAAGTTATTATTTAACATTTCTAGGATTCTGCCTCAAAATTGAACAATGTTTTGTCCATGAACCTGAAATAGTTAGCAAAACTGTAGGGAAACGATATGGTTTTAACAGTTTCAATGGGAGAGAAAGCATTTTGGGATATTTTGAAAGATTTGATGTATTAGTCATTTTCTCTACTTAGCACTGTTTGTGCATACTTCTGTTTTAGAAGAATGGATGCATTTGATACAATTTTAATTGAGAGTGGTGCTTGGGCTAAATTTTGTCTTCTCTCATGGAAATCCTTCCACAAATCCGTGTATCAATAGAAAGTCCTGGATGTTTCTCATAAATGACCATGACACATAAGCAGCCCAATCCAAAGGGGGTGAACAGTAGAGCAGTGGCCAGGGCTGCCACTGCACTGCCTCCAAAGAAACAATCAGAAGTGCAGCACTGAGGGAGAAGGAGAAACTCCTTTCTCCACCCCTAGGAATCCCCCTCTATGCCGATGCAGCATCCTGTGACACAACAGCAATGGCCTGGAAGAAAACATTTGGGTTCCTGCACCATACTGTCCTGCCACTGAGGTAAGTCCCTCTGCACTGGTATCACGATGCAGGTGTAGCCCTCTTGCTGCTTGCCCCCTCCCCCCACCTTTTGCAGCCTAATTGTTTTTGCAGCCTAATTGTTTAAAGGCATATTCTCCCTTAATAGATCCTAATGTGTGGGAAGGTTGTTAAAATATACATAACCTCACCAGTCATCGCTTTATGGGACTATAAGCAGAGCCAGATAACACTTCATGTTTTCTACATCTTTCTGAAAGCAGTTCAGTAATTCCTTCAGAGCTTGTTGTGTGCTCGGCTTCCTCTGGGGTATTGATTTAGTCAACAGTGTTTTCATCATTCACAGGCTTGGTTACAGAATGTATTTGCAAACGTGGCTGTGTTAGCTACATGCATGAGCCACAGCTACTTTTGACCCAATTAGAGTGCAGAAATTCTATACTGCCTTCTGTTCAGTTCTAGAAGTGGCAGACAGCAGATTTCGATAATGCCTATTTCTGCACTGACCTGGCAAATACATTTTTGGGTTTTTAAATTATTTTTTTTTAATTTTACAAATAGAAATTAACAAAACAGAAAAAAGAAACCGGAGATTAAATCATAGTTTTGTTCTTTAGTTTCTGTGCACCTGATATTTTTTTAACTGCCCAAAGAGTGACAAGTGTCCGTCAGTGATAATGTATACAAAAAAAGGCACAACATGTGAAGCTGCCATATACTGAATCAGACCATTGGTCTACCAAGGTCAGTATCATCTACACTGCTGCCTCCAGTAAAGAGAAAGAAAGGGGTTTTTTTAGTGGTGGTAGTACTGGTGGGGATAAGAGAGGACATAGCTTTAGTTTCTGAGCTATCCAAGACAAGAAAACTGTCGCACCTATACCACGATAATGTTAACCCCCTAACACTTAAAATTCAGATCGAGGAGGCACACAGTCTCCTCAACTGAGTATCAGGAGGCTGGTAACCAGCCTCCCGCCCCATCCTAACATCCACCACAATAAGATGATGCTACAAAAATCTGCCTACAAATAGCCCTGGCCATGCTGTAAACCAGGTCTTTGTTCTACCACTTTTTGGCTTCCTTTTAGGTAATTTATTCAAAGCCTTTGGTTCCCGATCTGGAAATCAAAGGCCCTTGTCAGGCTAGTGTGAATCTGCCTGTTACAGTACCCAGAGCAACCTCTTCACACAAGTGTTCATAAGCGTACTGTGAACATTTTTGGGTCTGCTACATTATCTCTGGATAGAAAAGGGTGGATAAAAACAGGGAAAATATCTAATGGAGAAACAATAAATTAGTAGGTGTCCCCTTCTTGTGACCTGAAGTTGGCCTTGGAAGATAAGATGGAGAGTTGCTCCATCTCTAGTCCCTCATCCAATATGTAGATTTTTGCAACTTTCCCATTCTCACGAGCCTGAAAACACACTGCAGCAAGCAACAGCAAGAATAGGTAATTTCGGCTACTTCTTCCCTACTTACTACAACTGCCTCTACCACATTTCCAGAAGTTTCCCAGCTGCATCAAAAGTTTCTGAAAAGGTGGCAAGTACGTTTTTAAATAAATAGATAAGAAAATCAAATTAACCCCAGGCGACATAGATGAGATGGCAAAGTTCACATGAAAGCCAATACAGTAGAATTCAAAATCTGTACATTGGTTTGATTGAACATTCAGTGCAGACAAGTTAAAAGAAAAAGCCCATTTGATTTCTGCCTTGATCTGAAATCATAAGGAAATTCTAGAGAGAAAAGCATAGCTAATTAGACAATCTTATTTCACAGCTTTCATTCCTCTGCTAGAATAATGCACTGACTGTATTCACATAATTCATACCATAATAATGGCTTTTATGCAGTACTCCTGTTTTAAAAGGAAAGCAGTGTTGGTCTGCTGCAACAGAGGACAGAACTTTTTTTAAAAAAAAAATCCAACCCTGTTTATGTACTAGGAAAGATAGGGCTATAACCCAGACTGGCCTCTCTAGTCCTTGCTTCACCTGCACTGAGCCCTCCGGAACACAAAAGATGAAAGCAGTAGATGAAAGCAGACCAATACTGAGGCTGTCAGCTCTGGGTTCAGAAATACCTTGAAATACTTGGGGTGGGGGGTGGAGTCTACAAGGTTCACAAAGAACTTCAGTGGATGTATAATGTCATAATATCTACCTTCCGAAGACGCCATTTTCTCCAGGAGATCTTTGTTGCCTGAATATCAGTTGTAATCCTAGGATATCTCCAGCTACCACCTGGAGGTTGGCAACCCTACTATTCAGCTAGATAACTCCCTATAAGCTTTTGTACACTTGGTAAGGCCTAGTGAGGCTCCAGGGCTTTTCAGAACATACTGGATCCCCTAAAGTTCAGAAGGTCTGCTTCAAATAAAATTGTGGTTCCAACTTGCACTTGCGAAGAACCCCCTAATCTGCTGCTCAAATTCTACATGTAGATTTCAACAGCATTCCTACTATAAACAAAGTTAAAAAACTATTTGATAAAAATCAACTGAGAAGAGATCATATTTAAAATTATGCAAATGATTAGCCAGAAACTTTTGTCAATATCAAGACTTAACCCAGAGGCAAGTCCAGTGTCAGGCTTGCCTGAGGTACACATCAGGAATTAAGAAAAAGTATATGTCCAGAAATTTCTTCTACAATGAGTAGAAGAATCAGTTTTCACCATTTGAAGCATCTCTGACAGTTCTCTGACAATTCAATTACATTTCTCCTCGGGTCACATTCTGTGTTGCTCTCTGGCATGTGTCCTCCTATAGCACCACTTTATTTTCCTTTTTTCAAAGAAAACAAGGGTGTCACTTTTTACTGACACCCACATATGACTTTGTTTTTAGACTTCTAATTTATTATTCATAGCTTGTAAGCCACCACCCTGGATACCGCTCTAACTTAATACAATTAGGGCAAGAGGGAAAAGGCTGTTTACAGCATATGTAGATGCAGCACTCTCAAGTTCTCAGTCCCTGTTAAGTAGGCAGAGTTCAGCAAAGAGTCCCCTGTGCTTTCTGACAGCCTGCTGCAATGATTATGAGCCAGGTGATCTCAGCTCTACAGTGTCTAAATTTAGTCCACAATTCTATTAATGCTGCTTTTGAGAAAATGAAAGCTAGATATCCTTCCTGGCCATTCCAAAAGCCTAAAATTCTTAGCTTTAGGTGTGGTCATAATGTCACTGGGAAATTAATTTTTGGCCAAGCAATAGGGCTGGATTCTGTTCACAGATTTCAGTGAGAAATTTTTCGGCAAATGAATACACTGCAGTGTATTCCCGCCTGGTTTCAGAATGTTCTCATAAAGACAAATATGGGAATGCAACGAGCACTTCATTTCCAAAAAATTACATTTAGTTATACCTTAAAGGGCTATTCACACGCCCACAGAAAACTATTCCATTCAACTATGGTCTATAGATACTGGATATGCTTATATGTCCTATCGCCAAGCAATATCATGCATACCTATCAGGTCACTACCTTATAAAACTGTATTAAAAGACAAAATGAGAATTACTCAGCTTCATACTTCAAATCAAGACACATGCATATCACAAATTACTAGAAATTGTGTCAAAATTCATAGTTACTGAGCTCACACCTTGAGCTCTGCTACCCTGATTTTTTCCTCTAGTGTATGAAACCATATACCCAAGCAGGCTTTTTTTTTCTGTTGTACTACCATATATACTCATGTATAAGTTGAGTTTTTCAGCACATTTTTTGCGCTGAAAAAGCCCCCCTCGACTTATACATGAGTCAGGTGTACTTTAAAAAATATTTTAGGGTTTTTACTTTTGTCGGCCGCCAGGGAGTGCAGTTTTTAGGCTAGCGGCATCAAAATTTCAGGGTATCATCAGGTGACACTCCTAATGACACCAGCCAGGTTTGGTGATGTTTGGTTCAGGGGGTCCAAAGTTATGGACCCCCAAAGGGGGTGCCCCCATCCCCCATTGTTTCCAATGGAAGCTAATAGTAGATGGGGGTCCATAACTTTGGTCCCCTTGAACCAAACTTCACCAAACCTGGGTGGTATCATCAGGAGGGTCTCCTAAAGATACTCTGAAATGTTGGTACTGATAACATAAACATTCTTCGCCTGACAGGTTGTGTGAATTTTCCTTCTAAAATGACTCCTGCCATGTGCAATTTTAAAAATATGTACACTAAAAATAATGAACTGTTCTTTTAACAAGCAGGGTAGTTTTGAGTCACAGTGAACATGCATGTTCATTCCAATTTTTATTGTAAGATCCATTGTTTAAAACCCTTCCTTGCAAAAAAGCTAAGGTTTTTGTACTTTTAAAGTTATCGCTGATACCACATTGTTCTTGTTGACCCTCTTTTCCACTTACAGAGCTAGTTTACTGTTTTTCTTTGAAATAAATATTCAAAAACATTTAACTTGCTGATGCCTCAATTTTATTGGCATCTATTTTTATTGGTATCTATTTTTATTTTCGATATCTATTTATTGGTATCTATTTTTATTTTTGAAATTTACCACTAGCTGCTGCATTTCCCACCCTCAACTTATACACGAGTCAATATGTTTTCCCAGTTTTTTGTGGTAAAATTAGGTGCCTCGACTTACATGTGGGTCGACTTCTACATAAGCATATACGGTATTTTCTGCAAGGGACTTCACTAGACCCTTGTGGTCATGAGCAAATTAATCCAAATCTACACAAACCAGCACTTAATTTCAAACTAATAACTCTGCAAATTAAAAAATTAAAAAACCTTCCTAAATAAAGTTTAGAGTTGATAATATTCTAAGCAAAGATTCTACAACCCCCCAAAAGCATCACCTTTGTGTGGGCAGAAATATCTGCCTTCAACAAAGAAGGATGATTTGCTTGCAAGTTTTGTGATTGGTTCCAGACTATAACAGCCATTTTGTGATTGAGCTCACCCTCACGGCAGCCATTTTTCATGGTGATCACTGCCCATTCTCAGGACTCCAGAAGTGCTCACAAAGTCATCAGTAAGACACCACTGACCGATACCATCAATCATGTCTGATTCTTTGTAACAACTATTTCCCAGGCTTCAGAAAAAGCAAGAAAGAAAAATCATATTCAAGCAGCACTGACAATCCTGGCTGAAAATCTTATGTCTACAATACATCACCCCAACACATTTTTAAAACAACTGCTCCCCCAGTGTACTTCCTTTCCTCTGTTGTTTCTAATGATGTGCAGAA